>NC_072439.2:54512727-54835000 GCF_028878055.3 Symphalangus syndactylus | reverse complement strand
TATATATATATTTATATATATTTATATATATATTTATATATATATTTATATATATTTATATATATATTTATATATATATTTATATATATTTATATATATATTTATATATATATTTATATATATTTATATATATATTTATATATGTATTTATATATGTATATATATTTATATATGTATTTATATATATTTATATATATTTATATGTTTATATATATTTATATTTATATATATATTTATATATATTTATATATTTATATATATATTTATATATATTTATATATTTATATATATTTATATTTATATATATACATTTATATATATTTATATATATTTATATATATTTATATATATTTATATATGTATTTATATATATTCATATATTTATATATGTATTTATATATATTTATATATGTATTTATATATATTTATATATGTATTTATATATTTATATATATATTTATATATATTTATATATATATTTATATATTTATATATATATTTATATATTTATATATACATTTATATATATTTATATATATATTTATATATATATTTATATATATATTTATATATTTATATATGTATTTATATATTTATATATATGTATTTATATATATTTATATATATTTATATATGTATTTGTATATATTTATATATATTTATATATGTATTTACATATTTATATGTATTTATATATGTATTTATATATTTATATGTATTTATATATTTATATATATTTATATGTATTTATATATTTATATATATATTTATATATTTATATATATTTATATATATTTATATATTTATATATTTATATATTTTTATATATTTATATATATTTATATATTTATATATTTATATATATTTATATATTTATATATTTATATATTTATATATATTTATATATTTATATATTTATATATTTATATATATTTATATATTTATATATTTATATATATTTATATATTTATATATACTTATATATATTTATATATATTTATATATTTATATATACTTATATATATTTATATATATATTTATATAGATTTATATATATATTTATATAGATTTATATATACATTTATATATATTTATATAGATTTATATATACATTTATATATATTTATATATATTTATATATACATTTATATATATTTATATATTTATATATACATTTATATATATTTACATATACATTTATATATATTTACATATATTTATATATTTATATATATTTACATATATATTTATATATTTATATATATTTATATATTTACATATATATTTATATATATTTATATATTTACATATATATTTATATATTTATATATATTTATATATATTTATATGTTTTTATATATTTATATATATTTATGTTTTTATATATTTATATATATTTATATAGTTTTATATATACATATATATATTTTTTTTTTCCTGGAGGCAGAGTCTTGCTCTGTTGCCCAGGCTGGTGTGCAGTGGTGTGATCTTGGCTCACTGCAACCTCTGCCTCCCGGGTTCAAGAAATTCTCATGCCTCAGCCTCCCAAGTAGCTGGGACCACAGGTGTGTGCCACCATGACCGGCTAACTTTTGTGTTTTTAGTAGAGAGGGGGTTTTGCTATGTTGGCCAGGCTGGTCTCAAACTTGTGACCTCAAGTAATATGCCCATGTGGGCCCCCTAAAGGGCTGGGATTACAGGCGTGAGCCACCACACTTGGCCTGGTATAGACATTTTTAATCAAAATGATTTTTATGAGGATTACAGCAATCATTGTTACTACATCTTCCTTTATGGTGAACAGTAGAGGGGATAGGGTCTCACTCTGTCACCCAGGCTGGTGTGCAGTGGCTTGATCATGGCTTACTGCAGCCTCAAACTCCCAGGCCCAGGTAATTCTCCCACCTCAGCCTCCTGAGTAGCTGGGACTACAGGCATGCATCACCACACTTGGCTAATTTTCTTTATTTTTTGCAGACAGGGTGCCTTGCTATGTTGCCCAGGCTGGTCTCAAACTTCTGGGCTCAAGCAATCCTCCTGCCTCAGCCTCCCAAAGTGCTAGGATTACAGACTTGGACCACCATGCTGAGCTCTACCTCTTTCTTTCTTTCTTTCCTTCCTTCCTTCCTTCCTTCCTTCCTTCCTTCCTTCCTTCCTTCCTTCCCTCCCTCCCTCCCTCCCTCCTTCTTTATCTTTCTTTCTTTCTTTTTCTTTCTCTTTCTTCTTTCTTTTTCTTTCTTTCTTCACTTTCCTTTCTCTCTCTCTCTCTTTCTTTCTCTCTTTCTTTTTCTTTCTTTCTCTCTCCCTCTCTCTCTCTCTCTCTCTTTCTCTCTCTCCCTTTCTCCCCTCCTTCCTTCCTTCCTTCCTTCCTTCCTTCCTTCCTTCCTTCCTTCCTTCCTTCCTTCCCTCCTGAGTTTCACTCTTGTTGCCCTGGCTGGAGTGCAATGGCACAATCTCGGCTAACCACAACCTCCATCTCCTGGGTTCAAGCGATTCTCCTGCCTCAGCCTAACGAGTAGCTGGGATTACAGGTATGCACCACCATGCCCAGCTAATTTTGTATTTTTAGTAGAGATGGGGTTTCTCCATGTTGGTCAGGCTGGTCTCAAACTCCCAACCTCAGGTGATCCGCCCGCCTCAGCCTCCCAAAATGTTGGGATTACAGGCTTGAGCCACCGCACCCAACTTACATCTTTCTTTTTGATTGTCTCTGTCTATGAATGTATTTGATAATTGCTTATCTTACATAGAGGGGCAGATTTGATTCAAAATTATTATTATTATTTCCCTAGACTCTCTGAACATCCCAATTAAAATTGTTTCTGAAAGATTCTCAGAAGTGGGAGAACAACTTTCTGCACAGCATTTGCCTAGAAATAATTATATCCACTTTGGAGATTTTCAATTACTATCAGAAATTCAGTCAGCAATGGGAGTGGCATTGGAATGCTTTATTGAATCTGATGTCTTAAACAATAAGTACATTGATCAGAATATGTCAACTCCAGACACACTACAGTTTTGTTACTTTTAACATAACTGTCACTTGAAAAATTTATTAGAGTGGTACACTAGGCCTAATCCTGTCAGAAAATAAAGTGATTACTTATTTTAAAATGTATATTTTAGACTCCCAGTCTACCAATTAAAAAAAAGTCTTTTTTTATATTAAACAATTTACCGTCACGTATTTTAAAGTTGGAAAAGAGGGCACAAAGGTAGCTAATGTTAATTGGCTACCCACATGTGCTAGGCATTTTTTATACTTTATTTAAGTAACCCAACAATCTTGCAAGGCAGGAATTACCTCCAGTTCACTAAGGGGTGAATTGAGTAAAGTATCTGGCTGTGAGTCACTCACCTTGGAGGAGATGGATTTGGGTCTCAAGTCCAGGCTTCTCTGATTTCAAAGTCCAAGGTCATCCCGCCCTATCTGATCTCCAGCTCTGTGTTGCCAGCGCAGCAATTTGTTAGAAAATTACTTTTTAAGAAAAGGAAAGCTCATTTGAAATTTACTCAATTTTATCACCCCTAAATTACCTCAGATTTTTCTTTCTACATTCCCATTGCTCTATTCTCAATTTTAGACCTCATCGCCTCTTACCCAGACGTTGTAACAACATATTAACTTATCTTCTTGACTCCAGTATTATCCTCTCCGTATCTATATTTACACATAAAGATCTAATTATTAATCCTCATTGAAACTCTTCTCTGGTTCCTCATCACCAGTTGGATAAAGTCACAATTCCTTAGCACCATGTTTAAGGTATTCTATTAGCTATCTGCTGTCTACAGATTTAACAGTTAAGGGTAATTTCTCATACCCTTTGTTCCAGCCATGTGGAATTACTTGAATTTCTCAGATAAAAACACACTTTTTTCATGCCTCACTCCCATCTACCTGGAGAATGTTTACTTACCTCTTAAGACCCTGATCAAAAGTTATCTTTTTGATGAAGTTTTCCCTGCTCTTTCCGAATGATTTTGTGCCTAAATCATTCTATTTTGAAAGAACAATACTGTACTAAAGTTATTTCTTTTTATTCTTTCTCTTCCTAGCAGATTTTGGGTTCTTTGCAAGCAGAGGCTGTGTTTTGATGACCAATAACTCTTTTTGAATAAATACATTTATTAAAGCTGTGTTTTCAATTAAATATCTTTAAAAATAGCAACTTCATTGTTGGGCATGGAGGCTCATGCCTGTAATCCCAGCCTTTGGGAGGCCGAGGCAGGAGGATCACTTGAGGCCAGGAATTTGAGACTAGCCTGGACAACATAATGATACCCCATCTCATGATAAGCAAATATCAAAAAGAACTGAGGTATCAGGAAAATAAAATAGCAACGTCAGGGATCTATCTAATTATGCTGATGCTTCAGAAAAATATCCGTCTGATCTTACTCTTAAAATCTTCGCACCTGGCCAGAGCCTGCCTAGAAAGTGAGAATGTCTCCCCACGCTAATAAAAACTGGGGAGAGGGTTCAAGAAGAAACGAATCAGTAAACTGATGACTAGTAATGAAGAAGGAAGACATAAGAAGTGGAAAGTAGAAAGAGAAAGAAGCACTCAGAGAATAAGCTCAGGTGTCCCAGAGTTACAAGAGGTAGAATTTGAATACGAAGTACATATAAAGCTTCAAAGAGGCTCAGAGATGTGTTTTGATTTCCAGAGCATGGAGTAGGTGAGAGGCATGGATTAAGGTCATGGATTAAGAAGGGAGGTAAACAGAATTGGTTAAAGAAGACAGAGCAGGACGTATAGCCTGCTGGGGCTCACAGCCATGTGTTCTTCCATTCTCAATCCTGTATTGGATGTGACACAAGACCACTAATAATAATCAAGGGCATGTCACTCACATCTTTTCTGTCACTCTGTCCCTACATTATTTGTGAAGGAAAAAGACAATGACTTTGGGGAGCACTAGACATTTGAAATTGACTGAACAAACCCAAACGAAAATTTGAGGTAAATAATGGTGTCTTTTTTCTTTACCAGTTAGATCCCTTTCAATTTGTGTTTTATTGTCTCTATTGACCTTTCGGAAAGTGATATTATTGACAAGACAGGCAATGCAAATAACAAAAATGGAAATGAAAGAAAAACCAGCAATAGGCACAAGCCACTACATAAGCACTAGACAGGATAATTAGATCCTTTATAATTGAAAGTTGATTGGAGGCAAAAGTAAACAATCATTAATTCATGTATTCATTTATTCATGCAGTAGAAAATTGGATTGCCTATGCTTTTCTGGGCACACATAAAAAAAATGGTGTGAGAAGTAACATTTGATAGCATACAACAATGTCATACCCACAGGTGCAATTGGAGCACCCTCTGACCACCACAGTCTTTATGAGTCTGTGCTGTCCAATACAGTAACCACTAACCACATATGACTAGTTAAATGTCATTTTAACTTAATTAAGATAAAATAAAATATTTCATTTCTCCATCACACTAGCAACATCACAAGTGCTCAATAGCCATATGTGGTTAGCAGCTACTGTACTGAACAGTACAGATGTAGAACAGTTCCATCATTACAGAAATTTTTGTTGGAAAGCTCTGTGAGCCTTCCAATTTGCTCTAAAATATCCCCACTGAGCTAAGTTTGCCATTCCATAATTTTATCATATCACTTCGTCGCTCAGGAACTTCCTGCAGCTTTCTTACTGCTGCTGGAGCAGTGCTTTTCAAATTTTAATATACACTCAAATCACCTGGGGATCTTGATAAAAACCCAGTGTCTGATTCAGTAGAGCTGTGGAAGACCCAGGATTCTGGATTTATACTAAACTCCCAGACAGTGCTGATGCCGTTTCTTCAGTTGTATTTTGTCACCGTGGCTTTCAGAGTTCTCTACACTCTCTCACAAGCCCTGCCTGACATCCACCAGCTTCCAGAAAGGAGCCTCCTTTGCCCCAGCAGCCGTTTCTCAACAGTTTCTACTGCTGCCATTGCTCAGGTGTGTTCTCTTCCTACATTCGTTCAGTTTTCTCATCTTCAGAAAGACCCTCCCCAGTGGCTCAAACCTGCTAGCTATCCCTATACAGTTGGCTTTCAAACTTTAGTATGCATAAGGGTCACCTCAAGGGAGCTTGATAACTTGTTTACGCAGGCCTCAGCCCATGAGATTCTGGTCATTAGGTTTGAGATGGGCCCCAGCAACCCACTTTATTAGTGGACTTCAGGTGATTCTAATACCAGTGTTTTTCTAACTAAACTCTGAGAAATACTGACATAGTATACTTCTTATCTGTATTACTGATTTTGATGCTCATAAAACTTGTGGATAATTTTACACTGATATTCCACTGTTTGTAGTGTTTTTGACTTATTGGAAAATAAAGTACAAATAGTCTATTTATGTTTAAAAATATCCAGAGCTGTGGATCTAAATCCTGACCTTGAGGGAGACTTTAAAATTCCCATGTAGAGATCCCTCCCCCAGAGATTCTGATTTAATTGGTTGGGGAGTAGGCAGTGTGTGTGTGTGTGTGTGTGTGTGTGTGTCTTCAAAGATCTGTATTAGTTTCCTGGACTACCATGACAAAGTACCACAAACATGGTGGTTTAAAATAGCGGACATTTATTCTTTTACAGTTCTGGAGGTGAGAATTCTGAAATCAAGGTTTTGGTAGGAACATGTTCCCTCTGAATGCTGTAGAAAATAATCTGTTTCGTGCTTCCTTTTTAACTTCTGGTAGTTGCCAGCAATCCTTGGAATTATCTGGCATATAGCTGCATTGTTCCAATTTCTGCCTTTTTGTCATGTGGCCTTCATCCCTGTGTCTACATGCCTCCAATCTCACTCTTCTTAAAAGGACACCAGTCATTGGCTATGGAGCTCATCCTTACCCAGTATGACCTCATCTTAACATGATTAGATCTACAAAATCTCTATTTTCAAATAAGGTCACATTCATAGGTATCAGGGATTTGGACTTCAACATATCTTTTTGCAGAACATGACTTAACCCATGAGTTCTCCAAGTGATTCTAATATGTAGCCAGGTTTTGGGAGCTATAGGTTTAGACTCAGTGGTTCTGAAACTTGAGCAAGCATCACAATCACCTGTAGGACTTGGTAATATGTGGATTACTGGATCCCACTCCAAGATTCAGTAGGTCTGGGTTGGGCCCAAGAGTTTGCATTTTTCTAACAAGTTTGAAAACCACCAATCTAAGAAAAAGGAAAATGAAATGAAGTATATTTCTCATTCCCTTGGAGGAGCAGCATCTGCATCACCTGAGAACTTAGTGGAAATGCAGAATGTGAAGGAGAAATTGCATTTCAACAAGATTTCCCGGTAATTTGAATGTCTGTTAAATTTTCAGAAGGACTCTTGTATAATTTTCAAAATAAAATTTTTCTTAAATGGCTTACCAAATGAGTTACTGGGAGAACAGATGAATAAAGGAAAAAGTGAATGAATAATGAAATAGAGGCCCCAAGTGGGCCTTCCAAATCTATTGGCCAAGTTTTCTTAGTGACTGTGAAGACAGTGGCTTGTCATCATAGTGGTGGAATGGAAGTACCTTCCATAGCCAAGTGTTTTCTGCATGATTGGTCTGTTCCAGGCTCTAAAAAGTTCCATATTTTCCCTCTCCCTGCCCCATCCCAAATAATCTCATCTTAATATTTTGTGGCTTCACTATTAGCACTCTGTTGTTTGTGCCAAAGATTGAAATAGGAGGCAGGCTGGAATACAGAAAGAAACCCAGTGCTCTGTAGATTTAGTGACTAACTGGCTCTGGGCCAAAGAGTAACAGGTAAGTTTCACAGTTGCAGCTGAAAAAGAAATGAAAGCTTTGAGAAAGCCTAGAGCCAAGTCAAAACATGCCATTATGATTTTCTTTTGGCAGATATACTGTAAAATAAGAGTAGACCAAATTCCCCAGGTAATAGTAATTGACCTATAAATGTCATTATTGATAGACTGTGTTTCTGGAAACATTGTTCTAGAGCTAAAGTGCTCATACGAATCTCAGACAGGAATTTAGAATTAGGCTTTGAAAGTCTTTTTCTCTCTTTACTAATGATTTCAAGTTTCCTTTTGGAGGGTTGCACCTTTTCTTTTTTTTAAATTATTTATCTAAAAAAGTCACATACCCAAGCAGCCACAAACAGTAGGCCAAAGTTTTCTTGGAAAAAAAAATGTTGGTTTTGAAAAGGTTATTTGCTGTCATTTCTTCACGGGGCCATTCACTCCCACATCTAATTATTTGATAGGAAGATTGATAGAGTTCACGTTAAGGTTAGCTTTTTTAAACCTGCCAATTTGAGGAAGAGTTGATACTACATTTTCATAAAACATTTGTTGTTGAGAGAGGCATTGCTATGGTTTCAATGTTTGTGTCCCCAAATTCATGTTGAAACTTAATCCCCAGGGTAACTGAATTAAGAGGTTGGGCCTTTATGGAGGTGATTAGGCCATGAGATCTCTGCCTTCTGGATGGGATTAGTATCATTATAAAAGCGACTGATGGAGTGAGTTCAGCCCCGTTTTGCCCTTCCACCTTCTGCTTCCTGCCACGTGAGGACAGTATTCATCCGCTCCAAAGGACACAGCAACAAGGAGCCATCTTCGAAGCAGAAAGCAGCCCTTACCAGACACGAAACTTGTTAGCTCCTCGATCTTGGATTTCCTGGTGTCTAGAACTAGAACTATTGTTTATAAATTAGGCAGTCTGTGGTATTTTATTATTGCAGTGCAAATGGACTGAGGTGGGCATAGGCTGATTTGGGGGGCAATGCCATTCAGATGTTGCATCCTGCTACGCAGCTTGAGAAACAATCCTTTAATGTTCTGTTGCCTCCCCTTCCTCTTTTGCAAAATGAGATTAATAAAATTTTCGATCTCTCTCTCCTAGATGTCTATTCAATTTAAGTAGAACACATGTCTCATAACTAGAAAAAACTTCCCATATCTTTAGCTATGTAATACAGATACATTTCTGTAAACATCGTTTTATTTTATTTTTATTTTCTCCTATTTCTGGTACAAGCTTCAAAACCAGTTTCCATGTTCTAAATGCTCATTAGGCAAATAGCATTTTTGGTTATACAAATTATTGGAGTTATACAAATTATTAGAGTTTTATAATAACTAACAAAATTAACAACTCTAGATCTCTCCTTATTTGTGCACAACAAAATATATGCCTTATCCAAACCCAATATGAAAAATCCTCCTTCTCTCTCTCACATTCTCTGTTGTTAAATTGCTGAATCACTGTGTGTGGCAGCCAAGTTCAACTCTACTGGGCATGCCTGTTTGAGAATAGTCAGGGGCACCCAAGGTCCCTCTGCTATTTCTAGATAACAAGAACAGAAGAGCAGCCTGATGCCATACTCTAAACAGCTCTGTGTGTGTGTGTGTGTGTGTTTATGTGTGTGTATTATTTCCCTACATCTTATTAAAGCTGGCAGATACTCTGTATATTTATACAAGTAATAGATTGTACAATTTGGGCATGATGGGGGGACCTTGAGAAATCATGTATTTTAACTTCAAATTATAGCATGACAAAATGTGGATAATCCTGGGCACGGTCAGAAGGGGTGGGTGCTGGCTCAGTGGCTCACTGAGGTGTACTCTAAATCACTTTCCAAGGTTAATGTGAGGAATATTTTGATAATTAAGATTTCTCTTTCTCTCTCATTTAAAAATAAACTCACAGACTGCAGGATTAACTCTACTTTCTTTAGTTCTTATTGAGAATAGAAGTAATATTCTTTGAATAATGTTTTGATTTCCAGTGCTGTTACTTAGCACCATTTTTCCCTTCCCTAAATTAAAAACAAATCACTTTCATCTATACTTGAAAACTTACTTTTATAATTCCTTAATTATTACTCATTAGAACTAGATGTTATTACACAGTAAAGGGTTGATGAACACTCAATAAAATTGTAGATTATTTTACAAATCAAGAGTGTTAGCTCTTCCAAGAGATAAATAAGTTTATGCTCTGGAAATGGCCTGTCTGCTTTTGATTGACTACTTTAGTAACAATGTGATTCCGAGTAAATTCTGTGAGCATCAGTTTCTTCTGTTGTAATAAAAGAATAAGAAGGCTGGGCGTGGTGGCTCATGCCTGTAATCCCAGCACTTTAGGAGGCTGAGGCAGGCGGATCACAAGGTCAGGAGTTCGAGACCAGCCTGGCCAACATGGTGAAACCCTGTCTCTACTAACAAAAATATACAAAAATTAGCCGGGCATGGTGGTGTGTGCCTGTAATCCCAGCTACCTGGGAACCTGAGGCGAGAGAATTGCTTGAACTCGGGAGGCAGAGGTTGCAGTGAGCTGAGATCGCGCCACTGCACTCCAGCCTGGGAAACAGAGCAAGACTCCATCTCAAAAAAAAAAAAAAGAAAAAAAAGGAATAAGAGAAGTACCTACACTATAGCACTGTTGTGAGAATAAAGTGATATAAAACACATAAAGTTTTAATCATGGTGCCCCATATTTAGTGTGTGAATTTGAATTGGAAAACAGAGGCTATATGGTTTGTACAGTTTATTTGTATTGAAATATGGTGTAGTTAAATGCTTCTTAAAACACTTTCCAGCTGGGTTTTAAAGTCTGTTGATTATACAAAAGTTAAAAAAACATTTTATTTGTTATCATGGACTTTCAATCACACCTGTTTAGGCCTACAATATTGGGTTTTATTTTAGTTGGTATTTGTTACTGACCAGTCTTTTAAAATTATCTGTTACCATCTTTAAACCTTTTCAGTTTCACTAATATATAGTCAACCTTTCTCTAGACCTTGCAATTCTTAGTTTGCAAATATGATTACTTAAAAAAATTCCAGAAGATACTATTTGTAACAATGGAGTCGTTTCTTCTATTAATCCTCCCATTAACTTATATATGGAAAATGAACTTTTAACAGAGAAAGATAAAAAAAGTGTTATAAGAATTTTTGAAATAATTTCAACTGTTATTATAGATTAAAAGGTACAGGTACAGGTTTGTTACATGGGTAAATTGCATGACACTGAGGCTTGAAGTCCCATTGATCACACCACCCAGGCAGTAAGTATAGTACGGAACAGGTGGTTCTTTAACCCACATCCGCCTCCTTCCCTCCCCAGTCTAGGAGTCCCCAGTGTCTATTGTTCTCATCTTTATGTTCAAGTGTATTCAATGCTTAGCTTCCACTTACAAGTGAAAACATGTAGTTTTTGGTTTTCTCTTCTTGTGTTAGTTTACTTAGGATAATGGCCTCCAGCTGCATCCATGTTGCTGCAAAGGACATTATTTCATTCTTTTCATGGCTGTATAGTATTTCATTGTGTATATGTGCCACATTTTCTTATGTAATCCACTGTTAATGGGCATCTAGATTGATTCCATGTTTTTACGATTGTGAGTAGTGCTGCACGAACATATGAGTGCATGTATCTCTTTGACAGAATGAATTATTTTCCTTTGGGTCTATACCCAGTAATGGGATTGCTAGGCCAATCGGTAGTTCTATTTTAAGTTATTTGAGAAATATCCAAACTGCTTTCCACAGTGGCTGAACTAGTTTGCATGCCTACCAATAGCATGTAAGTATTCCGTTTTCTCTGCAGCCTCACTAGCATCTGTTGTTTTCTGATTTGTTAATAATTGCCATTCTAACTTGTGTGAGATGATGTTTCATTGTGATTTGCATTTCTCTGATGATTAGTGATGAGCATTTTTTCAAATGTTTGTTGGCTGCTTTTTTTTCTTCTTTTGAGAAGTGTCTGTCATTTTCTTTGCCCATTTTTAATTGGGTGTTTTGGTTTTTTGCTTATTAATTCATTAAGTTCCTTATAGATTCTGGATATTAGCCCTCTGTCAGATGTATAGTTTGCAGTTATTTTCTCCCCTTCTGTAGGCTCTCTATTTACTATGTTGGTGATTTCTTCTGCTGTGCAGAAGCTCTTTAGTTTAATTAGGTCCCATTTGTCAATTTTTGTTTTTGTTGCAATTGCTTTTAGAGATTTAGCTATAAATTCCTTGCCAAAATCTACAGCGAGAAGGGCATTTCCTGAGTTTTCTTATAGGATTTTTATAGTTTGAGTTCTTACATCTAAATCATTACTCCACCTTGAGTTAATTTTGGTATATGGTTAGAGGTAGGGGGTCTAGTTTCATTCTTTTGCATATGACTAGCCAGTTATCCCAGCACTATATATTGAGAAAATGTTTATAACTAAGAAACAAGGCAATTTCCTGTATTATTTAGGGAAAAAATCAACTTTTTATTAAATTACTTGAAGACTCCAAGTTAAAATATTCCTTCACCTAATCCCTTTGAAAAGTCACTTTAATTATAGCAATTTAAAAAATTCCTTGGTTTTAGAAAGATTTTTCACATATTAGAACAATCTTTTGCACATATTTGAACAATCAAATTACATATTCTCACTACCTTCTGGTTTCTTCAACTATCCTTAAAGGGTACAAGTCTGAAAATGCTATTGTTGATTTATTTAGAATATTTATTAAATCTCTTAAAAATCCCCAGAAGCCATTGTAGACAACAGGTTGATCATGTATTGTGAAAACTGGCTGGTTTCATACCTTTGAAAATGGTCATATTATTTATTTTTATCTGAACCTTAGATTATATCCAAAACACATATTCAGTTATTTGGTACCTATACTCTAAGGCAGAATGAAAACTTATTACTTTTCTTATAAAAGTTAATTATTAAACTCAAGGACAATAGATGTAAATGATAAGGTTTTGGCTATGGCATTTCAGAGCATTTGTGGAAATAAGAAAGAGAAAAACTTTTATATCTAGGAATTTAACCAAAGAAATCATCTTGTTTCTGATTCAAGATATAGTCATAATGATGTTCAGGATAGTGTGATGGTTGTAAAAACAACAACAAAAACAAAAACTGGAAATAACTAAAATGTTCATAATAAGAAGCTGGCTAAATATTAGTCTTAATTAAATAAATATTACATTGTCATAAATATGGAAGAATGCCTAGGCCTAATAACATAGAAAACTATTCATATCATATTTTAAAGTAGAAAAAGTAGCTCATAAAATAGCACAGATAGCATAGAAACTTCCACAGACATAAACATTTCAATGAATAGATAAATAAAAATACATACAAAAAATTCAAAAGAGTAAATTTCCAAAGCAATTGTATTTAGGGATTGGAGCTAAGTGATTTTTATATACTAATCCGCATTTTTGGAAATTATCTGTAAAGTAGCTATGATGGATTTTAAAATAAAGTTACCATGTAGTTACCCAGCTGGATAAATATGACATCTGGATTTCAATCTTGACAAATTTGTGTTTTAATCTCTCACTGTTCTTTGAATCTTTTTCAGCTGAATAAAAAATTTGCCAGCCTAGAACTTTGTTGCTCATTCTGTGATAATAAGCCTAGAAGTCATTTTAAATCATAAATATATTTTACTCTAGAAAATAGACTAGATACTTGAGTTATCTGGATAGGTTTCTTCTTTTTTAAAGTAAGGATTTAATGCTATAAATTTCCCTCTCAGCACTGATTTAGCTGCATCCAACAAATTTTGATATTTTCTACACTCATTTTCATTCAGGTCTCTTTTTTTTTTTTTTTTTGAGACGGAGTTTCACTCTGTCACCCAGGCTGGAGTGCAGTGGCGCGATCTCGGCTCACTGCAACCTCCTCCTCCCGGGTTCACGCCATTCTCCTGCCTCAGCCTCTCCGAGTAGCTGGGTCTACAGGCGCCCGCCACCACGCCCGGCTAATTTTTTTGTATTTTTAGTAGAGACGGGGTTTCACCGTGGTCTCGATCTCCTGACCTTGTGATCCGCCCGCCTCGGCCTCCCAAAGTGCTGGGATTACAAGCGTGAGCCACTGCGCCCGGCTTTTTTTTTTTTTTTTTTTGAGACGGAGTCTCATCCTGTAGCCCAGGCTGGAGTGCAGTGGCATAATCTCAGCTCACTACAACCTCTGCCTCCCAGGCTCAAGTGATTTTCCTGCCTCAGCCTCCTGAGTAGCTGGGATTATACAGGCGTGAGCCACCACGCCTGGCTAATTTTTTGTATCTTTAGTAGAGATGGGGTTTCACCATTTTGGCCAGGCTGGTCTCGAACTCCTGACCTCGTGATCCACCTGCTTCAGCCTCCCAAAGTGCTGGGATTACAGACATGAGCCACCGCGCCCGGCCAGGTCTATGTATTTTTAAATTTACTTTGGGACTTTCTCTTTGATCTATGGATTGTGTAGAAGCACATTGTTTAATTTCCAAGTGGGTGCAGGGCCAGGAGTACCTGGAGCTGTGGGTTCTGGGTTGCCTTTTGCTGTTGAGTGGAAGGCTATCCTAGATCACTTTCTGTTGCCAGGTGGAGGGCAAGGAAACACAGGATTTGATTGCTTTCTGTCATTGGGTAGAGATCCAGGAAATGCCTGGCCTAGATTTTATTCTGCTGTTGGGTGGAGAGCTGGAAATCACTGAGTCTGGATGGCTTTCTGTATTGGATGGTGGCCCTGAAGATAGTGGCCCTGAGTTACCTTCTGCCACTGGATGGAGGGCGAAGGGACACCAGACCTCCTAAGTGCCACCAGTGCAAGTGGAAGGGCCTGTTGCTGCCAGCAAGAATGGGACATGGATTGGACACATATATTTTAGTGCCACTGATTAAACTATATTTTTCCCAGTCACTTAATCCTAGACTCTTGTCTCAGTGCTTTCTTCCTAGATTTACTTCCTATTTATTAAGGTGACATTCTATTTATTAAGGTAATTTCTGTTGAGTCTCATCTACTCCATTTTCTATTTATTCTACTAGTTAGTGTCATTTTGACGCTATTTCATGTAGTCTTCATTGCCCATTAACAATATTGGCATTATAAGAAATGAGGAAATATTGAAGAAAAGCACAACCAATATTAGATATTAAATTAGCAAATTAATATTAAAGAGAAGAGTGTTTACTTTGAATATAAGAACAATAAATTTAGTGACTAGACTTTTTGTTATGATAGAAAGCAGAAAACTAATTGTTCCAATGAGACAGCTCTACCAACTCTAGCTTTTTCATCCCTCAAACTAGTGTAATTATTAAAGCCATTATTGGTTCCAGAAACTTAATATATGAATTCAACAAATACTAATATAGTACCTGCCATTTGCTTAGGTGATAATCTGTTTGAAGAAAGATATGGGGCTGGGTGCAGTGGCTCACACCTGTAATCCCAGCACTTTGGGAGGCCGAGGCGGGTGAATCACCTGAGGTCAGGAGTTCGAGACCAACCTAGTCAACATGGTGAAACCCCATCTATACTAAAAATGCAAAAAATCAGCCAGGCATGGTGGTACATGCCTGTAGTCTCAGCTACTTGGGAGGCTGAGGTAGGAGAATCACCTGAACCTGGGAGGTGGAGGTTGCAGTGAGCTTAGATTGCACCACTGCACTCCAGCCTGTGTGACAGAGTGAGGCTACATCTCAAAAAAAAAAAAAAGAAAGAAAAGGAAAGAAAGAAAGAAAGAAAGGAAGAAAGAAAGAAAGAAAGAAAGAAAGAAAGAAAGAAAGAAAGATTTTCCTTTTATGGAATAAGTCTGACTATTCATTGTTTTCCTGTTATCCTCTCATGTGTTCCCTTGATAGAGTAAACCACCTGCTTAGCCTTAGTAAATCCCCTATAAAACTATGGCATCTCAGTTTCTTTCCTAACAAAAAAATTGATGTCTAGTGCTTCAGCATTGGTGCCAAAGTGGCAGGTGTCTTGGAAGTGCCCAGGGAGACTTGCTGACAGCTGGAGGGCTATGGGTAATAAACACAGCCAAGCCTGCTTTCTCAAGATCTTTGAATTAAGGAAACAGGAGGGTGTATTACAGCAATTACCTAGCCACGCCAACATTTGCACACTACTATTAATATTTCATTACCACTCCCCTTGATATTTTAACTTTACCTGTAGCAACTGTTGTTTAATCTGAATTATTACTTATAAAATTGATAAGACTTTATTATTAATAAGCAGCACTCACACTTATACTTCAGAGAAAGTTCTGAGGTATCTTTAAAATATCACACATTTCTTAACTCTGGAGGACCTCTGTTCAGTTGAAATACTGTCACATTTAATGCATTTAATAACAGCCCAGATTTTCACATCAAACGATTCTGGATATATGATATTTGCTATATAATAGGTCATTGTGCAGTATTTATTTATATGTTTTAAAAATGGTAATTGACTGGGACAAAATCACTGATCCGTCAAGAGAGAGAGTTTGTAGCTTCCATGAGTTTCTTGGACTAGCTAGGACTGGGTGTTCCTAGAACATTATCATTTTTTCTGTTCTTTTTGAGGCTTATAAGCCAAGGCTGGCATCTTTTGTGGCAGGTCTTGGAGCACTGTGCAGTCAGACCAACACCAACAGCAACAACATACTGAGCTGCAATCTATGGCAGCCTCAGCATCAGAGTCCCTGGGTCCTCTCTCTTCAAGCTGATTCTTCAGACTCAGACTTTTGAAGGAAAACTTTCGAAGGAAAACCAATTAACTGCATCTGTGTCTCTCGTTTTTTTTCTTTCTCACTGCCACCAGACTCAACCAGCCCAGATATATATAAGTAGATTCCAACCACAATAGGGAACCCAAGGCTAAGTGTCTAACTAGGTCCACCCACAAGAAGCCAAGGAATCAAAGTAAGCTATTATTGAGCTTGGGCCTTAGAGCACAAAGAATGCATGGGATAGAAGCTGACAAACTTTGTGGTTGACCTATGAGTGTTCACCCTCTATAAGCATTCACCTATGTGGATTTCTTTTTTTTCTGTGTTCCCCTAAGATTCTTTAAGTAGGTCAGTCACTTCCATGTTGGTGGGTATTGCCTTGGAGCAGGAGGACTGGATAGGCCAAAATCTAGAAAACTCAGAGACCCACAAGGGCTAGCCAGATAATTAATGCAGGCTTGGTGGCAATTGTGGTGAACCCCAAAGCACAATGTGTCAATCTAAAAAGAGTACCTGCTCCTAAGGTGTCCAACCATCCTGGTTTGCCTGTAACTGAGGGGTTTTTCAGAAAGTAGGACTCTCGGTGCTAAAACTGGAAAACTCCCAGGAAAAAATGAGATGATAATTGGCCAGCCTAGCTCCTACTCAACATAGCCAATTTTTGCTATATTTGAACTTCTTTCCTTCTTTCTATCCTTCTTTTCTTTCATATGCAAAAGCCCCTGTTTCTTAAGTTTGAGAATTAATTCAAATAAAAAATAGTTTACAGATTAAAACACAACCCATATTTGGCTCATGGGCTCCAAGTTTGTAATACATTTTTAAAGAGAAGACAGTGTGGGCCTAGGGGAAAGACTTAAGTAGATGGCCTTGGTTTCCTTTTAGTCTGGGTTTTAAACCTTAGTCAAAAATGAGCCATTATGGCTCATTTATTCATCCTGTTTCACAAATAGTGGTTGCACATAAGCTTTAGTAATTTACTGAGGAAAGCTAAGTTAGTTATAAATGATGTCATTTTAGTTATTTTCTTGGTCCTTGTTATCTATATATACTCTCCTTGGGAGTACTCCAGTGGTGTTTGTGAGAAAATAGGATTCCCCTATTTGGCCATGGAAAACTCTTTCCATGGTGAAGTGCTCAAGACAACTAATATTGTAATTATCACAATGCTCTCTTGTTTCTCTTGCCTTCCATTGCTAACCTTGTCATTCTTTCCTTCTGGAGTTTACTTAATTCATCAGAGACAACCCCTTTACATTCTCAGCTTCTTCAAAGACCACCTTCTCTGCCTGCTTGCCATAAATAAGTTAATAAATATAAAAATGCTCTGAGTATTTTTATACTAAGTTAGTTATAAATGATATAATTTTAGTTATTTTCTTGGTCCTTGTCATATATATGTATATATATATACACTCTCCTTGGGAGTACTCCAGTGGTGTTTCTGAGAAAATAGGATTCCCCTATTTGGTCATGGAAAACCCTTTCCATGGTGAAGTGCTCAAGACAACTAATACTGTAATTATCACAATGCTCTCTTTTTTCTCTTGCCTCCCATTGCTAACCTTGTCATTCTTTCCATTATACCTTCTGGAGTTTACTTAATTCATCAGAGACAACCCCTTTACATTCTCAGCTTCTTCACAGACCCTCTTCTCTGCCTGCTTGCCATAAGTAAGTTAAGAAATATAAAAATGCTCCAAGTATTTTTATATGGATGAATTAAGTAAACTGCAGAAGGTATAATGGAAAGAATGACAAGGTGGCACATGTCTGTAGTCCCAGCTATTTGGGAGGCTGAGGCAGGAGACTTGCTTGAACCCAGGAGGCGGAGGTTGCAGTGACGCGAGATCGCGCCACTGCACCCTAGCCTGGGCGACACAGCAAGACTCCATCTCATAAACAAACAAAAAAAACTTGGAGCAGTACCTAGAAAGTAAGTGTCAAAAAACATTGTTATTATTATCATAATCATTATTAACTGAAACCTGGCTGTGCCTAAAAAGCACAACTTTCTTTCCAATCCTCTCAAGGAAGCTTTGCCATTTCTCCTTAATGTCTGAATTTTCCAAAGTAGGGAGAAGAGGATTGTACTCTCCCAGCTACCCACTGCTGTTGGCAGGCAATTATTTGCTTATCCTCCAGCAGAAACTTATGTTTGAGACTGCTACCATCAGTTTGAGCCCCGTCTTACTCTTCTTCTTCAGCTTGGTCACAATCCCACGATCACTGAGGGCTTTAGGTCTGCCTCAAGGTTTTCCTCCATGCTGATTTCAGAATCTTAAAGAGGCTTCATGGCCATGTGAACAAACCATTAATGAATGTCTCCTGCTTTCTTCATCTACTGACTTACTGTGTGCTCTTCCATTTTCATCATTAGGAAACTCTGGAATACTAAACTTCAATTTTCCATTCTCGGACCACATCTCCATTTTAAATCTCCTCCTTTTCAAAAAGCATTTGAGCCCTTTCCATTTCAGTACCACTCCCCTCCCAGCCTTATCCTTCATAGAGGAAATTGAAACTGCCATATAGAATCAGCCTTACTTTTCCTTTTTTACCTAAAAACTTAGGTACCTGTCTCCACTATCACCTGGCTCAGAGGAAGGGAAGCCATGGCCTCACTCGCTGGTGGTAAACCGTACCACTTGTGTTCTTAGTCTAATCTCTTCCTATCTCTTCAGAAAAATTCCAGACCATATCTCCATCTCTCATTCTAAGTCCTAGCTCCTTGTTGCTTGCCTGTGAACCCACTCAAGTCTCTTCCATCTCAAAAAGAAAAAGAAACACCTCTTTAGAACCTCCAGCTAGCACCTTTCTCTTCTCGTACCTCCAGACCATAGTTCTTCAAAACAACCTGCTCTCAATGTCTAGCTTCCTCACTTTCCATCCCCTCTTAAACATTGTGTACTTGGGTATAGTCCACAACTACCTTACTTAAACAACCCTTACTTGGCCTACCAAATATACTTGATGCCCAAAGAATTATTTTATTTCCTAACATACTGGCTCTCAGGAGTACTGGCCTGGTCTTTACTAACCCCTTTCCCTTCATTGTCCTTTGAAGGGAATTAGATGTGTTTTGCTTGTGTATTTCCCCCATATTTCCAGCCATTTCTCAGCCTCTTTAATTGTATCCTCTATAATTTTCCCAGTTTTATACTTGAAGCACTCCTCTAGGGTTTTTTTGTTTGTTTGTTTTTTGTTTTTGTTTTTTTGACAGAGTCTCACTCTGTTGCCTAGGCTGGAGTGCAGTGGCACGATCTCGGCTCACTGCAACCTCCACCTCCCGGTTTCAGGTGATTCTTTTGCCTCAGCCTCCCGAGCAGCTGGGATTACAGGCATGTGCTACCACGCTTGGCTAATTTTTGTATTTTTTTTAGAGATGGAGTTTCACCATGTTGGCCAGGCTGGTCTCAAGCTGCTGACCTCAGGTGATCCTCCCGCCTCTGCCTCCCAAAGTGCTGGGATTACAGGTGTGAGCCACTATGCCCCACCCTCTGAAGCACTCCTCACAGCAACCAACATCCTTGACGTCTCACTCATGGCCTCAGCACAAATTACCACTTCTATATGCTGTTTCTCAAATTTATACCTGTATCTCTAAACTCTCGTATAAATTCTGTATTCATAATATGCAATTCCCTATTGGAATCTGTGCCAGAATGTCTAAGAATCCTAAAAAGATGATATGTACAAAGGTGACCTTGTCTTTCACAGCCTTTCATCCTACTCCTTGTAACTATCATGAGAATTCATGAATTTTCCCCACAACAACCTAAGAGTTCTCTTAGAATCTTTTTTTTCTCTTAGAATCTTTCTTGTCCTTATTTCCTATACCTAATTAGTACCATGTTAGTTTGGATCCTTTAACAAGCAGACATTGACACTAGGATAGGTGGAGATGTACAAGAAATTATTCAAGGGAAACACCTGTGAAGGATGAAGGGAAAGGAAGAAGAGTAGACAGGATGAGGCTTTAGCCTGCCATGCACCTCCGGCAACTGTGAAGGTAAGGGGGAAGTGTCTTAGTCTGTCTGGGCTGCTATAACAGAATAAGACTAGGTGACTTATACACAATATACATTTATTTCTTATAGTTCTGGAGACTGAAGTGTTCAAGAACAAGGAATCAGCAGATTGGTTCTTCCTGGTTCAGAGATAGATGGCTGTCTTCTCACTGCATCCTCACATGACAGGAGGGGCAAGGGTTCTCTCTGGGGTTCTCTTTTATAAGGACACTAATCCTATTTATGAGGGCACTGTCTTCATGACCAAATCACCTCCTCCAAACCCCACTTCCAAATACCTATTATATTGTAGAGTAGGACATCAACATATAAATTTTGCAGTTGGGGGCAAAAACATTCAGTCTATGGCAGGAAAGAAGAAAGACTGGGTAGGAAGAATTAGGCCACTGGGGAGTACTCAAGCCAAAGTCTTTAGTTACAGGAGTCCTGTATTCCAGGGGAGTCTTGTATCCTACAAGAATGGCCTGCACTAGCTCCCTCAGCCATGCTCATTCATTGGCTGGAAGCAGCCCATGGGAATCATGGCCTCATTATGAACGAAGTGGTGGAACTAGTGGGATAGATGCTGGATCCACTGGTCAATTTACTTACAGTGCAGGAGATCTGAGAGATAAATTTCACAGTCGCTGCTTTCCAAATCTTATCAATTTAATCTTCTTAATAGCTATCAGACCCCTTTGTGATCCATTCCCTAGGCATGGCCTTATTATCTTTTATCTAGAATGCTAACTGTTCTCCCTGCCATCAGTCTTGTCTGCCTTTCTCTCCAGTTCATTTTCCAAGCTGCTGCCAAAATTGCACCTTTTCATATGCAAATCTAATTTGGTAACTTCCCAGTAACCAGATTATAATCTTTGAATGGACACTCAGGGATAAAAGCCAAGCTTCTTAGCATAGCAACAAGAACATACCAAATATTCTGCTAAGCCTTACTAGCAACATCTCCAACACTCCCCCACTTCTCCAGAAACGTACAGTACATTCCACTGACTGAATTTATAGTCCCTCAAACACATCTTCTTTAACCTCATACCTCATCCTTTGCACAAATTCATCTTCCTGGAGTGACCACACTACCACTGCCTCCTTCTGACCCATAGCCTGATTATTAACTGCCACATAGCTCAGTATATTTTTCTAAGTCAGTGGTTCTTGTTTTGGCTGCGCAGTGCCTAGAGAGCCTTAAAAACAAAACAATACTGAAGCCTGGGTCCCATGCCCAAAGATTCTGATTTAATTAGTCTTGAGATATGGCTGGGCATGGAAAGTATAAAGGTTCTTAAGGGAATTCTACTGTGCAGCCACAGCGGAATTAAGAAACACTACTTTATAGTTTTCTTCCCCAATTCTGAAACTCCTAGTGAGAGTCTGGAGCTTCTGCCCTGAGTAGCATCTGAACACTCTCTTTACATGTTTATATACAATATGTGTAGCATGGTGTGAATTTGTCTTACCTTACTGGGTCCAAAATTTTTTTCTTCTTTTAATATTATTATTTTTAAAAATCATGCTAAATCTGACTTTGAGTTCTTCTTGAGGAATGAGAAACCTAGTATCAATTATTATCAGGAGACTATTCTCACTCTACCCACTCTAGGTTTGGATAAGGATCTAAGAAGGCTGATATCCATAGAAGAATCTGAGGACGAACCTGTAGACTTCAGTCCATCATATTTGCCTGTGAGATATTCAATGTCCAGCCCGAGCCTGATGTGCCATTAGAGGGTGAGTGGTTTTACTCTGCTCAGATTTGTATGACCTTCAAGGCCAGGACTTTGGATGCTCACTCTCCACAGCCTCACTGAGAACTCTAGTGTCTACTGGTGTTGTCAGTAGTAATCCTCCACTTCCCTCTTTGGTTTGCAAACAAAACCCTAGATGGTGATGTTTTTTATTTGCCTACTGATATGGTTTGGATATTTGTCCCAAACAAATCCCATGTTGAAATGTAATTCCTAGTGTTGAAGGTGGGCCTGATGAGAGGTGTTTGGGTCATGATGGCAGATCCCTCAGGGCTTGGTGCTATCTTTGTGACAGTGAATTCTCATGAGATCTGGTTGTTTGAAAGTGTGTGGCACGTCCCCCTCCCCTTGCTCCTGCTCTTGCCATGTAACATACCTGGTCCTACTTCATCTTCTGCCATGAGTAAAAGCTCTCTGAAGTCTCCCCAGAAGCCAAGCAGATGCTGGTGCCATGCTTGGACAGCCTGCAGAACTGTGAGCCAATTAAACCTCTTTTCTTTGTAAATCACCCAGAATCAGATATTTCTTTATACTAATGTAAGAATGGCCTAACAGAAAATAAATGCTGGTGCCATGCTTGTACAGCCTGTGGAAACATGAGCCAATTAAACTTCTTTTCTTTACAAATTACCCAGTCTCAAGTATTTCTTTTCTTTCTTTTTTTTTGAGATAGAGTCTCACTCTGTTGCCCAGGCTGGAGTGCAGTGGCATGATCTCAGCTCACTGCAAGCTCCACCTCCCAGGTTCACATCATTCTCCTGCCTCAGCCTCCTGAGTAGCTGGGACTACAGGTGCCCGCCACCACGCCCAGCTAATTTTTTTTATTTTTACTAGAGACGGGGTTTCACTGTGTTAGCCAGGATGGTCTCGATCTCCTGACCTCATGATCCGCGTGCCTTGGCCTCCCAAAGTGTTGGGATTACAGACGTGAGCCACCACGCCTGGCCTCAAGTATTTCTTCTTAGCATGTAAGAATGGCTGAACACAGAAATTTGGTACCAGTAGTGGGGTATTGCTATAAAGATACCTAAAAATGTAGAAACGATTTTGGAACTTGGTATGGGCAGAAGTCAGAAGAGTTTGGAGGGTTCAGAAGACAGGAAGATGTAGGAAAGTTTGGAACTTCTGAGAGACTGGTTAAATGGTTGTGATCAAAATGCTGATAGTGATATGAACAGTGAAATTGAGGCTGATAAGGTCTCTAATGCAAATGAGAAATTTATGGGAAACTGGAACAAAGGTCACTCTTGTTATGCCTTAGCAAAGAGCTTGACTGCATTCTGTTCATGACCTTGGGATCTGTGGAAGTTTAAACTTAAGAGTGATGACTTAGAGTATCTGGTAGAAGAAATTTCTAAGCAACAAAGTGTTCAAGATGTGGCCTGGTTGCTTCTAATAACCTACAGTCATATATGGGAGTAAATAAATGACTTAAAGTTGGAAGTTACATTTAAAGGGGGAGCAGAGTGTAAAAGTTCAGAAAAATTGCAGCCTAGCCATTTGTCAAAGAAAGAAAAAGCATTATTGAGATAAAAATTCAAGGGGGCTATGGAGAAACTACTTGCTACAGATATTAGTATGACTGAAAAGGAGGCAAATGCTAAAACCAAGACAATGGGCGAAGGGCCTCCAGGGCATTTCAGAGATCTCCAAGACAGCCCCTCCCATCACAGGTCCAGAGGCCTAGAGGGAAAGAATGGTTTAGTAGGCCAGGTCCAGGGCTCCACTCCCCTGTGCGACCTTTGGACTCTGCTCCCTGCATCTAGGCCACTCCAGTTCCAGCCTCAGCTCAGTGGATCCCAGATACAGTTCAGGCCACTGTTTCAGAGGGTGCAAGCTGTAACCCTTGGTGACTTCCATATAGTGTTAAGTAGTCGCACAGAGTGAAAAGGTGAAGGAGGCTTGGCAAGCAATCTCTGCCTATAATTCACAGAATGTATGAGAAAGCCTGGGTGCTCAGGCAGAAGCCTGCTGCAGGGGCAGAGCCCTCACACAGAACCTCTACTAGTGCAGTACAGATGGGAAATGTAGGGTTGGAGGTCCCACAGAGTCCCCACTGGGGCATTGCCTAGTGGAGCTGTGAGAAAGGGGCCACTGTCCTCTAGACTCCAGAATGGTAGATCCACTGGAAGCTTGCACCCTGTTCCTAGAAAAGCCACAGGCACTCAACTCCAACCTGTGAGAACAGCTCTGGGGGCTAAAACCTGTAAAGCCATAGGGGTGGGGCTTCCCAACGCCTTGGGAGACCACTCCTTGCACCAGTGTGCCCAGGATATGGGACATAGAATCAAGGATTATTTTGGAGCTTTAAGATTTAATGGCTGCCCTTCTGGGTTTTAGACTTGCATGGAGCCTATAGTTCCTTTCATTTGGCCAACTTTTCCCTTCTGGAATGGGAATATACCTAATGCCTATAATACCATTGTATCTTGGGAGTAAATAACTTATTTTGATTTTACAGGCTCATGGGTGGAAGGAACTCATCTCCACATGAGACTTTGGACTTGGACTTGGGACCTGGGAATTTTGAGTTAGTGCCGGAATGAATTAAGTCTTTGGGGGACTGTCTGGAAGAGATTACATTTTGCAATGGAAGAAAAAAATGAGATTTGGAGGCCCAGGAGTGGAATTATATGGTTGGGATATTTCTCCTCCCCAAATCTCATGTTGAAATGTAATCCCCAATGTTGGGGGTGGGGCCTGGTGAAAGGTGTTTGGGTCATGGGAGCAGATCCCTCATGGCTTGGTGCTATTCTCATGATAGTGAATTCTCATGAGATCTCATTGTTTGAAAGTGTGTGGCACTTCCTCCCTCCCTTTTCTCTTGCTCCTGCTCTCACCATGTGATGTGCCTGCTCCTGCTTCACCTTCTGCCATGAGTAAAATCTCCCTGAGGCCTCCCCAGAAGCTGAGCAGATGGTAGTGCCATGCTTGTACAGCCTGCAGAAACACAAGCCAATTAAGCCTCTCTTCTTGATAAATTACTCAGTCTCAGGTATTTCTTTATAGAAATGAAATAAGAACCTAACACATCTACAAATTTACAGTTTGGGGCCCTGGTACATAAAAGCTGGTAACGGTAAATAGAACATAACTGCTTTACTTTGTTCTATACTTGAAGGAGGGAGCAAAAGTTACTTTTCAATCTTTTAGGAATGAGAAACTAGACAGAAATTAATATTACAATACATTTTCCTACCACATTTGTATTATACTATTTAATAATTTGGTTAGTTTGCATGTCTTCTTTCCCACCAGAATGAGGAACATGAAGGCAGGAAATCCATGCTGTTATACCGTATGCCCCTACTATACCAACCCCAGCAAATGGCAATATAATAGGACTCAGTAAATTGGTTACTGTCTCTTATTTTCCACTTATCATTTTCCTTGCAGTCAACTAACTTTTATTTTCTTTACACTACTAAATAAATTTTATTCTCTTTTTTTTTTTTTGAGATGGAGTCCAGCTCTGTCGCCCAGGCTGGAGTGCAGTGGCGTGATCTCGGCTCACTGCAACCTCTGCCTCCAGGGTTCAAGCAATTCTCCTGCTTCAACCTCCCGAGGAGCTGGGATTACAGGCACTTGCCACCATGCCCAGCTAATTTTTGTATTTTTAGTAGAGATGGGGTTTCATTGTGTTGGCCAGGCTGGTATCAAACTCCTGACCTCGTAATCCACCTACCTCGGCCTCCCAAAGTGCTGGGATTACAAGCGTGAGCCACTGTGCCTGGCCATAAATTTTATTCTTAATCAATTACCTTATCATCTTTGCTGTTCAAAAATAATTGCATAAACTATAAATCTTACTGCAAAATACTAAATTGAATAGCTACGTAATAGTAATGCTTATGAAAAAGCTGGACAGCCAAGTGCTCATCAAATAACTGAGCCGGAAATCACTGACAAGCAAAGAAGATTGAAAATTAAACACAACTCCTTCATTCTTTCCCTACCACGAGTATTTGGTTGATTAACAGTTTATTTTCCTAGTGAGAAGTCTCTACATTATTTTCTTTATAGTGTTTTCACTATTGAATAACATGTATATATATATATTTAAAATTTTGCTCTTATATATATATACACCTTTCTTCACAAACCAGAATGAAAACTCCATGAATAAAATGACTTCATCTATTTTACTGCTATTTTCTCAGCATCTCAGAAAGTGCATAGTAAACAATAGCCGTTTAACATTTGTTGAAAAAAAGAGTCATTCTTTATGTAATAAGATATATTAATAACTAATATGGAATATATGGAAAGTAATGACTTCAATGAAATTAGAATTCTAAATACTGAACTTTAAAAAAATTACTTATATATGATAAATAAAATAAATGATTTTCATTTATAATTTTAGAAAACTCAATGTTAAAAATACTGATATGTGGTATTATGACTGCAGAATTTTGGCAAGAAACTTAAAACTTTAAATTATTAGTATAGATGGAGCTCATTTAGTCACATGCAGAGGTACTCATAAATACACTTACATGCAGGCTGTGTATGTAATCACGCTAAAATTGAGTATAACTAAAATGCTAGCTTTATGTAAAGTGTCATTGACTGACTAAAATAACATCTTTAACAATAGGAATCTGAAGCTATAAGTTCAAGTTATGAAAGAACAGAAACAAACTAATCTTTAATTCTGCATCAGTGGTACCTAAAGAGACACTGTTTGAATAATTAGTAAGAATATCTACTGTTGAGTTAGTTTCTAGAGTTCTTTTGCTTATGACTCTACATTTAAAGCAATTTGAAAATTAAACATTGATAAATAAAATCAACAAAACCTCTAGCCAAAAAAAGAAGACAAATAAAACCAGAAACTAAAGAGGAGACTGTAGTACAACTTTTGCCACAGAAATACAAAGGATCATAAGACAATGCTATGAACCAACAAATTAGATAATCTAGATCTATATGCCAACAAATTAGATCATCTAGAATAGATGGATACATTTCTAAACATATAAAACCTACCAAGACTGAATAACAAAGAAATAGAAAATCTGAACAGGCCAATAACAAATAAAAGGGATTAAATCAAGGCCGGGTGTGGTGGCTCATGCCTGTAATCCCAGCACTTTGGGAGGCCAAGGCAGTTGGATCGCTTGAGCCCAGGAGTTGGAGACCAGCATAGGCAACATGGCAAAACTCCATCTCTACTAAAAATACAAACATTAGCTGGGTGTGGTGGCACGCGCTTGTAGTCTCAGCTACTTGGGAGGCTGAAGTGGGAGGATCACTTGAGCCTTGGAGGTGGAAATTATCGTGAGCAGAGATTGTGCAACTGCACTCCGGCCTCGGCAACAGAGCAAGACTCTGTTCCTGCCTCCAGCCCCCTCCACACCCCACACACAAAAAGAGATTGAATCAGTAATAAAAAGTCTCCCAAAGCCCGGGACCTGATAGCTTCACTATTAAATTCTACCAGACATATGAAGAACTAATACCTATCCTTCTCAAACTCTTCCAAAAAGTTGAAGAAGAGGGGGTACTTTCAAACTCATTTTATGAGGCCAGCAACAAAAGCCAGACAAGGATACTACCAGAAAATATCCCTGATGAACACAGATGCAAAAATCCTCAACAGAATACTAGTGAATCAAATTCAACAGCACACTAAAAGGATCATTCACCATGAGCAAGTGGGATTTACCCCAAGGATATTACAATGGTTCAATATATGCAAATCTCTGAATGTGATATACTACATTAACAGAATGAAGGACAAAAACCATATGATCATCTCAGAAAAGAAAGTTAAATGTTAATTTAGATGGGTCATTTAACATACCAGGTTAGCAACTGTTTAGTAAGTAGGTAAAATTTGTTGTTTGAATTCACCTGATTGTTTTTTAAACAACTGATTATCTTTCTGAATTAATTTTTCAAAACAGTTTGGGCATTTTTGTGGAAAGATACCATGTACATGTGATAACTAAAAGCTACTTATTCTATTTACCTCACAAAGAAAAAGAACATCTATTTGGGAAATGTGGCTCTTAGGAGTGTTTGAATTCTTGTCCTGGATAAGAAAGATCTTAGGTGGTAGACTTGGCTTTGGGCACTGGAACCAAGAGTAAGATGGTAGACAAGGTAGACCCCCAACAGAACGTGGAGCAACCTGCCTCCCTGAAACATAGGTCACCGGCCTAAAAGCAGAGAAGCATAACCCAGGTACAAATGTGTAGGAAGAGTGACCAGAGCAAGAGGTCTCAAAGTGGAGGAGGGGAGAGGGCCCTGGGGTGCAGCTACAGGCTCTTTATAAACAGTTCCAGTCTTGACTGTCAAATGTGTTGCAAGTTGGCAAAAACTTTAATCTGTTTTATTTATTCCTGAGGAAGAAATCCAAACAACTGAAACAGTAGTAACAATGAAAAACATGACTAAATAATACTTTCTGGAATGGAGCAACAGGACTGTTCATATCTCAAATAATTAATAAAACATTAGAAAAATATTTGAAAAAACAAGAAGAAACTGTCTTGAAAGCACCTAGTCAGAAAAAGCAAGTTTCCTCTGAAAGAAAAGACACTAGCTTTGCCCCAGTCTTATCTATTAAAAAATTAATCCCAGCAGGAAATGGAGTAACATCTACATCATCATGAAGGAAGGTGGTTGTCCCTAGCCAAGTTATTGTTTATGCAGGGTGCTTGAAGATATGTTCAAATATGCAAAGCTTCCAAAAACAATTCACTCATTTGTACTACTTTAAAAAAAAGCAAAACTACTTGAAGATATGTGTAGCCAATTGAAAGATGACTAAAATTTGAGAATTTAACCGTGAGAAAGTTGGAGTATAATAGATTGGTGGTAAACATCAGTATCAGTTAAATATAGAAGTAGGTCAACACATGTAGTATGCCACACAGAAAAAGATAATATATACAGGTTATATTCCATTTCTATAGTGCAACAAAACAGGTAAACACTGATAAAGAGATTCCCTGAAAAGTGTCAAATGCTTTATAAGAATTTATACGTTGTCATCTAATAATACTTTTTCTAGGCTAGCCTAAAAAAAGTATTATTATCTGAGACATAGATAATATATACAAGGATGTTCTTTGCATCTTTATTTATTATAGTGAAAATCTGAACCTAGATATCTAACTATTGTAAAATGAGTACCCAATTGGCTTGAGGAATAAGAACCTTAGTAGGAGATGGGTGGGAGGAAGAAGATAGATGTAGGGTATTTATTCCCCTCATTTCATTATTGAGGGGTCTCCTTGGACCAACTACTCCCTCTAGTAAAGGTCACAACTGTCAAAGTGGCTCTTTCCACAGGACTCTCCTTCTGGGTTTCATTAATTGTTTCCTCTCATCACCCTTTTAAGCCTATAGGTGACAACATGTTTATTGTACTATCCTCCATGGTTTTCCTGTACCCCATTCATACCTTTATAGTAATCTTGAAAAAAAAATTCTCCTCAAATTTACTCAATTTGAGTGTGCCAGTGCCCTGGTGACTGACAGGCTTCTGCTGCTTTGACTTTAGATGCTAGAGATGGCTCATTAATGGGTGACTTGTTTATAGAAACAAAGCCATAGATGCGATTTTTAAAAATGCACTACTTTGATGGCTAGCTGACAAATAGATTAACAAAACTCCTCAAAATTATACAACAAGAAGGACGCTTCAAAGATTACACTAAGATTTTTCAAACATGGATGATAGTTGGCAATAAATATTTAAACTTTATTCACACAGAATTAATAAGTAATGATAAACTCTGTAGTATTGTGTGTGTTTAGGGTTGGGTTGAAGAGAGTGGGAACTGGCATTGTACCTCACTAGTGGGAATGTGTGTGTGTCGCATAATACGTATATTTTAGGACACAAAAATGCATCTTGCAATGTTTTCAAGTTTCTGACCTTGCTTTTTAGCTGTCTCTATCACATTATCTCTTTCCAGAATGGATTCCTGGTTCTAGATCTGCCTGGGATTATTAATCAGGGGTTGCTTCCTGATTTCTTTCTTTCTTTCCTTTTTTTTTTTTTTTTTTTTTGGTCATTTGCTTGTTATATTTTTTGGATGGGAATGATCTACTCCACCTTCTCTCCTCCCACACAGTGCATTAGCCTTCATTCATAAATACCAACCTGAAATAAAATAAAAATTTCCCAATCACAGATTCTGGAACTCAAAGTTAATCTAAATAAGTGAATATATAGAGGTTAAATTACTTAAGTAAAAATGTCCGATCTAAGTGAAGAAAATGGCTGACTGGGGAACTTCTGGAACACCAATGTTTTAATCTGAGGTCTGGCTGTACCTTTCTATAACGTCTACTACACTGACACACTGAACTTCAAGACAATGACAGTAATAATTCTAAAGGAAAGGTTCCCTCAGGGAATAGAGGAGGTAATATATAGCATATAGAAAAGGGGGAAAAGGATGCAGAATTTTCTCCAGATCTAGACATAAATATATAGTTATAGGTAGATGAATGACAGACAGACAGATAGATAGATAGATAGATAGATAGATAGATAGATAGATAGACAGACAGATAGATAGGCAGACAGATATCCATCTCTGTACCAAGCATGGATAGTTCTGGCCAATGATGTCTGAAGATAATGCCGTCTAGGCTCCACAAAACTGACTCATGTTAGCCAAAGTTCACAAGAGACTAATGTGTACAACCTCAGCCTGGAAATACCAGGGAAGGCTTTCTGGAGGAGATGACACCAGAAGTGAATGCTAAAGAATAAATAGGAGTTAACTAATCAGAAGAAGGGGAAGAAGTAGAGGAGAAATTCATTCCTTCATCCGTTTAGTAAACATCTATATCCCATATGCCAGGCTATAGATAATAATCTTGTCCTTATGGACAAATAAATAGATTATGTTGTACATCAGATGACAGTAAATGCTACCAAAAAACTGAAATAAGCAAGAAAGGGAGATATTAGAAATATAAATAGAAAATACTGGAGTAAAGGATGTTGGCTCATTGACCACTGTATATCACCGATTTTAAAATCTAGAGATGAATGGTTATCCAGGAATCCAGGTATTTTTGTGTTTGAAGATTTAAACAGAGACAAAAACATGAGATTAGTCTTACTAGAAGGGAAGAGAAGAGATCCTGCCAGAAGCATGCCAAGTCCTGAGGCCTCCTTTTACTTCTACTTTTTACTTCTCCAAATGTGGAGGCCAAGGAAGGGGTGACCTGCTTAGGACCATCCAGCGCTCCAGGGCTCCCTCTTAACTTTCTGCCATTAGAGATCCTGAGGCTAAAAACAATGTGGGCAAAGCAAGGAGTTCTGAAACAGCAACTATGCTCTGAGAACCACATGCATTGGAAACACGTGGAAAAAAAAGTGTAAGGCAGGTCATGATGTTAGATATGCAGGCATCAAATCATGTAACTCACCACAACCTCCAACTTATGGGCTCAAATGATCTTCCTACCTCAGCCTCCCAAGTAGCTGGGACTACAGGAATGACAGCACACACCACCACATCCGGCTAATTAAATTTCTTTTTTCTTTTTTTTTGGTAGAGAATCTTGTCAGGTGGAGGTTCTTGCTATGCTACCCAGGTTCATCTGGAACTCCTGACCTCAAGCAATCCTTCAGTCTCAGCCTCCCAAAGCACTAGGATTACAGGTAGGAACAGCTGCACCTAGTCTGATTCTTAATAATTATTAGCTTCCAATCAAGGTAAAGTCTTTCGCGAACTGAGAAGCTTCAAGGTTTAAACAATTTATCCTACATCTTAGTCTAAAAATAGCAATAGTAATAATAATACTTATAACAACCAAGCTAATATTTATTATAATTATCTACAAAAGATTATGTTAAGAGATTTATATAAATTAAGTTAATAATCTTCATTACAAAATTAAGGTAGGTACTATTATAACTATGATGTTTATAATGAGAAAACTGAGACACAGATTGGTTAAAGTACTTGCTCAAGAGTAATTAACACAGCCAGGACTTGAACCCAGGCAGCCTGGACCCAGAATACATAGCTTGGCCCTATTTATAGCACCATTCTGAATCAAATTAGGATGACCATAAGGTCTTATTTCAGCATAAGTTTAAAATAAAGTGGTATAGGTGGACCTTAATATAAAGTATGTTTCAGCTGCACCTGGAGTCTTACAGAAAAAATAGGTGGAAGGACCTAACCAATTTGTGTATTTTTAGTAAGAACACAACAGAATAAAACTTAAAATAGAAGAAGAAATGAAATTAAGTTAATACTTAAATCACAAGAAAGTTTGTTTCATGAATTTGAGGGATTTTACTGCTATGCAAAGAAAAACAATTATAGACATTGAAAGGAAAAAGATTGGCTAAAAATTGACCCCCCACCCCTCAAAAAACAATTTAAAAGTGAGAAGAGTATTCTTAAAACAAGGGATTGAATAGTGTTGGCACCCAGTTAATGTTCAGTAAGTATTTATTGAAAATTATTTGAATACATCTGATAAAGAGACTATTATATCAGTATAGTTTGCAGTAGTTTTAAAACTTGCTTACAGAAGAAATTATTGTGCGGCAAATGTTCACTCACTGCCCAACGGCCTCACCTCTTTCAGAGGAATATCTTCCCTGCCTTGTCGATGATGGGTTTGGGTATGTCACTTGTTTTGGCCAGTGAGATGTTGGTGACATGAAGCCAGCAAAGGCTTAAAATGTGCTCGGGAAATAAGACGCAGTCTTTTGCCTTAGGCCATGAAAATAACATGCTCATGTAACTGGTCCAAGAAGAATGACCTGTAGTCCCAACCTACAGTGTGGCACCAACAGCAGCCATCCTAGATCAAGCAAACTTCACCAAATTGCAAATGTGTGAGCAAGAAATAAATGCCTATTGCTGTGAGCCACTGAGTTTTTGGAATATAGTGGAATTCAAATCTAATAGATAACAGGTTTGGTTGTAAACTTGGAGACAAAGCAGTTAATTCATATTAGTATTTGCCACAGTTGAATTGAATAAATAGAAGAATCTAATGTTATTCAGAGGGAAAAAATTCAAGAGTAGATAGCCAAGGGTATTCAGATGATAGCTATGAGCTAAGGAAAATAGAGGTAGAAAACAAAGAAATATTCAGATGATAGCTATGAGCTAAGGAAAATAGAGGTAGAAAACAAAGAAATATTCAGATGATAGCTATGAGCTAAGGAAAATAGAGGTAGAAAACAAAGAAATATTCAGATCTCTAGATCCATCAGCCATTGAGGGGCTGAAAGCTTGTAACAAAACCCTCCAAAAGTTGGAAGGGAGTGGGAAGTAACACATATAATAAGGTCTATATTTCCATCACGTTGCTCAATCTGTATAGGTCTTCATTTTATTCTCTGTAAAACGAGGGGACTGGGGCAGATAAACTGTTTCAGTGTGGAAATTCTTAAGTCTTTTAGGTAATTTTAAGTTTATCCAGAAAAATGAATTTTAAAAAGAATGCAGAAATAAATGGTGACCCCAAATAAAAAGCAACGGAGATTTCAAGGAAATCAAATTTCCATTATCTTTGGTAACCCTGACTTCTTATTGTCATTCCATATTTAATATGAAAAAAGGGGCATTAATATTATTCAACAACGAATAGATTCAGTAAAGAGATCAGATTCTAGCTAGCAATATAAGAACTGATTTGAACAGATTAATCTTTTTTTTGTCAGGTATATTTTATGAAATTCCACTCATTTCCTTTTTAACTCACTTCCCTGCTAACTGCCAATGTAATATTTTAAGATATCCTTTATATGTTTCTAGTTTCCCATGTCAAAGAAGCAGTTTATCTTTCAGCATTTCCTAAGTGAAAATGTGCCCTTTAAAACATTTTTATTCCAAAACAAAAGTGATAAAAGCAGTTTTTATTTAAATAATCACTTGATGACAATTTTTTTTTTGTTAATTTTGTGCTGTTATACAACTGAGGGTTTAGGGGTTATAGAAATTCTAATAGATTCTGGAAGGTCACCTAGTTGATAATAAGGAAATCATCTACTCTGTTGAAGAATATTATAAATATAAGCTTGAGAATCTATAAAACAAATCACATGTTTCTGTGTGATTTTCCAGCAAATTCCAGCAAATATGACAAAAGTGCCTCGCCTCTTCATAGTAATTTGCTTTCAGAAGTCCACCTGATTGATTGCAAAGCTTTCTCAGTGTGTAATTATCTTCTCTGAAGAGTGTATATGGAATGTACAAAGCCTCAGTCAGACAGGATCATGTAATACTAGTTGAATTTCACAAAATACCAATGATTTAACCTAAAATTTATTAAATTATACCCCGTTTAAAGCTTACTTAGCAGTGGTAAATAATTTCCAGAGCGTAAGTATTGCCCAAACCTCAAGCTAAAATTTTTATTTAGTGTTTAGATGTATTTTTCGTATGCTTCTAATTAGTAGGAAACATTAGAAAAGAAAGTGAGCTCATGCAGTTACACTTTATAACTTCAGTCAAATTCATAGTCTTTCTTTTTTAAATTTTATTGTTTAAATTGTAAATTATTTTTAATAGTTATATTTTGCTGGCTTTAGACTAAAAATGACTTCTGATTTTTATTTTTATAAGTGTATTTTACACTTTTAAAAACGTTTAATTAATACCATTTTTCTTTTATATTTAAAAAGATGTTTATTACTTGCAAACTATTTGGTGGTGGTTGTTTTTTACAACTTACAGTTCTGAGATGGAAAATCAAGGATAACTTTTAATCATAAATTTAAAAAAATCTTTGCCTTAACAGAGTGTCATGATTCAGAAGCAATTGGTGTTTTAGAGTAATAAAGATGACTTTACTGTAGCTAGTAAAGATGAGACCTATACATTCAAATAATAGAAATTATAATTGTAAAATAAGATTTAGAGAGTAAAAATGAAACAAGATTAGGCAAGTCACTCCATATCACCAAAAATCTTTCCACAAGTGAGTTTTATAATCGGTTTACACTAGACAGGTATTATTGTGTAGAAAATTATATAAAGATCACATAAAATATACTCTATTCTCAATTCTTAGGGACACAAAGTTGCAGCTACAATGTGGGAGCATTGCTATCCATAGGAATCTAAAATAATGTGCCATGTGTTAACAATGTTCAGAACGTTATTTAAAAAACGAAAAAAAAAAAACTAAGAAACTAAACATTTGTTTTATACTGCACAATCCAGGGGATAGTCTACTTCATAGAGAAATATCTGAAAGTAAGCATGGGAAAAGAACTGTTAAAGTCAAAATCCTGTTTTATCTTCTCACAGGATACATGTGCAAAGAACAATAGAAATTCCTGTTTTCATTTCTTGATACCTCAGTTTAGCTTTAAATTCCATTTATTTACTAGAAAAGGAAAAGGGAGGAAAGCATTTACTGAATTCCTGAGGAACACAATGACATATAATATAAACATCAAAAGCAATGAGGTAGACACTGTTCTCAAATATATATTGATTAGTTAGTGTTTGAGAGGTAGGGAGAGGATGGATTAAATGCACAAACAAGTAACTGCAATACAAGATAGAGTAAAACAGATGTCATTGGAGAAGTACAAACAAAGCCTACCTATGTTTTAAAAAGGGTTGGGGAGGAGATTAACACTCCTTTAGCAAATATTTATTGATAGTATCTTATGTACCTAATATCGTTCAAAGCTCTTAGCAGGCCCTAAAGATAAAGCAAGCACAATTTCTGCTCTTCAGGACTCAAAATGCAGAAGGACACTTAAGATAAGAATCATTGCCACATCAGTCTATGAGTCAAAGGATGGCAGGGACTGTATTTTACTTATTTTGGCATCCAAAGTGATGAGTGAATGCTCAACAGATACTGAATTCATAATTGTAAAGAATTTATCAATGATTTGCACACAAATGTTTATCTTAAAACCAAACTATAAGCATTTTGCTTGTTTTCTTTTCTTATTTAATCCTCACAACCTTGTGAGGTACGATGAAATGATCAATGATGAAACTGAGGCTTGGAGAAATGAGAAAAATTGCCCAAAGTTACACAGCTAGTGTATGGCAATGTGCATCTAGAATCGAGGCCTGTCATCACTGCTTTTTTTCATATTATCTTATTGAGTAATACAAGCTGTGAAAAAGACACAGTTAAATTATTGTAAGAGCAAAAAAAAATTATCCCAACCAGGGAAATCAGTGAAGGAATCAGATTAGATGGTTGACCTCTAGAGGATGGAGAAAATTCTGTGAAATGAAAACAGCATCTAGACTTGCACTGTCCAGTAGCCACCAGCCACATGTGAAAGTTTAAATTAATTAGAATCAAATACAATTAAGAAGTTAACTCTCCAGTTGCACCAGCCAAATGTCCAAGAGTTAACTGTCACATGTTGCTTCTGGCTACTGTATTCATCAGCACAAAATTGTAGATCATTTCCATTCTCACAGAGAGTTCTATTGGAAAGTGTTGTTCCAGGCAGAAGGGACAAGGAATGATTCTTAGTGGGGGTGTGGCAGGGGAAGACAGCAAGGGAACAAAGTTCAGGTCTGTTCAGAGAAGATTGGGCTATTGAGCATGGTGAGATTTTAAGGTCCAAATCAGGGTGTAAGGTGTAGAGCAAGCTAAGTGCCAGATATATTTTAGATGATCTTGAATGCCAGAGAGAGAATTTATGTTAAGTTGGTAGGCAATGAGAAACATTGAGGACTTCTTGTCAAGGAAGTAATATTATTGGATCTGTTATTAAAATGATTATTTGATAAGTGGTTCACAGGCCTGATTGAAATGATAAGAGTTGGTGCCTGGGAAAGTGGTTAAGAGGTTATTGAGCTTGGAATAGAAAAGCTAAAAGGGATGTGAGAATATTGAGGTGGAGCCTATACGGCTTGACATTATGAGGAGGAAGGGGAAAAGTGTTTGGGTAACTGGAAGAATGCTGGTGGTGTGGTCAGATATATAGAAGTCAGAAGAAGGATGTGCCTTGTTTGGATGACAGTAGATTCAGTTTTGAACATGTCAAATTCAAGTTTCTTTCTGAAGATGTCTGCGAAGCACAAGGGAAACTTTGCAAATCCTGTATTTTTACAGAAAAGCCAATTACTGGCCTTTGAGGATAGGAGAGACAGTGAGGTTAAAGGAGTCATCACGGGCAGGGGAACTGTATTAGTTCATTCTCACACTTCTATAAAAAACTATCTGAGACTGAGTAATTTATGAATAAAAGAGGTTTCATTGACTCACAGTTCTGCAGGCTGTACAGGAAGCATTATGGGGAGACGTCAGGAAACTTACAATCATGGCAGAAAGTGGAGGGCAGGCAAGCACCTTCTTCATATGGCGGAGCAGGAGCAGGAGAGTGAAGGGAGAGGTTCTACCCACTTTTTTTTTTTTTTTTTTTGAGACAGAATCTGCTGTTGCTAGGCTGGAGTGCAGTGGTGCGATCTTGGCTCACTACAACCTCCGCCTCTCGGGTTCAAACAATTCTCCTGCCTCAGCCTCCCCAGTAGCTGGGACTACAGGCACGTGCCACCACGCCCAGTTAATTTTTGTATTTTTAGTAGAGATGGGATTTCACCATGTTGGCCAGGATGGTCTCGATCTCTTAACCTCGTGATCCACCCGCCTCAGCCTCCCAAAGTGCTGGGATTACAGGCGTGAGCCACTGTGCCCGGCCAGTTCTACCCACTTTTAAACAACCAGATCTCATGAGAACTCACTCACTGTCACAAGAACAGCAAGAGAGACATCCACCCCTGTGATTCAATCACCTCCTACCAAGCCCCTCCTTCAACACATGGGGATTACCGTTCAACATGAGATTTGGAAGGCGACACAGAGCCAAACCATATCAGGAACCAATATACACAATGGCAGGAGAAGAATCTAAAAATGTGCCAAATTCAAGAGTTACAGAGGTAGGTATAACAGTGGAAGTAAAAAACCAAGAGTTTGGAGCCAGGAATGAAACAATTTTGTTTATCTCTTATAGCTTTGGGATATTGCACATTTTTAAAAGAAGTCTTGTTGGTTTAATATTATTTCTCAAGTAGGCTACTACTAAAAACATATCTACTCATATTCATTTCAGATTATTTCATAATGTTTTCAATGTTTATGATAGTAAGATAGTGTGTATATGAAGAGTTAGCAATTCATGTAGGATTCTCTCAAGTTCCACTATGGACTTTTATATGTGATACAAACTATTGGTATAAGGGCTTTAAATTATCAGTCCTGTAGTTTCAGATATCACAGAGAATGAGTTTCCTTTCACCTTGATAACCAATAAAATTCCGAGATCCCTGGAGTGATTCTTTCACAGGAATTTTACTGTTCACTTTTTTTTTTATTTCTTCAGTATAATTGGTAGAGGAGGTAAAGAACCAGAACGTAAAGTAAAAGTTAAAATGAAACCCAGATGGTCAGATAGAGTTCTATGTATTTGTCCAACTTTTTGAGTCGAGATAGGAAGAGGCAAATATGTCCATCTTTGTTAGAAACTAAGACAGGGTACTTTTGACAACCAGGCTTCCAGAGATCAAAACAATGTAAGATAAAAAGATTGATGCTAACTCAGAATTCTAAGGTTTTACACAGTGGTTTCCTAAATGTAAGAAAATTTTTCTACCAGACTGTATCCTGTATTGCTGAACTTATAAATGCTGTTTTTGTTTAGTGATTTAGTTGTTTTAAAGGTTAAATGCTTGTAATTTATACACTTACCAAGCCCATAATTACACACACACAAAAAAACCCAAAAAGCCTCTTGAAACTCATTCAGTTAAAGAATTCCTAATAAATTGATTCATCATCCTCCTTTGAGACATCTTGTAATGCAAAGGAAAGCAAGCAGGTGCAAAAAACACGAGACAGCCCAGCTGAACAATCTATAACGGAATCAGGATTGAAATTCATACCTGCCTAATTTCAGCAGCAGTTTACATTACTCAGAAAAGTTAAGGTTGACTTGACATCAAATTGAAGGGAATTACTTTAAAAAAGAATTAATGCATTTGTCGACTTCTCACTGTGAAAGATGAGAAAGTGAACACACTTGCACTTCCAAAAATAAATATTAATAAGATATTTTGATGGTATTGAGAAAGTAGTCATTAGCTTTAGCAATTAGCCACAATTGCCAATACTTATAAAAGGTAAGATATTTTCACAAGCAACTATTACTCAATAAAAGGTGACTTTCTCTAGTGATTATGGTTGTGTGACAGTCAAAGCCACAGATTAGGTTAGATAAAGTGAAAGTGAGTAATTGTCTTGGCAGCTGTGTTTCAAAATACATACCTTCCACCACAGTCTTTAGCTAATGTTGACAGCATCTATCCAATCCCTAACATCCAAAGGAACAGTGAACATGTTATACTTTCATCCCAATATGTTGTCAGCACAATATCAAATATAGAGGTGCCTGAAATAATTGTTTACTTTTCATTTAGATGATGGAAAAACTAGAATTTCTTCTCTTTTAATATTTTGGTCTGAGGATTGATTTTGCAGTTCTTTTAACTCTGGCAACACAATTGAGTGAAGGCTAGAAACTAGAATTTAGAGAATTACTGTAGAGTGAATTGTATTTTGCCATTGGCATAATGCTGTAATTGAAGGTGTGCATTCTTGACTGTAAGTTCAGCATTATATCCGTCATAAATAACTGAATATGCCATAAAAGTAAAGAAAAACAACTATAACAAAGTGAATTTAGTTCAGGTTGATATTTCATTTATATATAGCATAATAATAGTTATGTTGCACATTATAGGCAATATAGTCGAAGAATTTTCTTTAAAAATTGGAAATAATTTTATATTTTTATAAACTATTTTATTAACTTTATTTATTTATTTATTTATTTATTTATTTTGAGATGGAGTCTTGCTCTGTCACCCAGGCTGGAGTGCAGTGGTGCCATCTTGGCTCACTGCAACCTCTGCCTCCTGGGTTCAAGCGATTCTCCTCCCTCAGCCTCCTGAGTGGCTGAGGTTACAAGTGTGTGCCACCATGCCCAGCAATTGTTTTTTGTATTTTTAGTAGAGACAGGGTTTCACCATGTTGGTCAGGCTAGTCTTGAACTCCTGACCTCAAATGATCCTCCTGCCTCAGTCTCCCAAAGTGCTGCAATTACAGCATGTGCCACCGCACTTGGCCCTATTTTACTAACTTTAAATAAGTAAATGAATTATGCATCAATCGACACACCTTGAAATATTTGGTATATTTTTCCAGTTCTTTTAAAGGTAGTCAGATAAATCACCTTTGAGTTTCTCCAATTTATGACTTTAGCTATGTTTACAAATTAAAATTCATTAGAATATGGATCACTTGAATATTGTAAAATCAGATTTACCTATCTATATATAAGCTATTATATTAATAAGCTTCATCTTATAAAAGAGTTTTTGTATGTAACCAGAAGACTGCCTGGGTTTGAATCCCTTCTGAAATCTTGGTCTAATTACTTAATTATGCCTCTTTTTTTCCATCTGTAAAATGAGGGTAATAAAAGTACCTTACTTATAGGAATGTTGCAGTAAAGTATTTAATATATGTAAAGCTCTTAGAATAGTGCCTATCACATGGTAAGAACTACAAAAGTCTTACTTTTTATAGATTTGTCTTATGTCACATGTAACTAGAGGCCAACATGTGGGCATCAAATGCAGGAGAAAAGGTTGTAATAGGTTGAAGTTTTATAGTAATATAACAAAAATCTTATATGGTATAAGTTTTAAAATATTAATATTTCAGGAAAGCTCTCCTCTTTCAAAAGGAGCACCATAGCTAATCATTCAATTAACTTATTAAGATACCAACTTTTTTCCATAACTACTTATTCACTAAAAAGTTTTTCTTTATGTTTGTAACATTTTCACTCTTAAAAGTGGTGATGACTAAGTTAAGCTAACTTACTTGGTAGTTTCTATGACACTATAAAGCCAGTCAGATGAAGAATGTTAAAGACTGCTGTAAATAAAGCATTGGATACTATCCAAATTTTTAATTAGCTTTGACAACTGGGAAACTATACCCTGGATAATTAATGTTTATAGAAAACTTTAAAAGCTTGTTTTATATAAGTCATCTCTGTTTCCAAGTTCTTAATTTATTTTTGGTCAGAACTGCAAACTAAAAATAAAGATGCAACTGCTACTCTGTTTTGTGCTTTTCTACCATATCCTTTATTAGTGATCATAGAAATGGCCAAAATCAGGAAGTAAATGATATGGTTTGGCTCTGTGTCCCCACCCAAATCTCACCTTCAATTGTAATAATTCCCATGTGTCATGGGAGGGACCTAGTGGGAGGTAATTGAATCATGGGGACAGGTTTTTCCTGTGCTGTTCTCATGATAGTGAATACGTCTCAAAAGATCTGATGCTTTCATAAGAGGGCAGTTCCCCTGCACAGGCCCTCTTGCCTGTTGCCACATAAGACACGCCTTTGCTCTTCCTTCATCTTCTGCTGTGATCATGAGGCCTCCTCAGCCATGTGAGGTAATTAGGAGATGTATTAAACCTCTTTCCTTTATAAATTACCCAGTCTTGGGTATGTCCTTATTAGCAGCATGAGAATGGACTAAAAAAGTAAATTTGTACTGGAAGAGTGGGGTGCTGCTGTAAAGATACCAGAAAATGTGGAAGTGTCTTTGGAACTGGGTAACAGACAGAGATTGGAACAGTTTGGAGGTCTCAAAAGAGGACAGGAAGATGTGGGAAAGTTTGGAACTTCCTAGAAACTTGTTGAATGGTCAAAATGATGATAGTGATATGGACAATGAAGTCCAGGCTGAGGTGGTCTCAGATGGAGATGAGGAACTTGTTGGAAACTGGAGTAAAGGTCACTCTTGCTATGCAAAGAGACTGACAGCATTTTGCCCCTGCCCTAGAGATCTGTGGAACTTTGAACTTGAGGGAGATGATTTGGGGTATCTGGTGGAAGAAATTTCTTAGTGGCATAGCATTCAAGAGGTGACAGAGCACAAAAGTTTGAAAAATTTGCAGCCTGACAATGCAGTAGAAAAGAAAAACCCATTTTCTGGGGAGACATTCAAGCTGGCTGCAGAAATTTGCAGTAAATAGCAAGGAACCAAATGCTCATCACCAAGACAATGGGGAAAATGTCTCCAGGGCATGTCAGAGACCTTCATGGCAGCCCTTCCCATCATAAGCCTGGAGGTCTAGGAAGGAAAAATGGTTTCATGGGCCAGGCCCAGGTCCCCCCTGCTCTATGCAGCCTCTGAACATGGGAACCTGCATCCCAGCTGTTTCAGCTCCAGCCATGACTAAGAAGGTCCAACATACAGCTCAGGCCATTGTTTCAGAGGGTGCAAACCCCAAGCCTTGGTGACTTACAAAGGGTGTTGGGCCTGTGGGTGCACAGAAGTCAAGAATTCAGGTCTGGGAACCTCCAGCTAGATTTTAGAGGATATATGGGAATGTCTGGATGTTCAGGCAGAAGTCTGCTCTGGGGGCAGTGCCCTCATGGAAAACCTCTACAAGAGCAGTGTGGAAGGGAACTGTGGGATTGGAGCCCCCACACAGAGTCCCCACTGGGGCTCTGCCTAGTGGAGCTGTGAGAAGAGGTCCACCTTTCTCCAGACCCCAAAATAGAAGATCCACTGATGGCTTGCACCATGCACCTGGAAAAGCCACAGACAGTGCCAGCCCATGAAAGCACCCAGGAAGGGAGGTGTACCCTGCAAAGCCAGAGGGGTGGAGCTGCCCAAGACCATGGGAACCCACCTCTTGCATCAGTGTGACCTGGATGTGAGACATGGAGTCAAAGGAGATCATTTTGGAACTTTAAGGTTTAACGACTACTGTATTGGATTGAGGACTTACATGGGGCCTAGAGCCCCTTTGTTTTGGCCATTTCTCCCATTTGGAATAGGTATATTTACCCAATGCCTGCACCCCCATTGTATCTAGAAAGTAACTAACTTGTTTACAGGCTCGTAGGCAGAAGGGACTTGCCTTATCTCAGATGAGACTTTGGACTGTGGACTTTTGAGTTAATGCTGAAAGGAGTTAAGACTTTGGGGGACTGTTGGGAAGGAAAGATTGTGTTTTGAAATGTGAAAGGGATATGAGATTTGGGAGGGGCCAGGGGCAGAATGATATGGTTTGGCTCTGTGTCTCCACCCAAATCTCACCTCGAATTATAATAATCCCCATGTGTCATGGGAGGGACCCAGTGGGAGGTAATTGAATCAAGGGGGTTGGGTCTTTCCCATGCTGTTCTTGTGATAGTGAATAAGTCTCACGAGATCTGATGGTTTTATAAAAGGGCAGTCCCCCTGCACATGCTCTCTTTCCTGCCACCATGTAAATGTGCCTTTGCTCTTCCTTTGCCTTCCTCCATGATTGTGAGGCCTCCCCAGCCATGTGGAACTGTGAGTTTATCAAACCTCTTTCCTTTATAAATTATCCAGTCCCAGGTATGTCTTCATCAGCAGCATGAGAATGGACTACTACAGTAAAACTATGTGAGGTTTCAGTGGTCTGTTACAATTGAATGATCTCTGAAATAATTTTGAGTTGGTTTCTAAGATCATAAAGTTTGGGCTGATACAAAGCTTAGTCTGCATCTCAGCTATGCCAGTTATCAGCTATTTCTTTTTGCACAGGCTACTTAAACAATTTAAGCTTTAGTTTCCTTCTATGTCAAATAAGCATAATAGTATTTACTTCTTATGATATTTGAAATTTAAATTAGATAATTTATAAAATATATGGTATATTCCTTGGCAGGTAATAATTGTGAAATAAATGTGGGCTGTGATGATGATGATGATGGCTATTAGTTCTGCACCACTAACACTTTCGTCTTTTATCCTTGATAAGTTAACCTATGCCAATGTGTCTCCTACTTCCATAATTCTTCTGTCTCTTCTATAGACTCCTTCTTTATTGACCCTTTTAAAGTAAATATCTCTTAAGAAATCTCTCTGGTTTCTATTCCATTTCTCATAATGCAATCTCTCCCAATTTCAAAGTCAATCTTTCTCAATCTAAAATTCTTTACATCTTTAGTCATTTCTTTAGAGATGAATACAAGGTCCTATCTTTATCCCTGTCTTGTTTCCTAAGTCCCTGATCCTACTGACAAATGTCATAGAGGTGTTCCACCATCACTCCAACCAGTGATGTTCTGTAGCATTTGCCAATTTATATATTGTAAGTACTCTCATCATGGCCTGTTTCAAGCTGCTAACTTAACAGCACTGAATGCAGAGTTGGGGGAGATATTCATGCTGGCTCCAATATACTACTGAAATTTCCCCAACTCATAAGTCCTCAAACAAAAATTCATCATTTGTCCCAATCCTAGTGAATAGCACATTATTCTCCCTATTTATCCAGACTAGAAACATCAGCGTCAGCCTTAATGGCATTTGGGGTATTCCTCAATTGGTCCTTTTCATACCCCTGGGCCTTAGCTGGTGCTGCCACCTCAGCCTGGACTGTCCTTCCCACATCCTCAGTGTGGAAATTCTTCAAGCCTGAGCTCAAACTTTGAATCCCTTAAAAAGCCTTCCTTACTCTACTCTTCAATTAGAAGTAATCACTTCTTCCTCTGTACTCACACTGTGCATTTTTCTAAAAGTAGAAATATCTGTAGTTGCTTCATTAAAAGCAAACACAGCTTTCTTAAGATGAGGAAAATTCCACTGGAGGGTGTAAACATGGATTGGAGTGTTCTCAGGTCTGGTCTTCATTCATTCACCTTTCTCTCAAGTGTCTCCTACAGATACAGCCAACAGTGTGGGGATGTCAAAGGAATCCTCTCCTTTTAATATTGTGGGCTGAGGATAGATTTTTCAATACTTCCCTTAATTCTGGCAACACAGTCAAGTGAAGACTGGAATTTTAAAACAAAGCATTCAAACAAACTCAAGAGAAACACAAAGAAAACAGACACCATGCATTGTGTGCCATCAGATGGTGTGGCTCACCCCAGCATGAAGGATTGAGTTTATTAATAAAGCTAATCTTTAAAGTCGCATTTTAAAATTTATTTTTATTTAGTTTTTCCTTTTTTTCCTTCTCCCTCCCTTTCTTGGTATGTTTTATTTTTACAAATAAATTTATATAGTATAAATTCAAAAAGTAAAAAGGGTATACAGCCTACGTCCACATACATACATACCCCATATCAAGCAAATAGGCATGTATTCATTATATCTTTCTTTTCTTCAGACTTTACTTTTTGGAGCAGTTTTAGTTTCGCCACCGAATTGAAAAGTTACAGAGATTTTCCACATGCCTCTTGCCCCCACATATATGTAGCATCTCCCATGATTAACATCCCCCACCAAATTGGTGCATTTGTTACCACTGATAAATCTACATTGGCACATCATAATTACCCAAAGTCCATTGTTTACATTAGGGTTCACTCTTGGTGTTATACACTCTGTTGGTTTAGACAAATGTATAATGACATGTATCCATAGCATCACACAGAGTATTTTCAATACTCTAAAAATTCACTGTGCTGTACCTATTCATCCCTCCCCCAACAACCCTGGACAATCTCAAATAGCATTTAATTATTTTGATTTTTTGTAATGCTAATTATATTTTTCACCAAATAGATTATAAACTTGTTTGCAAGGATAGCATTTTACCCATCTCTAAATTACCCATATTGATCAGCACTGTGTTATGTACACAATACATAATTCAACAATTTGCAAAAAGAATTTATGACATGAGAACTTTAATTTTAAAGTTTAGCTTTAGAAGATTGTGACAGGCAGCAAAATATAAAAAGACATAATATGCCACATGTGGTACCTTTCCCTATATGAACTCTTGTGACTTCGTTTGACCTTGAATATCATATAATAAAAATGATTTCATTTTTCTTTCTTTTTACTTCTCTTTTTTAAAAAACATGAAAGTATACTAAAACAGACAATAGTGCATTATTTGGAGATATTTTAATGTTTTGCTTTTCTTTATCCTTCAGAAATACTAACCTTGAACTGTGATTTTGTTTTCACATCCTAAATTTGCAGGCAATCACTTCTGAAGAGTCCAGCCTTGGAATGATACTAGAATTCTGGAAGAAGTATCTTGTCTCAAGGCATCTGAAAGTTTCAGTGGTGTATTTTTCTTCTTCACTGTAGAGCTTTGACTTTCTGGAAAAGAGGAAGAGGAGTTGTGGCAAAGACTGGAACTAACCCTTAACCTAGAAGAGAAACTGGTCAGATAATGGATGGATGGATTTGGTTCAGCCCTGTTCAGGCTTGCTACTCATTGCATCAATGTTCCCGTTCAATCCGTCAGACGCACCCATGTCCCTTCTGTAGAAATCAGTGAATCATATTGAATCCTGAGTAAGCGATCATGAGCTTTACCATTTTAAGCTCTATTGCTTCTGTCTCTTACTGCCTTTTCTGTGTTGCCTGCCTGTTTGCTGTCACCCTCACATCAATGTCTGTCAAGTATTTGAATAGGGAAGTAGGTTGAGAAGGGGATTTGGAATGAGGAGTTACTTTGAAAATAATTGGGCTAAAATTAAGGAGACCTTATTTGGTTCTGGTCCTCGTTGCTTTTATTAATCTAAATAATAAGCACTCTAAAAGAAAATGATATTTATTCAGCATGGGTACTGCAATGGGAATACACATACTCTAGTAAACTATGTGCTTATTCAGGAGGGTAAAGAAAGGCAAAGGTTTTTAAAGAAAAATGGAGTACACAATTATTTTGAGATAATTATTCCTGGTTACAAGGATCAATAATAAGGATGGCACCAGTTTGAAGTTAGATAGGCAGTTGCTGGGCAGATATCCTCGCAGAAGTATTTTTTTGTGTAAGGTTGCAATGGCCTTTGTGCAAGGTTGTGGCTTTGCAGTCTTTTCTGACAATTCCTGTTGTCAGGCATTCGTAAATGGGAACCCTTTCTTCATTGCTTTCCCGAGCTCCATCTGTCAGAATTTTTATCACAATTGACTCCATTTTAATTCTGACAATTTTCATGTTTTTAACTAGCTCCTTGACCTTGAATGGATTCCATTATGTTTCTGGATATAATTTATAAAATTATTAAATTGCAATAAATAGTGTTAATGAGTTTTTATCAGCCTCATACTTTATGATTTTTATATAAATTGGTTATTTTTTGGCAAACAGACTTTTCTGATATATACAATGTACTGTCTAGGCACAAAATTAGATGGGATAGTACAACGATGTGACAGTGTAATTCCAAAAGATTAACAGGATCAAAACAATTGTTAGGGAAAGAGAGGGAACTAGGGAAGAAAATACTGACCTGAGGATAATAGTGAATGGTATGGACCTCCAGACTCATCATGTAAAATTGACATTGTCAAGGGAAACGGCTTGCAACTTAGTACTGGCAACTTAGTGCTGGTTAGGTATAGAAATTGGTTATTATTTTACACCGACAATGTTTGTTTCAATGTTTTACTTTAGTTTATATCTTTTGCTTTACTTTTTATTTATAAATTTTTTTCTCTATAATTGAAAAATTTAAAACCCTAAAGTGAACAAAAAGTATAAAATAATCATATTAATTGCCCAAAATTGTTTTGACAAACGTTCAAAAATTTAGTGTTTATTTTCATTACTATATTGTATTATTTTTATATGATGTATATATTAATTTTTCTAAAAGCATATTCCAAGACAAGGACTTGAATGCAAATAATTTGAGATAATCAGGGGACATAAGCATGGTGGTGGGCCCATGAAACTGGGGGTGGGTAACTGGAGTTAATCTCACGGAGAAACTTCCCACCTGAAGTTCAAGGCAGGTGGATTTAAGGCTGCTGGGGTGGGTGTTAACCTTCCAGCATTTCTGGACCATTGTCAGTGTGTAGTGGGGTACAGCAGATTTCCAAGAGTGGAGCGGGGTGCCAGGGAGCCTGAGCAAAGAAATGAGAATCTTGGGGTTGAGAGTCAGCTGGAGCCCACAGAAGGGCTGGAGGGATGTGGGTGGGGCACTAACAATGTCTGCTATAATATACCACCTAACTTTTTAGGTAAATCAGTCTTTTACTTGTAAAACTTAAACATGTTTACCACAAACCATTTAAATGTTAGAAAAGTGAAAATGATATAAATATTTAAAAATCATCTCAAATTTTACCATTCAGTAGCCAGTCACCATTTCCTTTAGGTGAAAACCATTCCCTATTGTGTGTATGTGTGTCAATTTTTAGTGAAGTCTATTGTCTACTTTACCTTTTTTATTTCTGTGATTATGCTTATAGCCTTCTTTTGTTTTTTTAAATCTATAACTGCCCCGATTTTTATTGTTCATCATGCTATCTTGGAGTTCTTGAATTCAAGTTCTTGTTAGATTATTCTCTAAGGTGACATTGTGATGAATTTTCTTACGCTTTGAAGCATGTTTTCGTCTGTATTGGGATATTTATCCTTCTTTTGAAATTTACATTTTTTTCTTAATTTCTTCTTCTTTCTTGCATATTTTATTTTATTTTACTGTGATATGCTTGTATATTTGCATGGTATTTCCATTCACATTTCTCATAATTGAGCAGTTCTATTCAGGCTTTTTTGTTGTTGATATCATGTGAGTACATACATGATTCTTCTTAGCATAGCTGAACCAAGTTTCTTTTGCCCTTCTAGTTACTGTTTGAAAGATACTTTGTTTTCTATCCATTTTAGGTAAATATATAGAATGGCAAGGGTTGGGCAAGACCTCAGCTGAAGTGGTAATGTAGTCTTTATAATAATATTGTAGCTCTGCTCTCTCTTTGGAGATATTGTTAAATATCCTATACTGGAAGTAAGACCATTTATTTTTATGAGTCACATTTCTACGGGAGATATACTTGGGCTTCATATCATATCCTTAGTTCAGTGCATTGGACTTACTTTTGTAGCATACTAATAAATAATTCAGCTTCTTGGCTTCAGGATAGAGGGAAAAAGGTTGTCTTTCACTTTATCATCCCTTAAAACCAAAAATGCTTAGCCACTGCTATTTTCCAAGCTACATTTTTAGATGGCAGAATACCCAAGAGTCTACTATGATAGTTACTTATAATAAAATGAGATCATTAAGATATATGAGATTTCATATGGCTATAGTGATATATGAGATTATAGTTATATGCCATTGATAACAGTGCCAACAATTATGAGGGAACCAGTTCTTTAAAAACAAAACAAACAAAACAAAACTTCATGACAGGGCAAAAGATTTTGCTATACATCCATTTCAAGGCTTTGCTTGTGTTTCTGAAATTCTGATTTAGAATTGATCTTTAGTTAGTAACCAGCCCCACTCTTGAGTGGTACTAATAAATTATATAACTATAATTTTAAAAACCTTTTACAATACACAGAATTTACATATTGGAGCAGAGGTTAAACCATCTGGACATTAGGATAATTTCCAGTTTATTTTTAAAAATGATTCTAAATAGGTATATTATGATCTAAAATATGTAACTTAAAAACAGTACAATTTAAGGTGAGTTAAGGTGACCCTTAAGAGTACTAACAAATTAGAAAAAAAATTAAGTAAACTAAAGGCATCTGGACCAGTCAGAACCCATAAAAGAAAAAAAAAATCATTGAATAGATTTAATAAAAAGACAAGGGATCTAACAAGAGATCATGAAGCACCCTTCCTCAGGCACTAGGAACAGACTAGACGGTTTTTTTGTTTGTTTGTTTTTGTTTTTGTTTTTGTTTTGTTTTTTGAGACAGAGTCTCGCTCTGTCGCCCAGGCTGGAGTGCAGTGGCGCAATCTCGGCTCACTGCAAGCTCCGCCTCCCGGGTTCACGCCATTCTCCTGCCTCAGCCTCCCGAGTACCTGGGACTACAGGCACCTGCCATCGCGCCCGGCTAATTTTTTGTATTTTTAGTAGAGACGGGGTTTCACCGTGGTCTCGATCTCCTGACCTCGTGATCCGCCCGCCTCGGCCTCCCAGGCGTGAGTCACCGCGCCTGGCCTAGCTAGACGGTTTTAACAGTTCTAAACTAAAAGAAGAAAAGAGAAAGGTTTATGGAACAAAGTAAGAGTCTTGGCCTTTTGAGGAGGCTGTCCCTTCCATAGAGGAATACATTCACAGCCAACACTTGAACTGGGAGGGAGGGAATGAGCAGAAAAAAACTTTGATCCTTTTACCCTCCTACTCTCCTATCTCCTAGCAGTGCTTCCCATTGGACAAACCCAACAGAAACAAGAGGGCAGGGAAGACCTGGGGCTGGATAAAGTAGAAGTCAACCTTCTACAGCGTAACAAGGCACAGAACAGAAGCGAATGGATCTGGAGGAGCAAATGGAGACCAGCCAGTCCAGCAGCTTCCCTTGTCATTTTATTTTTAAAGATCAAATTATTTTTCCAGCTATGGAGGCAAAGTGCAGGAATGAGCTCATCATAGAAATAAAAAGCATAATTTCCTGCATTTGCATAAACTTATAAAAGTCAGTTATGAAATCTTTTGTTAAAAAATAGTTGTTTCATATATATTACAAATATATAAGCACCCACACGCAGAGTTGTTCATACTGTTTTCATAGCTTTTATTGAGTCCTACATGCAAAGGGCCTTTCTAAGGGCTTTACATGAATTTACTCATATAATGTTTAGTAGTACTAAGGTTTGGTAGTACTCACATAATGTTTATCCTCTCCATTTTGCAGTTAAGTGAACTAAAGCTTGGAAAGTTTGCACTGGGTTAATAATAAGAAGTGGCAGAGCTGGGATTCTAACTCAGGTACCTGGCTCCAGAGCACTTACCCCAAGCAAGTACTATCTAAAGACAGCCTTACCTACCTCAGAAAGCTGGTTAGTAAAGAGATGCAGGAGCATGGACACTCCGGGTACACTTTCACTTAACAATGTGTACCTTTCACTTAATAACTTGTATGACTTTCTGCAACCTATTAGACTTCAGTTTACTTATTTGTAAAACGGGCATTATGATAATAGTATCTAACACATGATGTTTTGAACATTACATTATTATGAAACATGTATATATGCATGTAGGCATGTATGTATGTATCACTCTAGCTACAGAAAAAGACTCTCACATGTAAGCACTTTATAAATGTTAGTTAATATTGCCTCTGATTTGGGGGCTAAAATTCCGATTCAAATATATTTGGGTAGGAACTTTCATCAAGGGTCTGATTTAATTAAATTTCTATGTTTTCTTAAATAACCAAGAATACGTTTGAAGTTACAGCAGAAATTGCATAATTTTGCAATTTGTAACATTGCATTGAGCAGTAAATTAGTCAAAGTTGCACTATGTATCTCTTATCTCCTCTGCTTTCTGTAATGAGTAAATCTTACTATTTTTGAATAACAAGAGTGCATCTATTATTCTGCTGCTATCTGAAAAAAATCACGTTTTAGACTTCAATACTGAAAATAAATTTAAATACTAAATAAATTATCCTGTTTACTCTTTAACACAGCACTTGATCACCAAGTCATTTTTCCCTTTTATAAAATGGAGAAAGTATGTGCAAAATGATCATCTGAATACAAATGAAACTCCAATATAAGTTTGTACTGTCATCATTTGTCAGGTGATCAGACAAAATGCTTTACAATGGTACTTGGATTATCTAATTTGATTATATAAATATCAATATATTTAGAGTAACAATTTGCATAATCAAAACTGCAGGACTGTCATTGGTTGCAAAAGCAGATTCAAAATTATAATTTTTAAAATAATCACAAATAGAAAACTCGGAAGTAACTGTATAATAAACTTCTGTTTTCCTGAGCCATTTGAGAACAAGTTACCAACCTGCTCCCCATTACCCTAGGATAGTATGGGGTGTATTTCTTACCAACAAGGACATTTTTCTAAACAGCCACACTACGATCATTAAAATCAAGAAATTACAAAAAAAGTAATAAATTACCACAAATACATCAGTACCATTTACTCCTCAGAACTCCATTTAAATTTCACCAATTGTGCCAATAATGACCTTTCTAACAAAAGGATCCAGCTTAGACTCACATTATACATTTGTCAGGTTTCTTTAGTTTCCTTCGATGATAACAGCCTCCTCAGTCTCTCTTTGACTATCATGACCTTGGCATTTTTGCAGTATAAAGGCCAGCTGTTTTGTAGAATGTTTTCAATTTGCATTTGTCCAATGTTCCTTCATAATTAGATTTGAGCTGTGCATCTTTGGCAGGAATATCACAGGAGTGATGCTGTGTTGTTGATCCTCAGGTATCACACAATTTTGATTAATTCCATTACTAAAGCTCACTTTGATCACTGAAATAAGGGAGAGTCTGCAGAACTCTTCCACTGTAAAGTTAGTTTTCCCTTTTGTAATCGATTTTGTGGCTGGTACTTTGAAACTATGTTTCTATTCCATTCTTTATCAACTTTCAACTTATTCATTTTTCTGTATCTGAATGGATTCATGATTTCCTATAGTGTTCAGTGGGTTATAGTTCTTCACTATCATCATTATTTATTTGTATGTTTATATTGTCCTGGATTGGGCCATGCAGAGACAACCATCTCTATGGACGCCTCCTCCCCCTCCTTAGGCTCTGACACCTCATGCCAGGCTGCCCACCTAAACCTACCAGATGCCCCTCAACCCACCAGGGCTCAGGCACCCTGTACTAGGCCACTCCACCTCACTCAGCCTGCAGGAATGCCTACCTCGCTCTGTTCCACCAAATGGCTTTAGGACTAAATTATTCAGAAAGAAGAAGCAGGGGAAGGGGAAGGGAAAAGAGAAAGGAGAAATGAAAAAAGAAGAGAAAAAAAGCCCAAATTACAATGTTACGATAAATTTATAGCTACAAAATTCTGCATCTTAGAATTAATTTTCTCTTATATTTTCTCAATTACTTATAAGGAAACCATCAAGGCAACCTTAGGCAATTCATACCTCTATATGAGCATACTGGTCAGAAATTGCTTTCAATATTCTTTTAAATAAATTTTACTGCTTGCCTATGAGTGCTTCCTGAGTTTGTAGCAAAGAACATTGAGGGAGGATGTAGTCATGCTAAGGAGAGAAAACTAATGATGGATTTCTGAAAGGATTCTTTCAGAAGCTTTACAAGTATGCAATTTAAAATGTCTTTTCACTAAAGATAAAATAATAGGGCATGGAATAAATCAAAATTCTTTTTGATTAGGAGGAAAAACATTTCCTTTTAAGGTTATGAAACTGTTATGGTGAAACTTACTTGGGACCTCTGTATTTTCTGCTCTTCAGATGTAAACTTTAACCCTAATCTGACTTCAGTGAAGTATATACTGTTGAAGAAACCTGTCTGCACACTTTTTGAAAATGTCCAGACTGCAGGGAGCCCAACCAAATGAACTCGGCCCTTTTAAGCCTCCCCCTAACCCGAATGATCTGTAGTGCTGTCTGGCATTCAGACACTTGTACAGCCTTGTGGTATCTCTTCTGCTGCTATCTTATATTAATTTTCATGCTTGAAAACAGTGTATGTTTCTGCTTTGCTTCATTAACTAGACTGTAAACAATTTGATTATACACACCATCCATTTAATGATCATTTTGTTGTTTTCTTCTCGATATCATCCAAAACAACAGTAGATGTGTAATTGTAAAGTGAATAAACAAATGAATGAATGAATCAATCAATCAATCAATGAGTCAATCAATTAACTCAACTATGTGGCATTACCCTCAAAAATTTTTTCAACTTGAACAGCTCTTAGGTTTGTGTTTTTCAAGATAGAAAAAACTCTTGCTTTTAATGATCTCATTTTCACTTCCTAAATAACGAAACTATAACTTGTAAATAAAAAAAAATTTCCTTATATTTACAATTTAATGTAAGAAAATCATCCTGAAATTCTTAGGCAATTCATACTTCTATTTGCATACGTCAGAAATTGCTAAAGCAAATGATAGATTTCTCCTTATTTGTAAAAGTCAAGGAACAATTTTAAGATTTAATATTCCCACTCTGCCCCAAATAAAGTACTTCAGCATCATCAGAAATTTGGTACTATTAATGGAAAAGCATTAACTGATGTCTTCAGGCAAATACATACCTTCATCAATTAGAGTTTGTTTTTCTATCTTATTTTAACTATTCTAGTTATCTTTAATTAGGAGTTCACCAAATCTGGAGTATTATTAACATGGAGGTGACAAGCAGAGCATCTCTTCAGAACATAAAATACAGCATTCAGTGTCAGCAAATGCCATTTTGAGAGAATACTTTATTTTTTCTTCCAAAGACCACTAGCTCTTTCCTCACATTTTGAAGGTGCTAATGATGTCCAGTAACGTGGCATCTCTGACAGATACAGTCTGAAGAAGGTGAATATATAACATAAAAACATTCGAAGTATAACAACAAATATTTTTCCCTTTTCTTTCTCTTTAAATGTACTTTTTTTAAATCAGTGACTATTACTAATAGCAATTGTACCAGATGATGATGTAACATATAAAACAGAACCTTTCCCCTCTCCCACCCCTTCAGTATCCTGTTTAAGGTCCCTTAAGGGGATCCTGTTTAAGATCCCTTTACTATGGTCTACCAGGCTGGGCATGAGGTGGTTCCCCTCTCTTTCTGAGATCGTCTCTTACTGTTTCTCTATTTCTTCACTGTGTTCCAGCCCTTCTGGCCCTATGCCTGCCCCTGAGACAGCCAAGACAGTCCCTGCCTTGTGCCTTTACTTGTGCTGTTCTCTCTGCTTGGAACTACTGGTAGTCCAAAGCATGACTTTGTGGATGTGAAGGGTGTACACTCAGCTACCTGCTATTTTACATCATCTTCTCCCACCTCAAATAAATACACACTGTAAATCAATGGAGTGTGTTTTCTCTGCAAATGTTACCTTAAAAAAAGTCCCCTCAAACTTCTTCCAACCATATTGCTGCTGTATAGAAAATCTGGAGTCTACTGTCTGGAAGGACAGATCAGCCAGATCTCCAAACAGCTTGCTCCTCATCGTGTAAGGCTCAGGGCAAATGCCAACCCTTTAGAGAGGCATAATGTCACATTTTCTTCACCACGCAGGTCATTTTCTGCTTACTATGTTCCTTACTATCTTTTATTTTCTTCACAGCACTATCACTATCTGATATTAATTTGTTTTCATAATTTAAATTCTAATAATCACTCGTATTCCTCCAGCAGAGTGTAAACACTTTGAGAGCAGGAATTGTGTCTGCATCAAACCCTCCTCTATCTCCAGTTCTTAGAATAGTGCCCAATACATAACCGTCACACAAAACCTATCTGTTGCATGCATAAAATACCAGTTCTTTGCTTGACAAAATTGAATATGTGGAACAATTCTGAACAAGATAACTCCAGCAATTATATTGAGCAATTGTATGACAGTTTCAATTGCCCTCTAAACAATATTTCTTCAGCATAGTTAAATGTTGCTCTATTTATATCCAGGTACTTTTAAGTAAAGGCAAATGAGTAGGCTGAAAAATGCAAAATTATATTTATTAGAGTTTCAGTGTTGGGCCCAATTAGTCAAAAGAGAAAGTCATCAATTTCCATCTTTTTTCCCAGACCTCGTGAATGGCCTTGCAGTTCACCCCATTTATTGTTCAAGCAAGACATCTGGAAGTTGTGAGGCCTAGACTTCTCCCTCATCCCCTGCACATTCAACAAATCCTATTAATTCTGCTTCTTAAATATCTTTTCTTGATATTTACAATGGTGCCCACTCTCATCCCATCATGTCTGAACTAACATGTACTCAATATGTATTTTGGGATTTGGAATATAGTACTTCATATTCTGGTTTTAAAAACAAAATTTTTCTTTCTTTATAATGTAGATTAAATTATTCATTCATTTGTAATTATTAAAAGGAGAATCATTCTGAAAAATAAAGAAAATTCTAGATATCATTGTTAAAAATGTACAGATCTTTAGGCAAATAGATGCCTAGTATAATTTTCAATTTTTAAGAAAACACATTTTATTCCCTCAAAAGGTCAAAGAATTCCTCAGATACATTAGTGTTCAGAGAATTTGACGGATTTTTCTGAATGACATCAAAAATAATTGCAAAAAATTAAAAAATACAATTTAAGCTTTTCTTATTGGTTAGAGATTTGGAAACTGCAGTTGTTTCACTTTAATAATACAATTTGTACTGAACAAAACGTTCTGCTGTTGTTGGGTTGCAATGAAGTGTTTTGAGAGTCATTGTCAAATATTCCTTAAAAAACAATTGAAAAGAGAAAATTACTGGAGGGCACTTTTCATGACAAAGGCAGACTAAATTTTATGTAATATTGAAAAGTATAATAATATGAAGTTAAATGCATTGTGGGAAATTGACATTGTTCAAATGGTATAATCAGGTAGTTTTACAGTACTATCTCTTACATATAATTATGATCAACTATCATTTTACTCCAAATGTTTTGTTATTGTGCAAAGAAAGCAATTTTGAGATTTCTAGATATTTGTGGTATTTAAAATTATCATTATTTTTATTTATTTGCTCTTCTGGCAGATACAAAGAGATGGTTGAAAATTTCTGATGTGAAGTAAATATAGAAGACAATGAGCTAGTTGAAATACTTTGTAAATTTATATGCAAATAAGTGGAGAAATCTATAATGTTATTCCAAATGTTTGTGAAATATACAATGAGGATTTTTTTAAACTGCTGGACATCCAATACAGTGATAATTGTCTTATTACGGAGAAAGACGTTACTATATGTGCACAAAAAGATTAATAATCTTCTTAGCAGTTGATTTTAAAACTGAGTTGACGTACAAAGAAACACTACAATCTACAAGTTAAGATTTGTTGTGCCATATAATGGAATCTGACAAGGCTGAAAAGATTTCAATCCTAATGAGTGCTGTATGAATGCTAACAGGAATACCATGGGGAATGACTGCTTGCCAGAATTGGATTTGGAAGTAGCAGGAGTAATACATCCTGGCAACCAGGGGCTGCTTGTTCTTTTAGGGTTTGAGACATGAACAGCAATGACAATATAAACAGACACTAAACAACATCATACTTTTAGAATCAATACATTTTGCCATTTGGCCTTTCAGGGCAACTGGTTCTTGTACTCTGTCCCTGAGAACACAGTGTTCTTTAATACTTCCTTCTTGAACCTCTGCCCTCTGGCTTCCTTCCCCTCCAGTCTAATCATCTTATTGTGAGGTCCACCACCCTGGTCTCCCTCTATGCATACTCTCATTCCTCATTTACCCTGCTGACCACTACTTCCTTCTGGGTTGCTTAGACACCACATTTTCTCCTTCCCTTCTTTGTTTCTCTGGGCATTCGGTCCTGGTTTCCTCAGCTGAGTCTTTTCAGTTTTACTACAAACCTCCCGAGTTTCCCTGTAACTGCAGCTGATTCCACTGACCTCTTCAGGCAACCTCTACTCAACGGCATTTCTTAGGTTCCCATCCTCACATTCCAGTATTCACCATTAACGACCATTCATTGAGTGCTTAGTAAGTGCCAGGCAGTTTTAGTAAGAGCTTTACACAAATAATCTCATTTATAGCCTCATAAGAACCCAATGAGATAGGTATGATCAATGCCATTTTTTTTTAATTTTTGGGGGCATGAGAAAACCAAGGCTCAGAAAGGTTAAGTATCTTACTCAATTTCTCATAGTTAATAACTGTTTGGATTTGAATTTAATTGGGCCTGAGTCTTAAACACTATAGAATATAGGCCCCCAATTTGTTAAGCATTCATATGACAAGACTTACTCTGATCTTATGGTATGACTGCTTGTTTCTGCTTCATTCATACACTTAGTTTCCATTTTGAACTACCCATCTGGTAACTGGGTTCCTCTGTATCTAAATTTCTGCATTGTAATCCAATTACTTCTCTTCCTGTTGGCTTGGCAATGAGAGAGCAGGGAAAATCAGGCAGGAGAAGGACACAAAAAGTCTAGCCTTTCTTTGTACCTTCCAGGCATTTGATGTGCAGAGTCCTATCTGATAATGAAAGTCCAGGGTCTGGAGACCCAGTTATAAACTGACAGATAGCAGCTTGCAAAACAGCCCAGTAAAGTGGGCAGACTACCTACCTGCTGTAAGACTGACTGGTCAAGCTGGGGAGAGGTTGACGCTGGACTCAGGAAGCAGTCCAATCTCAGCCAAAGTGTCACCACTGAGCTGTGACAGATATGATGCCATGGATTGTGTCACAACACCCTCTTTTCTGACCTTCCTGAGCTTTCTCATGATCTAGTCTGATTGTGTCTCATGAGTCAGCTTTCTCTTTTGGTGTGCTGCCTTGGCCTTGGCCTTAGTCACCCTACTGGCTAGTTCCCTCTGTCTGGCTTCCTCTTGACCCATCACTCTGGGTTAGCTGCACCCTTGACTTTGCTTTTCCAGTTCCACTCCTGACTGTCTATCCTCACAAGCACCATGAGTTAATTTGCTTGCACTTGTGAACATCCATATCACTGGGCCTTGTGCTTGCCCTGCCCTCCCTGCATCTTCCTTACCCGTGGAAAACTGCTTTAGCCCTCAGCCTCCCTCAGACTATTCTCCACTCTGAGGTCCTAGAAAAACACAGGACTTCTTCACTAGCCCTTGAAATTGGTGTATTTGCAAAGATCTTACCTTTCACTCTTGACTTTTGAACAAATCTCCTTAGGGACTCATCACTTCTGATACTTTTCTCATTACTTTCTCATCACTTTCAAATATATCCTGTCTTGAGTGTCTCTTGCCCTGAGTCTTGCCACTTTACTCAAAAGGGATTCCTGGGCACATCTCTCTCACTACGGCTTCTGACCAAAGGAAAACAAATCACAATATCAGCTCTAAATTCTCAATTGTACTCATCATTTTCTTTCTTTAAAATCAACTTTATTGAGGGATAATGTAGATACAATAAAATGCAGTCACATTAAATATATAGTTTGATAAGCACTGACAAATGTAGATAGACACCTGTAACAGTCACTGCAGCCATAATACGAAATGTGTCCATCACCCCAGGAATTCCCTTATGCAGTTGTGCAGTCAGTCCATCATCTCCCCTGCCCCCACAGTTGATTAATCTATTCTCTTGATCTATTTTCTATCAGTATCTGTTAGTTTTTCTGTCTAGAATTTGTTTTATAGTAATGATAATATACAATGTACTCATTTGTGTTTGGCTTCTTTTTCTAGCATAGATTCATCCATGTTGTGTGTGTCAGTAGATTGCTTCTTTTTGTCGCAAATAGCATTCCATTGTAAAGATCTATACAATTTGTTTTTTCACTCATCTGTTGATGGATATTTGAGTTATTTCCAGTTTTGGCTATCCTGATTCTCTTTTTAATATTTTAGTTTAACTTTTTAATAAAAACAAACTTTTAAAGGGTTTTTGAGACAATTGTAGATTCACATGCAATTGAAAGGAATAATACAGAGAGATATTATGTACCTTTTACATAGCTTCCCCTAAAGTTAACATCTTGCTAAACTATAATAAAATATCACAAACAGGATACTGACATTGATAAAGTCAAGATACATTTCTCTCACCCCAACAATCCCTCATACTGTCTTTGTATTGTTACATCTACTTTCCACCTTCTCCCCCTCCTTTAATACCTAGAAACCACTAATCTGTTCTCCATATCTATAACTTTCTCATCTCAAGAATATTATATGAATAGAATATAGGCTGAGCATCCCAAATCTGAAAATACAAACTCTGAAATTCTCCCAAATCTGAACTTTTTGAGCACTAACATGATGTTCAATAAAAGATCACATTAGAACATTTCAGATTTCAAATTTTTGGATTTGGGATGTTCAACTAGTAAGTAAATGCAACTATTTCAGAATGTGAAAAAATCTGAAATTGGAAACACTTTAGTTGCCAAACATTTCAGATAAAGAATACTCAACTTGTAATACAGTATGCATTCTCCTGAGATTTTTTTTTCCCATTCAGATTAATTCTCTGGAGATTCATCCAGGTCATTGGCTAGTATCAATAGTTCATTTCTTTTAAGTGAAGTGGCTTATGCTTGTAATCCCAGCAATTTGGGAGATTGAGGCAGATGGATTACTTGAGTTCAGGGGTTTGGGACAGCCAGGGCAACATAGTGAGACCCCATCTCTAAAATGTAAATTTAAAAAAATTTATTAAAAAATTACGTATTAAAAATAAGTAAAATAGTTCATTTCTTTTTATTGTTGAATAGAATCCCATGATACAGTGGTACCACATTTTATTTAACCAATCACTCACTGAAAGATACCTGTGTTATTTCCAGTTTTTGGCTATTACAAATAAAGCTTATATAAACATTTTTGTACAGGTGTTTGTGTGAATATAGGTTTTCATTTCTCTGGAATAAATGTCCAGAGACAATTTATAGGTCATATGGTGACTTCACATTCAGTTAAAAAAACTTTTTCAGAGTGGCTGTACCATTTTACACGTCCATCATCAATGCATGAGTGATCTAGTTTTACCACATCCTCGCTAGTATTTGGTGTTGTCACTATTTTTTATTTCAGTCATTTTGATAGATGTGTAGTGCTAGCTCATTGTGGTTTTAATTTGTGGGTAATGATAAACCTTATTTATTTTGTTCATTTGCCATCTGTATATCTGTATGTCTTTTTCTTACTTTCTACTTGAGTTGTTTTCCTATTGATTTTTGAGAGTTTTAGAAATATTCTGGATACCATTCCTCTGTCAGATAAGAGGTTTGCAAATATTTTCTTCCAAGCTGTAGTGCGTCTTTTTATCCTCTTAAACAAGATCTTTCATGGAGAAAACATTTTAAGATTGGTGACATTCAATTTCTCATTTTTTTCTCTTTTTTTTGTATCATGCTTTTGGCGTCACCTAGAACTGTATACTAGCTCTAGGCTCTGCAGATCTTCCGTGATTTTTCCAGAGTTTTATAGGTGTATATTTTACATTTAAGCCCATGCTCCATTTTCAGTTAATTTTTCTATAAGATATAAAATTTTAGATCAATGGTTTAGGGGTTTATTTTTGTTTTGTTTTGTTTTGTGTTTTTGGCAATAGATGTCCAATTGCTTCAGCATCATTTATTATAAAAGGCTATCTTTCTCTCATTTAATTGCTTTTGTCTCTTTGTCAAAAATCAGTTGGGCATTTAAGTGTGGGTCTATTTCAGAGTTCTCTAACTGGCTCCATTTATTTGTTGATCCCTCTGTCAATACCACACAGTCTTAATTACTATAGCTATATTGCTGTGTTGTCTTGATTCTTCTCACTTTATTCTTCTTTCTCAAAATTGTTGAGCTATTCTAGTTCTTTTGCTGTTCTGTATAAATTTTTAATTAATTGTGTTTATATCTATAAAAAGCTTTCCCAGGATTTTGATTGTATTAAACATGTGTATCAATTTGGAGGGTATTGACATCTTTACTTGAGTCTTCCAATCCATTAACATAGTATGTCTCCATTTATTTAGCACTTTGATTTCTTTCATCAGTTTTGTGTAGTTTAAACATGTAAGTCCTGTACATGTTTTGATAAACTTACAAATAAGTATTTCATTTTTGAGATAAATTGTACTGTATTTTAAATTTCAGCATCCATTTGTTCATTGCTAATATATAGAAATGCAATTGATATTTGTATGTTTATCTTGTATTCTGTGACCTTGCTGAACTCAATACCTCCCAGACTTTTACTTTGAAGATTCCTTGGGAACTTCTACATGAGCAATCATGTCATCTACAAATAGAGAGACAATTTTGTCACTTCCTTTCCAATATTTGTTTTTTATTTGATTTTCTTATCTTTATATTGGCCAGAACTTTCAGAATTATGTTGAATAAGAGTGGTAAGAGAGGACGTTTTTGCCTTGTTCCCAGTCTTAAAGGGAAATCATTTAGTCTTTCACCAATAAGTATAATTTAAGTTGTAAGTTTTTAATAGATGCTCTTTATCAAGTTGAGAAAGTTACCCTTTGTTCTTATTTTTTCTAAGTGTTTTTATCATGAATGTGTATTGTATTTTCTCAAATGGTTTTACTGAATCAATAGTATAATCATGTGATTTTCTTTTTTTAGACTGTTAATATCATCATTACGTAAGTGGATTTTTGAACATTTAATCAGCCTGAGTCCCAGTAGTAAACCCCATGTGGCCATGGTAACTCTTTTTATATATAGCTGAATTTTATTGGCTAATATTTTGTCAAGAGGTTTTGTGTTACAGCTATTTTATATAGTTTACTTTTTTCTTCGTTTTATACTCTTTGTCTAGTTTTGGTATCAGAGTAATACTAGTTTTATATAATGAATTGGGAGTTGTTCTCTCCTCTTCTGTTTTTTGGAAGAAGTTATGTAGTATTGATGTGATTTTTTCTTTAAACATTTAGTTGATTTCTTCAGTGAAACCTACTAGGTTTGGAGATTTATTTTTCAGGGATTTTTAAGTTACAAAATCACTTTTCTTAATAATTACAGGGCTATTGAAATTATTTCATATTGGATGAGTTGTATTAAGTTTATGTTTTCAGAGGAATTCATTTATAAAATTTTATTTCATAAGGAATTTCACATCTTATGTACATAACTTATCAAATGTTTGTGTGTGAAGTTGTTTGTTGTATTCCTATATTGTCTGTCTGATGTCAGGAGGGTCTATACTGTATCACTTGCTTCGTTCTTGGTATTGTCATTGTCTTCAATTTTTCTTTTTCAGTCTTGACAGAAGTTTCTCAATTTTAGTGGTTTTTAAAAGAGCTATCTCTTTGTTTCATTGATTTTTTCTGTTGATTATGTGTTTTCATTTTTATTGATTGCTGCTTTTACCTTTATTATCTTTTTCCTTTTGATTGTTTTGGGTTTATTTTGCTATTTTTCTAAATTGTTGAGTGAGAGATTAAATTGTTGATTTGAGTCTTTTCCTCTTTTCTAATTAAGAATTTAGTTTTATAAATTCCCCTCTCAGCACTGGTTTAGCACCGCTTTTGCCACTGAATGTAGGATTCTGGATTAGTGGTTTATTATTCTTTCAGCACTTGAAAAATGTTGTGCCACTTCCCTCTGGCCTCCATGGTTTTTAATGACAAATAGACCATCTTTCAAATTGCTTTCCCCTATAGTTTAGGGGGTGTTTCTCTTTTGCTGCTTTCCACATTTTTTTTATCTTTAGTTTTCAAAAGATGATTTTAATGAGTCTTGGTGTAGATTTCCTTGGGCTTCTCCTTTTTGATGTTCTCTTGGGTTTCTGAATCTACAGATTTATGTCTTTTGCCGAATTTGTGAAGTTTTTGGCCATTATTTCTTCAAGTACTCCTTTAGCCCTACCCTCTTTCTCTTCTTCTGGAATTCCAACAACATGCATGTTAGTTTCTTTGTTAGAATCCCACAGGTCCTTGAGGCTTTGTTTATTTCTTTTTCGAACTTGTTGTTTTCATATTGGGTAGTTTCATTGTCCTACTTTCATGTTCACTGATTCTTTCCTTTGTCCTGCCACTCTGCTGTTGAGTCCATCTACTGAGAAGTGAGACTTTTTTTTTTTTTTTTTTTTGGATAGAGTCTTGCTCTGTTGCCAGGCTGGAGTGCAGTGGCATGATCTTGGCCTACTGCAACCTCTGACTCCCTGGTTCAAGCGATTCTCCTGCCTCAGCCTCCCAAGTAGCTGGGATTACAGGCACGTGCCACCATGCCCAGCTAATTTTTGTATTTTTAGTAGAGACGGGGTTTCATCATGTTGGCCAGGATGGTCTCAATCTCCTGACCTAGTGATATGCCTACCTCAGCCTCTCAAAGTGCTGGGATTACAGGCATGAGCCACCACGCCCAGCCAAGTTTGACTTTTAAAAAATTTTGGTTATTGTATTTTTCACTTCTAAAATTTCCATTTGTTTCTTCTTTATATATATATGTATTTTTACTGAGATTTTCTACTTCTTTGCTGAAACTTTTTTCATCTGTTTCAAGTGTGTTTGTAATTGTTCATTGAAATGTTTTTATGATAGATGCATTAAAATCTTTTTTTTTTTATTATACTTTAGGGTTTTAGGGTACATGTGCACAATGTGCAGGTTTGTTACATATGTATCCATGTGCCATGTTGATTTCCTGCACCCATTAACTCATCATTTAGCATTAGGTGTATCTCCTTGCAGCGTGATCTCAGACTGCTGTGCTAGCAATCAGCGAGACTCCGTGGGCATAGGACCCTCCGAGCCAGGTGCGGGACACAATCTCCTAGTGTGCCGTTTTCCAGGCCCGTTGGAAAAGCGCAGTATTAGGACGGGACTGACCCGATATTCCAGGTGCCGTCTGTTTCCCCTTTCTTTGACTAGGAAAGGGAACTCCCTGACCCCTTGCGCTTCCCGAGTGAGGCAATGCCTCGCCCTGCTTCGGCTCGCGCACAGTGCGCTTCACCGACTGTCCTGAACCCACTGTTAGGCACTCCCTAGTGAGATGAAACCGGTACCTCAAGCAGAAATGCAGAAATCACCCGTCTTCTGTGTCGCTGGGGCTGGGAGCTGGAGACCGGAGCTGTTCCTATTCGGCCATCTTGGCTCCCTGAGATGCATTAAAATCTTTGTCAGATAATTCTAACACCCCTGTCATCTCGGTGTTGGCATCTGTTGTCTTTTTTTCACTTAGTTTGAAATCTTCCTGGTTTTTGGTATGATGCATGATTTTCTATTGAATCCTAAACATTTTGGATATTACGTTTTAAGAATCTGAGTCTTATTTAAACTCTGTTTTAGCCAACTTCCTTTGACACTGCTGTAGCAGAAGAAAAAGAGAGGGTGACACCTCAATACTCCTAGGTGGGAGCCATAGTTTAAGTTCTCTACTCAGCCTCTTAGACACCCACTAGGAGGGCTCCTCATTACTAGTGGTAGGGATGAAAGTTCCAGCTCCCTAGCAGGCCTCCACTGATTTCTCACTGGCTGAAATGGATTGGAGTGTCTTGTTACTATTCCTCCCAGGCTGTCTACTGACATCACAGGCTGTCTACTGACATCTCCTACTGAGGGGCAGGAGAAGTCCCGACTCTCTGCTCACTTTTCACCGATGCTGAAGAGAAAGGTGGGGGTGGGAGGTTAGGCTTTCACAGCCCAACAGGCATTAAAATCCAAAGGTTTCTACTTGTCCTTTTCTGATACTACCCTGGCAGCTGTGTTAGGCACCTCATTATAGCCTGGTGACAATGGAAATCTAGGATCTCCACTTGACTTCTGGGAACATGGGGTAACGTTTCTTTCTGAGTTATTTGGCTGGAGTAGAGCAGTTATTGAAAAGTTTCCTGTTTGATATGCTGCTCCTTCCAGGTTCCTTTGGTTCAAAAGCAGGGTTTGTTGGGGCTTTTTCTGTCTGTGCCCATTGGCATGTTCAGGTTGCTGGTTTCTTCAGTTCCAAATCTGAGATTTATGAGGCAAAAAGAAAACTCAAGGAACTTACCATCATGTTCTTGAGATCCATAATTGATTTACTTCCTTCTTTCCATCAGCCAGAATCTTCCTGTGTTTATTTCATATAAAGCATTGAGGGTTTTCAGTTGTACTTAGAAGCAGATATGGGGAAAAGTATAGCTAATCCATCTTCCCAGAAGTAGAAGTTTATCTTTCATTCTTTTCTGACTTGTCTATAGGACATTTCCTTTTTGGAAATGGGCCCCATCATCTCTTCAAACTTAACTTGCCCATTTATGGAAATACAAAGAGGCCCATGCCTTGACCCTTACCTGAGCCACACCCTGGGCTATGGGGAGATAACGAGAATATGTTTGGGTACTCTGAGCCCTTTCTCCTACGTGTGATCCAGGGAGACAGAAAACTTCCAAAATAGAAATGACTATGTGGGATCTAAGAGGAAGTTCTAGGAGAACTCACAGGGTAACCCATGCCCATCTCATGCCCCAACAGTAAAAACCTGTTAGCCTAAGAGGGGCATAGAGTCCACCCAGCAGAAATGAAGGGATTTCTGTGAATAGCGACAGGGGTGACTAAGCAGTACACTGCATAGAGATAGTCTACCTCACATGCTGCCAGCACTGAGAAATGACAATGTGGACCAGCTTCCCTCATTTCAACAACTTCACCCTGTTATGGACTCCAGTCACAACTTCAAGGAGAAGGGCAGGGGAATTGAATAAAGTGAAATTAAATTTCTGCTAGTTTAGCAAAAAAGAGACTCAAAATAATTAAGTTGAGGTATAAAAAATAGAGTGATATTTCTTACACAGGGGCCGGAGAGGCTCATACACTATTTTCATGCTTTTTAAATATTCTCCTGCTCCCCTTTCCAGCACCCTATTTCTTGAAGAGTCACTACAATTATTCTTGATTCTCCAGGTGGAACCTCAGTTATTCTTGAATTTTCCTTTCCTGCTCTCCATTGTGTGTAGACACCACTGCTAGTTATTCCTTCTTAAAAATATTTTATGTTTCTGCCTCTTACTTTACCATCACCATCATTCTTTGAATGTCATGCTTAGAGCATCAGTGTCTTAGCAGGTCTCCTTGTTCCCTTTGCCAGATCTCCAAACTGTCATTCCCCTGATGTAAAACTTTTCATGGCTTTTTATTGCCTACTGCAATGAATGCAAACCTGTTTATTCCTTTACAGTGTGGTTTCATTCTGCCTCGTTACACTTACTTTCTTTCATCCACTAAACCACAGTGAGCCTGCTTTCTACCGTTCTTCCTCCCAAGTCCATCCTCATTCCACTAGATTTGCTCATTTTTTCCTTCTCTTTCCCACTTTCCAAAAAACCAAATCTGGAGTTTCTTCCTTTCTTATCCTTAAATATTAAATCCTCTTCCACCTTTACATCCAAAGTAGTAACAATTTTCTCCATGAATATACTTCCTTAGTGTACCCTAGTTCAAGCAGCGCTTAATTTGACACAAAACAATTCACAAATGGAGAATAGTAGAGAGTAAATTATATCAAGAAGAAGCTATGAACATGGCTTCTCTCTCTCTCTCACACACACACACACACACACACACACACTTCTTTTCATGGCCTTACCAAATAATTCATCTCTCCATGTGGTTTTTCCAGCATACGATTTCAAGGTAGTCAGCTTCTTATGTGGTTGCTCAGAGGTCCAAAAGACAATGTTTCAACCAACAAGGCTATATGGCCCTTGTTGTATGGCGCTATGATCTAGTATAGAAGTCACAACACATCACTTCTGCCATATGCTGTTGGCCAAAACAGTCACAAGCCCTCTCAGTCTCAACGGGATGGACTGTAGACCCTAATACTTAATGGAGAGAATGACACTGAGTTTACAGCCATGTTTTAAAACTACTGCCAAAGCTCTAAATCACTACCTGAAAGCCAACCTATTTCCCTATCCCTGACTCCATCTAAGGACAGACAATCTACCTGAATTATAGAAAAATTTATTGCCAAAGTTCCTATTAAAATGTCAATTATTTCCACCCTGGGATCTTTCTAAGACTTGCCTTTTTAATTTCCATAACAGTGTAACATCTTTGGTACAAATTTGCTTGTAAGCAAACTCTGATCTTTTCTTCTGCACTCAGTTCATTCAGCTCCCCTCCCACTTCTAAACTATCTTTTGACCCTACATCTTACCCTTTCTTTGTATGCATTCTGGAGACACAATTCTTTCCAGAGGAAGCTTCTGTAACCCCAACCTTTCCTTACAAAAATCTGCTGACAACTCCCCAGTAAATATTTCTCTCAGAACTTGAAACAAAGCTATCATTCGACCCATCAGTCCCATTACTGGGTATCTACCCAAAGGAAAATAAGTCATTCTACCAAAAAGACACATACACTCATATCTTCATCACGACACTATTCACAATAAAGATATGGAATCAATGTAGGTGCCCATCAATGATAGATTGAATGAAGAAAGTGTGATACACATACACCATGGAATACTACACAGCCATAAAAGAGAATGAAATCATGCCCTTTGCAGTAACATGGATGCAGCTGGAGGCCATAATCCTAAGCAAATTAATGCAGGAACAGAAAACCAAATGCTGCATGTTCTCACTTATATGCAGGAGCTAAACATTGAGCATGCATAGACATAAATATGAGAATAATAGACACTATGAACTATGTATTTGTCAGTTTTCACACTGCTGATAAAGACATACCTGGGACTGGGTAAATTGTAAAGAAAAAGAGGTTTAAGGACATAAAGTTCCATATGGCTGGGGAGGTGTCACAATCATGGCAGAAGTCAAGGAGGAGCAAGTCATGTCTTACATGGATGACAGCAGGCAAAGAGAGAGTTTGTGGAGGGAACTCCCATTTTTAAAACCACCAGATCTCATGAGACATATTCACTATCACAAGAACAGCATGGGAAAGACCCACACCCATGACTCCATTACCTTCCACAAGGTTCCTCCCACAACATGTGGGAATTCAAGATGAGATTTGGGTGGGGACACAGCCAAACCATATCATTCTGCCCCTGGCCCCTCCCAAATCTCATGTTCTCACATCTCAAAACTAATCATGCCTTCCCAACAGTCCCCCAAAGTCTTAACCCATTTCAGCATTAACTCAAATGTCCACAGTCCAAAGTCTCATCCAAGACAAGACAAGTCCCTTCTGCCTATGAGCCTGTAAAATCAAAAGCAAGTTAGTTACTTCCTAGATACAATGGGGGTATAGGCATTGGGTAAATACAGCCATTCCAAATGGCAGAAATTGGCTAAAACAAAGGGGCTACAGGCCCCATACAAGTCTGAAATCCAGCAGGGCAGTTAAATCTAAAAGCTCCAAAATTCTCCCCTTTGACTCCATGTCCCACATCCAGGTCACACTGATGCAAAAGCAAAAGGTGAATTCTCAGTCTTGGGCAGCTCTGTCCCTGTGGCTTTGCAGGGTACAGCTTCCCTCCTGGCTGCTTTCGTGGGCTGGTGTTGAGTGTCTGCAGCTTTTCCAGGTGCACAGTGGAAGCTGTCAGTGGATCTACCATTCTGGGGTCTGGAGGACAGTGGCCCTCTTCTCACAGCTCCACTAGGTGGTGCCCCAGTAGGCACTCTGTGTGGGGGATCTGACCCCACATTTCCCTTCCACACTGCCCTAGCAGAGGTTTTCCATGAGGGCCCCACCCCTGCAGCAACCTTCTGCCTGGACATCCAGGTGTTTCCAAACATCTTCTGAAATCTAGGCAGAGGTTCCCAAACCCCAGTTGTTGACTTCTGTGCACTTGCAGGCTAAACACCAACGGAAGCTGCCAAAGCTTGGGCCTTGCACCGTCTGAAGCCATGGCCCAAGCTCTACATTGGGCCCTTTCAGCCATGGCTAGAGTGGCTGGGATGCAGGGTACCAAGTCCCTAGGTTGCACATGGCAGAGGGACCCTGGGCCCGGCCCATGAAACCACTTTTTCCTCCTAGGCCTCTGAGCCTGTGATGGGAGGGGCTGCTGTGAAGACCTCAGACATGCCCTGGAGACATTTTCCTCATTGTCTTGGGGATGAACATTTGGCTAATTGTTTCTTATGCAAATTGCTGCAGCTGGCTTGAATTTCTCCTCAGAAAATGGGATTTTCTTTTCTATTGCATTGTGAGGCTGCAAATTCTCCAAACTTCTATGCCCTGCTTCCCTTATAAAACTGAGTGCCATTAACAGCACAAAATAGCCTCTTGAATGCTTTGCTGCTTAGAAATTTCTTCTGCCAGATACCCTAAATCATCTCTCTCAAGTTAAAAATTCCACAGATCTCTAGAGCAGGGGTAAAATGCCACCAGTCTCTTTGTTAAAACTTAACAAGAGTCATCTTTGCTCCAGTTCCCAACAAGTTTCTCATCTCCCTCTGAGACCCACCTCAACCTGGATTTCATTGTCCATATCATTATCAACATTTTGATCAAAGCCACTCAACAAGTCTCTAGGGAGTTCCAAACTTTCTCACATTTTCCTGTCTTCTTCTGAGTCCTCCAAACTGTTCCAACCTCTGCCTGTTACCCAGCTCCAAAGTAGCTTCCACATTTTCAGGTATCTTTTCAGCAACATCTCACTCTACTGGTACAAATTTACTGTATTAGTCTGTTTGTACACTGCTGATAAAGACATACCAGAGACTGGGCAATTTACAAAAAAAAGAGGTTTATTGGACTTACATTACCATGTGGCTGGGGAGACCTCACAATCATGGCAGAAGGTGAGAGCCACAGCTCACATGGTGGCAGACAAGAGAGCTTGTACAGGAGAACTCCCATTTTTAAAACCATCAGATCTTGTAAGACTTATTCAATATCATGAGAACAACATAGGAAACACTCGCCCCCATGATTCAATTACCTTTCACCAGGTCTCTCCCACAACATGTGGAAATTCAAGATGAGATTTCGTGGGGACACAGCCAAACCATATCAGACTACTAGAGAGGAGAGGAAGAGAAGGGGGTGTGCGTTGAAAAACTACCTATTGGGTACCATGCTTACTACCTAGGTGAAGGGATCTGTACCCCAAACCTCAGCATCACACAATATTCCCATGTAACAAATCTGCATGTGTATGCTCTGTATCTAAAATAAAAGTCAAAATTAAAATATATTCCCCTCACTCCTTCTTTCAATAGACACCATGTTTGCTATTTTGCTATTCTTGCACACAAGAAAAGGAACAGGCATTCTTCCAACTCCCCACTGTTTCTTGACATTCTTTTTCCACTGCCATGTAAATCTTTTTTTTGATACTAATGCCAACTAGTTCTTGCTAGCTTCCCCCTTACTCAGTGCTCTCATTCACCAAACTTCAAATTAATTTCCTCTACAAAACCAGTCTTTCTGCCACTCTGTGATCCAAACAATGTCTCAGCCTCACAATTACAGCTCTCCTCTACTCTGATGGCCTTTGCCACCACTTAACTTCAATACCCACAGCTACCCCTTTCCTCGACTACCCCTTCTCCTTTGTCCTTTTGACATCATCACATACACCAATTTTCAAGTGGAGCTTTTTTGCTTTGAGCAATTCCTCTTTATCCCTTTTTCTATTCTAATCTCTCTGCCCTAGGGACTAACCTATAATCTTCCTCTTACTAAAACACTTCTTCAGTGATCAGTAACAATTACTATTTTTATTAAATATGCCCTCCAAAACACCAATGCTTTCTAATGTATAAATCTAGCAGACTCTTTTTTGTCCTTTTTGTAACAGGTGACACAGAATTACCTCTTCCTAAATTCTCTTCTGAGACTGATTTCCTCAGTCTCAGTCTTGGATCATCTATGACAATCCCATCCTGTCTGTCCATCGCATCCTTGTTGGTGGTGTTGCTTATAGCTCACTGCTCCCTCCTCCCTTGCTGACCCCTTTTTCTTCTCTGTCTACATAGACTCCCCAGATAATTGCTTCTGTTTCCTTGGTTAATAGCTATTGTTTGCCTGCGGATGATTTTCAAACTTGAATCTCTAGCTACAACTCTGCCCTGAATGCTGGAATGTCATTTGCAATGACTTACTGCACTTTTCCAATTGGATATCTTTTAAGTATCTCTATCTCTACCCTAGCACACATTGCAGCCCTCTCTACCACCATACTCCTTCCATACTCTCAGGTGGGAGATATTATTAAAACATCATTTGCATGCAAAGAAGAATGGTAGTGACTAGTTTTAAAAGAAAGTAAACAAAATGTGGAAATTTTAATCCATGTGCTGCTGAACTGTTCCGGGCAGGCAGAGTATAGGGTAGATGCTTATTATCAAGTTCAGGATAGATGCTTATTATCAAGGCCGGTATCTCCTGGGATAGGCAATTCTTTCAGCTGCTCTATCTTACTGGAATTGCTCTCCAAGAATATCACCTTTTTATTCTAATTGTAAGTTCTGATCCATAATTATATCCTCCTTGAACAAACAGATGTGTTATTGGGACTGAGATATAGTCACTGTATATTCATAAATTGGCAATCTAGTTGGTAAATGATTCTCTCGTCAGTTTGCTTGGTGTGAGTCAGTCTTCTGGAGTTGGTGAACTCTAGGTGAACTGCTAAGATCAAGTTTCTGAATCTGCAAAAGTGAAGATCAGACTCTGGACTGCAGTAACTGAAAATAAACCATGAACTAGAGAGGTAAGGCCCAGATGAAGAGGTCAGAAGACCTTCTTGTAATATATTTCTAATTATACATACTTTGTCTTCTGTGTCTTTGTCCCATAGAGAGCATATCACAGTGCAAAACATCAAAAAGTCGAATACTTGCCTGTTATTCGGACCTCAGACATTCCATGGAGTATCCAAAAGAACAATATTAAATGCACTCAATCTCTCAATCCCACAAAGCCTCCACGGTGTGGAAGAAGACAATAGAAATTATAGAACAACAATAAGAATAACAATAAAATAGCTAATGGAGTGGCAAAATCCTTAGCAGCCCCGAGAATGGCATACTTTGTATGCTTTGCCTATTCTTCCAATATTCTATGAACTATATCTTATAATGCCCACTTTATGGTTGAGGAACACACAATAAACAGGGTTTAAATAACTTGTCCAGGGTACACAAGTAGTAAGTGGCAGAGGTGGGCTCAAAGCTAAGGTTTTTTTGACTGCAAAGCTGATGCTGTCAAACAGTGAAGGTTTGCTGTTTTGCTGTTAACTCTTCAAACCAGAGGAAACAGTATGAAGGTTAAGCTATCAAAGTTTACATAAAGCTGGGGTTCAATTATATTAACTACAAATACTCATTCTTAGATGTAGGCTAAAAGGGTGCTTTAATTTCTTTGGGACTTCAGAAAGGGATATTCAGAAGAAAATAACGTTAGAAGAAAAAAGAACAAGTGCAAGTAACATAATTAACTATCTTTGCATTTATGTTAAAATAGTTTTGAAAAACAACCTCTTATCCTCTATTCCTTTAACTCTATGCCACTTTTTTACAGAGTAGCAATGAATTTTCAAACTTTTCTGATGATGTCAACAATAGAAAATGAAATGTCCACTGTGACCCATGCCACAAATACAGGTAAATGTATGTATATGCATTGTGTTAGTATGTGTGTCTGAAATTAAAACCACAATTACTTACTGAGTTATGGACTCTGATCTATTCTATTTCATTTTGTTAGAGTGTCAGTCATAACCCATCATATTTATTTCATGACACTTTCATGAGTCAAGACCTACAGTTTGAAGTGTCTTGGGATATGAGAGGAATATTTTAGAAGTGCGAACACCACATTCTTTACTAGCTCCACTTTTGAATGGGAATATTTCAGTCTCACCTATAAACCAAGGTGATGGATTTGGATCATTTCTAAGGTCTCTATCTTTTTTTGTCTGTCTTCTTCATGAATTTTTCAACTTCACACAGTTGTGATTTCTCCCCGTCAGGTAATCAGGAAAGGCAGTGCATTTTTTTCCCCTCTTTGAAGTACCAACAGCCTCCACTTGCCTCCCATCCCCTGTCCCCTATGCACTTCCATTCCCAAAGAGTTACAGTTCTGTCAGCTGCTCAGCCCAGGGGCCTGACTCCATCCACAGCTGCTGTTAGAACTGTCAGTCCCAGCAGCCATGCTGACTGGGGATGTCAGTCCCCAGGGTCCAGCCCAAGGCAATATAACCTTGCAGAATTAACCAAGTAAGCACGGTGTTAACATTAACATGGATTTCTAGTGACATCTGCTTTGTCTGTAACGCCCCATCCTATCAGACTTCTAAGCCATAATAGATCTACTTTGAATTTAGGACAAGCTTTTTGTATTTGATCTGACCGTATTTTGGGGAAAAATTCTAAAATCTCCTAAAGAAAGAAAATAAACTTTTCAGATCATTAAAAGAGGGAATCAAAATGGATATTAACTTGTAGAGAGAAAAGGGTCTCTGACTTTAATCCCTCAGTGATTTCAAAAAAGGTGCTCAAAGCTTTAGGGTAAATTCTTAAGTCAGAAAGATAATTATCTCCTATATAATTTCTATGTAGTAAGACACATACACACATACATACATACATATATACCCACAGAAAACTCGACTCAAGCTGATGTCAATAAATGAGGATTCCCAAAAGGCAAAGTCTGCATAGTACATCTAATTAAGGAGTTAATACTGACTGACACCCATCTTAAAGGCTGCAAGAAATCTGTATTTTCTACCCACAGGTTTCCCTTATAGAGCACCTATCTCAGCACACAACCAGAAAACCCAACACAGGACCATTGTGCACTTACCTTCTCAACTGAGGGGAAAAAAGGTAATGCTTTAAGCATGCTCCCATTTCACTGTACATTGTTTTCACTGCAGCACAGATACATTTTTTAACAAACCTGGAAAAAGCAGGTGATGTATGCTAATAAATAGAATCCACAAATAATTATTAGCATGGTTACCCCGATTAAAAATTAGATGAGAAAAAATTACAGCCAACATTTTAAACACAGAACACTAGTATGAGCAGCACACATTAAGGTAGCATGAAGTATTTTACAATAAGAAATTAGCTCACATTCCTATTGGCAATTAAATATCAAATATTGATAATTTTACCTATCTTGCACCAAGATTCTACCTTTAACACTGTAGTTTTTAGAGCCCAGTCTTCACCTTAAAAAACTGAATTAGTTCGATGCATTTTACAGTACTTCTCAGTCTGTACATTATTTGTTAAAGTTTGGCAAAATTTGCGAGTATTAACACTGTAATAACATAGAAGCCATCAAACCATGTTTCATAGTTTTATTGAGTCTTTTTCAGTTTTAATTGTCCATGGTAAGTACAGTTCTAGTGACCACAATTATGAAGCTCTGCTGGTACTAAAAATAGCAGATACAAAGTTGGCTGCCATGCCTTACACACACTAAGACACATACACACACACACACACACACACACACACAACGTTTTGCATACTCTTACATGCAAACAGTACTATGCTATTATAGGAAATGTACTTTCCTTTTATTAAAAATACAATTACACACAATTAGTCTGGGTTTTGTTAAGCTACCACTGATTTAGATAAACCTGAGAAAGCTCAAAATATCAAGTAACACTGTTTCCATACTGCTCATTCAATGGCACTATCACTCAAAAAGAAATCTAGTTCAATCATCTATATTAAAATCACAGATAATATAAAAATAAACTTTTTTGCAAAAGCACTAAAACATACTATAATTCAAATTCACAAATTTTGATATGTAACATATATTCACCTTCATATTAATTTGTGATGTGTATAATACAATGTACAACAGAATAAAAAAACTGTAACAGAATTCAGCAGCCAAATAATATACAATTATCACTATAAAACTTGGAATTTAAGTTATCAACTGAACAAAAAAAACAGATTAAAATCAATAGCAGTGTTGAACTCGCTGGTAGTGTGTTACTTTAAAATTCCATCTCAAAACAATTAAGATTATGCTTTCTCACCTTAAGAAGAAGCAACAAAAAAATTAAGAAGAACTAAGCAGCAGTAACTGATGATACCAGCTGCCTTTTTCTCTCCCCATCTCCTTAAAGATTTTCCTTACATTGTAATGTTTATATAATGCCCATCCCACTTGACTGCTAAAACATGACAGATCAACTTTAAATGTAAGACAAGACTTTTGCATTTGGAAAGGGAAGCTTTGACCATATTTAGTGACAATACTCTAAACCTCCTGAAAAGACAAAAAAAACTTTTATTTAATATATAAAATGTAGACAATACAGACCCCATTTGACTAAGATATTTTATATTCACTATCAATCTTATGATAGTCTGACACCAAATTGTGTCTATATAGAAAAAAACTTAAATAAAAAGGCAAACATGCAAAAGCACTACTAGGGAAAATTAATCACTTGTATCATGAAACATTTTCATATTTTAGACCAAAAAATGTGAAGACTTAAATATTCCAAGATACTGATATTTTAAAAGCACTATAATATAAAACTCTTATTTATGTATGTATATTTTGTAAAATACACCAGTTTGACACATTAATATTATACATTGTAATAAATATAATTTACATTAGTATGTTGGATCTTTCATGAAAGTTTTTCAGTCTGTACAACTGAAGGACTGTGAGCTTCTTCAATAAATACTATTACAATAGCTACAACTTGACCAGCAAAGTTTAAGCTTCAATAGATACTAACTAGTATTACATCTTTAAACATTGTCACTAGCCAAATTCCAGCTGCTATAAGCACTGACATCTATATATCCAAAGACAGTTTAGTGTCTTGTCTGAGTAGATTGAGACAATTTACAGGTGACAGGTCCACATCATAATCTGTGAAACTTACAAGATTTTTTTAGCCAAGGAGTGGAATTAAGTCCTGGAAAATACAGTAGCAGATTTCATAGTCTCCTGGCTGTTTAGTTTTCATGCTTTACCATATCCCCCAAGGCCCCAACAATGGATGTCATCCAACTTTTTAATCCATGTGTGTTCTTGAAAGGGTCAACAGTCACATAGCTGGCTGAGCGGCAACATCATGGTTTTAACTCTGAATTCTGACTTGCATGCTATATTTCTTCTTAGTTTGTCTTTTTGTCATTTCAATGTAAACACAAATTGATGTTCAAAGAGTCAAAGATGCTTATTTGTAAGCAATAAAACACCTTGAATTTGCCATTAAAATATTTTTTGTGGTGTGAAATTTTGTTAGGTAATAAGTACTATAATGTTAGCAGTTTTTTTATCCAAATGCCAACACGTTTCTGCCCTTACTATTAACATACTTCAATCATCGTATGACCTGATCAGTTTTTTGCCAATAGAGATTACTGCTTCATCCTGACCCTCTGTACGTTTTCACCATTGGCACATCTTCCCAGAGGCTTCTTTTGGCCTGGAAGGAGTTGGCAAGATCATTCTTGTTATTATGTGGCATCAATGTCCATATGTGATGTATGAAGCTAAAAAAGAAACACTTTGGAAAAAACATGCCAAGTAGTAAACAAGCATTTCTAGTCACTGTTCACCTCCTCACTGGATCCACATTCACAAAATTCTCTGGACGCTGAAACAATGTACTTAACACATACTCTAAATTAAGCTGAGCATCCTGAGACCTAAAAGAAAGGAAACTAAAGTAAATGGTGAAGAAATATTATAAAAATGTGTATCATTAGGCTACAAGTTCAAGTTTGGTATAAGTCCTGTAATTTCCATCTTGGTCAGTTTAATGATATTGATCTTGTTTAACAAGGTCAATAAAGTAATGACATATTTTAGATTTTGTCTTGTAGGAATCTAAAACGGATGTTATTTGAGCCTGATGAAGTGAGAACTTTACTAACCCTCTCTTTCCTCAAAATGAGGAGGTGTGGTAGGTTTCTTCTCAATTTTGTTTCTATAATCCTATGCATTAAAACTGAACATGTAAAAAGAATCACTGCTTAGGAAGGTTAAATACAGCTTTTTTCATTGATCTTAGTGGCCAGAGATTGGGTAAAGTGAAGCTACTTTGAAGGTCTCACAAATCCTCAATCTACATAGGCATTGCAAGAACTGAAATCAAGACCTGAATTTCCTGTCATTATGTTCCACAGGGCACTAAGGTTCTTTCTTTCCTTAACATACAGCCACGTGTTGCTCTACTTGTAAAGTGCTTTCAAACAAGTTATGCCACCGTCAGTTGCAAACTCTGATGTTGGCTTTATGAGGAATAGCTTCCAAAACTAAAAATTCCTTTGACACTGGATTTATTTGTTTGGGATTGTCAATTGCATTATCTCACCTTATTATTCTCATTATATAGAATTTGACCATTTCAAGGACTAGACATGCAGCAATTCAATATTCATTAAAAATTATTAACACTGTTGGAGATTTTACAAATTTTTCATTAACGCCTGGCAGAAAACAAATATTAAATAGAAAACACTGACCAATAGTCTTCTATTAGTAGTTTGATTAGTACTTTACTTTTCAGTGCTATGGTATCTAGGTACTTTAATTCTCTATGTTTCCCTCTCCATATATATGTTTTTTCTTTAAATATTGAGATGTAAGGTTTATCCAAAGATGATAGCTTCCCATTCTATCAATGCAACCTATACAAATTCTATTTCTTCTTTTCATATAGCATTTTGTGTTTTCAAACACTTGGAGGAAGCAAGAGTCTTCTCCACCATGATTTTAATTTAAACTAAAGCCGTCATTCTAAAATGTCTTCTGCCCACCCCAGTTGCTTCATACATTTGAGAGTATACTTTGAGGCTATGCCTTGTGGATGACTGTCAACCTCTCCTTTTCTGAAATACTGTCCTCCTGTCCAATATCCTTCAACTTACTAACAGTTATTTGACTTTACTCAAACTTTGGTCTGTAATTTATTTGTGATTCTTAAAATTGTTTTTACAGATGTGAGTGAACACTTGTCCTGGAACACAAAGAAAGTCCTAAGGCATTGCACAGCAGTGGGGCAAGTAAATGCTCTTTATCACAAGATGTCTAAGAGAGCTCATGGTGTTTACAAGGAAAATATATGCACTTTAATTATTTTGAATGCATTTTACCAGTATGATGATATATGCAGGCTTTCCCCATCGAACATTGAGCACCCAATATATAATGAGACCTTTTCCAGAAATAACTGGAAAACAATCACTTTTCAGGCTTTTAAATTCATTAGCTTTACTTGTCTATTCAATGCCCTAAAGAAACTCAGTCAACTATCATCTATGCTTATAAGACACTGAAAAAAAACACCCGGCTCAGAGATCCATTGATCTGATGCCAGATGAACTGATGAGTTTAGTGTTTTGTTATACCATGCTAGATATTTCTGAGAATGTAGGTTTTTGTTTTATTCCTACTGTGGATTTAAAAAAAAAAAAAAAACAATAAAGGCTAGATAAACCACAAACTCAAGTTGCAGGGGGCTAGTTTTCTTAGAGAAATTACTAATATCAAAAACAACCCCAGTACTCATGTGCACACACACTTTAAACAGAAAAGCTTGCAAATTTTAAAGGCAAAAGAGAAAGTGAATGTTTAACTAGGTAGTATTGTTTTATTATACATACTTCTAGTCAGAAGGAAGAGAGACTTTGAAAGCAAACCCAAACAAGCTAAGTGTGGATGTGGGCATTTCTACTTCTATTATTTTTTTAACTCACTATTTTCTTGATTTTTTTCTAAACTAGAAAGTTAAAGAGGGGAAAAGTACTTGATTCTGTTAAGCATCCTACCATATTACAACAGACAGGTGTTTGGAGATTCTTGTGCCTTCACAGGCTTGTATCTCCATTCTGCTTGAACTCCGGTAAAATATTGAGGGTCATGTCTTCACTCTTGGATTGCAAATTTGCCTCACTTCTTCTAGAAGCTTTCCTTGTGGCTCGGGAGAGTCTCCTTCTGAAAGTATCTCCCGCCAAGAAATAGAGAATGGGGTCCACACAACTGTTGAGACTTGCTAGACCTCTTGTCACCTGATAAGTGGCATAAACCCTGTCATTGAAAGCACACATTGCTGGGGTCTGAAAATCAAGCCGGGCCCTCAAGTTCATCGTTTTCATCACATGGAAAGGGATGTAAGACACAGCAAAAACAGTCAGTACAATGATCACCAGGTAAATCGATTTTCTCCTCAGAGGAGAGTTGTCCAGATCTTTGTAAATCAAAGCTCTCACAATTAATCCATAACAGCCCAAAATCAGCACCAAGGGGACACAGAACATGGCCACGGTCGTGCACATGCTGTAGATGAAGTAACTTCGCAGGTACTCGTCTGAGGTGGTGTCATAACAGGTGATGGTTTTGTTTTTGCGGACCCCGGTACCTGAGTAGAAGAGGATGGGGGAGATCGCCACCACCACAATGAGCCACACCAGCACGCTGATATAGATGGCGTTCTTCTTTTTCAGCCGGCCCAGGGACTTGAGGGGGTACACCACACCGCTGTACCGGTGGGCACTGATGCATGTCAGAAACAAGATGCTGCCATAGAGGTTCACATGAAAGATGAACCTCTGCAGTTTACACATGGCATCCCCGAAGATCCAGTCTGTTTTATTGAAGTAGTAGAAGATCAGGGCTGGCAGAGTCAGCACGTACAAGAAGTCGGCCAGAGCCAAGTTGAACATGTACACGGAGATGCCGCTCCAGGGCTTCATGTGGAAGACGAACATCCAGATGGCCACGCTGTTGCCCAGGAAGCCGATGATGAATACCAAGATGTAGACAGCCGGCAGGTAGTAAAACTGGAAGCCCGTCTTGGTCAAGGCGCATTTGAACGACGCGGAGACGGCGGCTGTGGAGGCGACCGTGCTGTTCCCCCAGGACGAACCCGGACCCGCCAGGAAGGCAGCGTCCGTCCCGTTGGGGACAGCCGGCCACAGCACCTCGGTCATTCTCTCCTCCTCGACTTAGGCGGCGGCTCCGAGGGGTAGGAGGCGGCGAGAGGGCAGCGGCGGCCAGGGGCGCAGCAAGCATCGGAAAAGCCAGCGAGCGGAAGGGAGCAGGCGAGCTGGATCCCCGCGGGTGGGGGCGCGCAGGGGCTCGCCCACGCCGGCTCTGGCCCCGCGTTCGCCGCGGGCCATGAAATCCGCCCCGGGCCGCCACCGAACTGGGCTATCCCGCAGGCCAGCAACTTCTCCGTCCGCTCGCAACGCCGAGCTTACACAACAGCGCGCGCAGGGAACCGCCGCGGATAACTTTCCGACTGCGCTTTCCCGAGGGGCCGCGGGTCCGCGCTGCAGAGCGCGCCAGAGGCGCAGCGAGATCAAGCGAAACTCGCTCTGCAGGGCTCTAGCATGGGGAGGGTGCTCCCCAGCCTCCTTGGCTTAAAGATCAACTTCATTGGGGGCATCTTCCTCCTCCCTACCTTAGAAACGCGCAGCTCAGCTTCGGGGCGTCTAACCGCTTCCTCCGCCCACCCTGAGCTCAGCTCCTGGCGGCCATCGGAGCGCGCGTGGCCGCGGACTCGTGCGCTTCTGGAGCGCGTCCCGTTCAGCGTCCGCGCAGTTCGGGAGCCCCTTCCCCAAGCCCGGCTCTGTCCAGAGTGCCGGGGTTAGGCGGGAGAGCTGAGCTCCTGTGAGGGTGGGCGGAGTTTGGGCACCCGGGCGAGTCCGCACTCCGCAGGGAGGCCTCCGCCGAGCTCGCCCAGCAGCCAGCCCGCGTCCTCTAGGGCGCAGTGGGAAGCAGGAGGCGTCTTCTGGGGAGCAGGTCTCCGCCGTGGCCGAGTGTGTTCAGCCTCTGCTGGCACGCTGCTACCGGAGTCGGCGGCGAGGGAGAGGGGTGCGCTCAAAGGTGGATGCTGGCAGGCGATTGGCCCGCGAGCGCTCCTTCCCTCTTCCGCCAGCTATCTCGGCAAAGTGAAGTTGCTGACACACAGGAAACCCTTCCGACCGCTTAGAGCCTTCTGCCTACAACCCCAGAGCAGACCAGTCCGTGGCAGAAGCCTCTAGGGCTCTCGAGAACCACGTCAGGTGTTTTCAAGCTCCAAGCAGCCAGGAGTCCCTAGCTGGGAACTCCTGGCATTGCAGAGCACCTAGCTTTGCCGGGACCGGATTTCTGGCACATGCAGGAACCTGCTATTCCAAGAGGGCGCGAGCCTCCAAAGGAATGAGGGTTGGAAGAGGGGTGGAGAAGTCTGTTTTGCCCTTATCTTTTTTTTTTTTAATTCTAGTACAGTTTTTTCTTAATTACCCAAATGCTAATAAACCCACGTCATTAGTAACATCAACGTGAGAATTTCCAAAATAGTCTTGTAAAAATATTACTAGTCCATATTGCACATTGCTTCGGCACAAATATGACGAGATAGATACTTAACACCTATCAGACAAGAAAAGCTCCCGAAATCCTCCTGTTCAGTACATTTAAAAAACAGAAGCTACAATGAAAAAAAAATTCGAAATTTATCCCTTTGAAAGTAATTTTGAGAGGTGACAGTGTGCTGGCATTCCTCACGCCCTCACTTGCTCTCGGCGCCTCCTCTCCGTGGGCTCCCACTTTGGCGGCACTTGAAGAGCCCTTCAGCCCACCGCTGCACTGTGGGAGCCCCTTTGTGGGCTGGCCAAGGCGGGAGCCGGCTCCCTCAGCTTGCAGGGAGGTGTGGAGGGAGAGGCGTGAGCGGGAACCCGGGCTGCGCGCGGCGCTTGTGGGCCAGCTGGAGTTCCGGGTGGGCGTGGGCTTGGCGGCCCCCCCGCCCCACTCAGAGCAGCCGGGGGGCCCTGCCGGCCCTGGCAATGAGAGGCTTAGCACCAGGCCAGCAGCTGCGGAGGGCGTACTGGGTCCCCCAGCAGTGCCAACCCACCGGCACTGCGCTGGATTTCTCACCGGACCTTAGCTGCCTTCCCGCCGGGCAGGGCTCGGGACCTGCAGCCCGCCATGCCTGAGCCCCCCACCCCTTCCATGGGCTCCTGTGTGGCCCGAGCCTCCCCGACGAGCGCCACCCCCTGCTCCACAGCGCCCAGTCCCATCAACCACCCAAGGGCTGAGAAGTGCGAGTGCACGGCGTGGGACTGGCAGGCAGCTCAACCTGCAGCCCCAGTGCAGGATCCACTGGGGGAAGCCAGCTGGGCTCCTGAGTCTGATGGAGATGTGGAGAACCTTTATGTCTAGCTCAGGGATTGTAAACACACCAATCAGCACCCTGTGTCTAGCTCGAGGTTTGTGGATGCACCCACCAATCGACACTCTGTGTCTGGCTGCTCTGGTGAGGCCTTGGAGAACCTTTGTGTCCATACTCTGTATCTAACTGATCTGATGGGTACGTGGAGAACTTTGATGTCTAGCTCAGGGATGGTAAACGCACCAATCAGCGCCCTGTCAAAACAGACCACTCGGCTCTACCAATCAGCAGGACGTGGGTGGGGCCAGATAAGAGAATAAAAGCAGGCTGCAGGAGCCAGCAGCGGCAACCCGCTCCAATCCCCTTCCACACTGTGGAAGCTTTGTTCTTTTGCTCTTTGCAACAACTCTTGCTACGGCTCACTCTTTGGGTCCACACTGCTTTTATGAGCTGTAACACTCACCGAGAAGGTCTGCAGCTTCACTCCTGAAGCCAGCGAGACCACGAGCCCACTGGGAGGAACGAACAACTCCAGACGCGCCGCCTTAAGAGCTGTAACACTCACTGCGAAGGTCTGCAGCTTCACTCCTGAGCCAGCGAGACCACGAACCAACCAAAAGGAAGAAACTCCGAACACATCCGAACATCAGAAGGAACAAACTCCGGACACGCCGCCTTTAGAACTGTAACAGTCACCGCGAGGGTCCGCGGCTTCATTCTTGAAGTCAGTGAGACCAAGAACCCACCAATTCCGGACACAACTTGAATACCAAACGCAATACATTTATATGGATAGACGTAAAAGACGTTTATAATTCCAAAGTGAATAAGGTATGGTTTTGGTGGGGGGTGGGGAGGGAAGGGGGAGGGGGGTATTTCCAATTCTATTTCTTTAAGTTAAAGTGATTAGTTACAATTACCTCTAGTATCTTAAAAATACAGACTTGGGACTTCCTTAATTACTACATTTACTGACAAACTCGTTTTCTTGCCTTGAATGTAAATTTTAAGCAATGCACTTCAAAAATGTATTTGAGCAAGTTTAATTGGAAACTAAATGAAATATTAGCTGTTCAGGAACATATATAAATGGACCCGCACAGGAATGGAATGTAGCACTTCTTGACAAGTTACTAATTAATGTATTTTTACATGACACATTAACGAAAGCTTTTCTCTTAGAGGAAAAAAAGTTCAGAAAGAAAATATCTGTAAAATATATACCATCAAGATTTTTTCTGGTCCCAGATGCTACATGATAGTGTTCCCTTGAAAAATAAAGGAAAACCATGAGCTCCTGGCTTTGATACCACAAAGGAAAATACCCCCCCACAAGATCCAGATGGTTCTTCAGAGGAACACATGTAGGAAGGAGCATATCTTAGCACACGGTATGAATACACTGGGTTTTGAATTGTAGTCAACTGAACAGCATAAAAATTAATAATAAAACTAGAGTAAATAATTCAAGTAAAGAGTGTGAATGAGGTTGTCTTGAAAAGTCTTACTTTTTGTGTTTCCTTCCAATCTCCTAATTATATGAGTCTATGATTCTGAGCCTTAACATGAAACATTTGTGTATTGTTTGATTAGTATGGTACTAGGTGGGATGATCGTCTATTAAGAGAGAAAAGGAAGCAAAACCATTAAGAGTTCCAGGGGTACTCAATAGGTCTTAAGTCCTCACTCCCTTGAATTTTTTATTTGCAACCTAGGCAATATGTAACTTCACTCAGAAATCTGTTGCAAATGCATTAACTCATAATGTTAGTGTTTTGACATGTACACTTAGTCCAGATACCATTAGGTACTTTCAGAAAACTGACACTAGGAATTGGGGGATAGTTGTTTTAAGTGCACCACAGACTTTTTAAAAAATGCTGTTAAAAAAAAAATTTTGGGCCGGGCGTGGTGGCTCATGCCTGTAATCCCAGCACTTTAGGAGGCCGAGGCGGGCAGATCACGAGGTCAGGAGATGGAGACCATCCTGGCTAACACGGTGAAACCCCGTCTCTACTAAAAATACAAAAAATTAGCCAGGCGTGGTGGTGGGCGCCAGTAGTCCCAGCTCCTGGGGAGGCTGAGGCAGGAGAATGGCGTGAACCCGGGAGGCGGAGCTTGCAGTGAACCCAGATCGTGCCACTGCACTCCAGCCTGGGTGACAGAGTGAGACTCCATCTCAAAAAAATAAATAAGTAAATAAATTTTGTAAGCATTGCTTTTGCATTCAACATATTTAACTACACACTTATGTTTCAGTTATGCTTTAAATCAAAATTTTGCCTTGTGGGAATAAGTTACATATATTTAGTAATTACTATAACTTTCTATTTGTAAAACATTCAACTATTATTAATGAAGAAAAAAATCTAAGACTCAGTCATTATTCACATTTGAACACCAATTATAGATGGCTTAAAGATATGATAAAAAATTCTTACATATTTGAGTGACATGCCTATTTATTCCATGTTAATTTTTTTTTTTTGAGACGGAGTCTCACTCTGTCGCCCAGGCTGGAGTGCAGTGGCGCAATCTCAGCTCGCTGCAAGCTCCGCCTCCTGGGTTCATGCCATTCTTCTGCTTCAGCCTCCCCAGCAGCTGGGACTACAGGCGCCCGCCACCACGCCCGACTAATTTTTTTGTATTTTCAGTAGAGACGGGGTTTCACCGTGTTAGCCAGGATGGTCTCGATCTCCTGACCTTGTGATCTGCCCACCTCAGCCTCCCAAAGTCCTGGGATTACAGGCGTGCATGAGCCACCACGCCCGGCCTGCCATTACTTTTAATGGCAGTCTTGGACTCATAAAAAGGCTGCCCTTCTTATGCCCTTATATTTAAGTAACAGTGTAAGAACCTGACTTCAAGAGATTTACAATTTAGTTGGAAATGCAAATAATATATATAGCTAACCATAATAGTAAATATAACAATAGCAATAATAATAGGCCTTCCTGTATACTCAAGCACTGTGTACATGTAAAAAGGATTATCTCTTTTCACCCTTAAAATATGCATGATGATATTTGGCCATTGTATTCCCATTTTATAAGTGATGAAACTAAGGTACAGGGAGGTTAAGTAATTCACCCATAGTCACACAGTAGATACTGGGATTTAAAGGTAGGCTATTTGTCACTGAAGTGTATGCATTCAGCTACTATCCTATGATGAAAAAAAGCAAATACAGGGCACTGATAGTAACGTTAACTTTTAGTGGCCAGCACAGATTGAGTTTAGAAAGCGTTACTCCCAGAAGCCTTCCCTCAGGAGAGAAAATTCTAAGCCAGATATTGAAGTTATTGATAGTCAAAGAGTATTTCAGAAGCTTCTAAATATTCCACTTCTCTACATGGGCTTTTTAAAAATAGCCAATGATTTACATGTAACCTGAGAGAGAAAATCATTGGGACATCAGATCTGTTGAGTCTTAGACTCATAAACAAAAAGGTTGCCCTTATTATGTTTCCAGAGATTTTTATCACCATATGTAGAAAATCTCTATTTTCTTTTTCTTTAAGCCACAGGAAATTCAACAATCATTAAGAATGGGAAAATCTTTGGAAAAATTCCAGTTGAGGGCCACGGGCAGAAAAAGGAAAAAGAAACTTCTCATAAACATAAAATATGAAATCTCCCATCTGAGTAGAGACCAAAAAACCATCAGATTTGACTAAATAAATACCATATCACAAATGCTAAACCTAATTCTGGTAGCAATATGAAGGAAGTTGGGAGCTGATGGGTAAGACAGCTGTTAGGATTTACGGAGGAGAGACAATGAGACCCTGATTTATGAGATAAAGGTTCATTTAGGATATCCTTCTAAATTGAACTTCTGAGATTCACTTTAGGAAAGGGAGGAGACCCTTTCCTTCCCCAAGAAGAAAATGAGAGAAAGAAATAGAAGTGTAAGGAATTCACAGCTGATGTCCTCCAATGAAGTAGAAGAAGAAGGCTAAGATGGAGCAGAATTGGAAAGAGAGTATACAGAGAAAAAATTAGGATTGTCCTGTGCCAAGGAGGGCCCAGCTGCTCCTATAAATTATACACTTGTCATGGATCCAGTCAGTAGGCTTCCTGAAATTTATTTCATTAAGAATCACAGCAGGGGTATAGGACACAGAATATACCCAGCAGAATTGATCTGAAGTTGAGTGAGGAAACAGGGAGAAAAGAGCAAGAGACAGGAGGCCAGCGGGGAGAGGAGAAAGGAAATAATAATAATAAAAACGTACAGTGAAATGAAGAAGAGGAAGAAGTGGGAGAGGAAGGAGGAAGAGGGAAGCACAGGAGGGGAAATAGTGCCTGAACAGTATGTGGGGGACAGAGAAAGAGAAAGCAAGATACTTACACAGGCATAGGAAGAAAGTTTTGGAAATATCACTGAGCATAGCTTTTCTGTTATTTAGGTTTAAATCTGGGTGTGTTGGGAGGTGTCTGGAAGGTGGTGAGATGATGCAAGCTATGTAGTCATGTGGCCAATGTCCCTATTGAATCATATGTCATTGAGCTAAGTTCTCTATATGTGCCTTTTCACTTACAAGTACCTGTCAGATCCCAGGCCACCTAAACCTTCTTCCATCCCTAGAAAGTTTCTTGCTTCCAAAGTTAAGAATAAGTATTCAAGGGAACTCCTTTCTTACATTTCGTTTTAAAATATTTACTTCTCTTATCTCACCTACATGAAGCCCTAGTCCCTAGTCTTGAGCACTTTACAATACTTTCAAAAAGCATTTTTGTTAAAATACAGAGTAAAAAACATTAGTCCATCCTGGCTTGTAGAACTTTCTCTAATCATCCTTGTCTGATAAAAATTTCCTTTGCTGTCTTTGTCTTCAACGTCTCTGTTTTATTAAAGGCATGTCTTAGAACATTTACTGATAACAGACTAGAAATCCTGTATTACATGCCAGCTCTTCTACAATTTCCTTATATACTTAGCATTTTAAGAAAACAGGGAAATGAATATTTATAAAGCCTGGGGGTACACAAGTATCTTTAGAGCCAGTTGCTTAAATCTTTGGTCTTATACCATAATTATGAAACCATACAGGATTCCTATGATACCACCAAGAATAAAAATATGACATTATTTGAGTTATTTGTCATTATTACATCTATCATATGTCAATTACTGATTTTTGATACATCTGTATTTTGAATACATAAGCTTAATTCCAAGTAAGCAAATGAAAATCATGTGTAAGAATAAAGAAATACTGCTGTTTTTCTTATGTAAGTCACATCTTCCATCAGTTTACTCCTGGGATGTTGATCTCAATTATGTCCTTAGTATTTCACACTTTTTGAGATTAAAGTTAATTACAGTTGATGTCACCTTTCAGATTTTGGAATTTGTTTCTCCAAAGAGTTGGTGACAAGTTTTCACCAGTAGCACCGAAAATATAAACTAACTTTAAAAAGATGAGCATTAATTGTATCCATTTTTATAAATTATTCTGGTGCTACTTTTAGTTGAAATTCTTGTGGAAAAGCTGGCAGAATAAGTTAATTCCAGACAGTCTTCTTACAACAAGCCAAAATTTAGACATTCTTATGGAAAGATATCTGGGTAGCCAAAGACAGCACCAAATGAGTCAACCTAGTAAGAAGAAATAGTCCCATATATTGTTTATAAAATAAAATCAATATATAAACAGTTATTTGTAGTTACAAAAGAACCAACATAGAGACTAGGTAATGCTTCAGGCAAACAATAATCAGTTACTTCTTGATATACTTATGTTTTCAATGATAGAGTTTAGCAGAACCTCAGTATCTCAAATTAATTTTGCTTTTCTTCATTTTTCAGCCTTAGTTCTAGACACCTGATACTGCAGCTAAATATTTATCTTACAGATTTTCATAATGATAATAACTACATGAGTAAAATACTAATTTCCTCACTGGAAACATCTACTTTGAGTCTCACTCAAGTGAATGCACTTGAATGTGCATTCAGATCACCCAGGGGATTTTCCTAAAACACAGTTTTAAGTATGAGATGGGGCCAAAGCATTTGCATTTCTAACAAGTTCCCTTTGACATCCAAGCTCCTCATGCAGCCACTACATTCTGAGTAGCAAGGTTTTATGTGATCCTGCCTGCCATTGCTTTGTATGCCAATTTAAAAATGCTATAGCTGCTTCTGTCCAGGACTAACATGCCTGAAGGGTTTAGGAAACTTGAATCGTGACATACATGTGCCAGGCACTGTTTAGAATGCTTTTTATGGATTAGCTCATGGCACATGGTTAAACCCACAGGCTTGGAGAAGAGACAGAACTGGGTTCAAAGGTCAGCTCAGGCCACTTACAAGCTGTATAACTAAGATACATTGCCAAACTTCTCTTGCGTTAATGTTTCTATCAAATAATCCTTATATGACGATATAGCTGTGAGAATGTGTTCTTGTATGTAAAGTGTTTAGGACTGTGCCTAGCAAATAGTAAGTGCAAAATAAATGGTAGCTATAATTATTATGGTTATCATCATTATTATTAATAATAGACTCTTTTTTTTACATTAATGGGTGTATCTTGATAAGGAGGCATTTGGATGTAAGAAACCAAATCCATCAAAACCAGCATCAGCAAATATAGTGACTTTACTGGGTAAATAAAAGAGTACGAGCTCACAAGGAAGTGGGCATAGAAAACTGAAAATCAAGAATTTTGCCTACTCTCTCCACTCCACAGACAAAGGATCTCTGTTCTCTGCCTTTCTCTATTCAACTACTCACTTTTCTTTCCTTACCTCCTTTTCTTTTTCCTCCCCTCCCTTTCCTTTTCTCTGTTGACCAGTTCTCTCTCTTTCTGTGTGGACATGACTCAACATGGATACTCAAAACCTGGCCTTACATTCAATGATAGATTCCTGAGGAAAATCTGAATAGTATGGTTCAGTTCACTTTGGCCTGGAGGAGAAGGGGATGGGCCACGTGATCAGAGCCTTCCTGCCTTCCCCCAGGTCTGAGTGACAGACCTCAAGGGGGGGAAAAAAAAACAATGGTGAGCTACTCAGGTGATATTGGAGCAGAGAGGATCAACTAATGAGATAATTACCATCTCTGGTGTAGAAAGCAATGTGACCATGGATGTGATTGGTGGGTTGGAGGGGAGAGGAGAAAAAGAAGAGTTTCAAGAAATGCAACTGTGGCAGGCAAATTCCAGTGATGGAGAGTTGTACCTGTGACCATGCAGGAACTGGTGGGAAAAACAGTGCTCCCAGAGAGATGAACGCAGGCCCTGGGAGCCTGCTGCATTCTTCCACCTTGCTTTAGTGGAGAGATTGGTGAAAATTAACTGCCAAGGAGTACACTCAAGTAGAGGTCTCCAGAGAAAATGAAGAAACTGGGCAGAATGAATGAACTAAGGAAGGAGAAGGCCAAAAAATACTATTGTATCATCTATTTTGCCTTAGCCAAAGGTGTAAGGAGAAAAGTATGATAGAAAAAAAGAAAATAACCTTGGCATTTCTGCTGGGAAAGTGGAAGCCTTTCTTCAATGAAAGATAAGTTATGAGGTTCTGCTTCCATCACAAAAACCAGCCCCAGGGTATGTAATTGCTACTGGGACTCTATTAATTCAGTTGAGAGTAACCAAAGGGACATATTTATAGTAATTCGAGTCCCTGGAAATAAGGAGTTTGACATGAGCTTCAGAGCAGCAGAGAAATCGCATTTGGTTTACAGAATGAGTGTCTCAGGAGAAAGTGGAAAGCAAGGCTGGAAAAAGTTTGTGGTGATTGTGTTAACCAGTCCTGGGTAAAGGCTCTGTTTATTCTCTTCAGGCATGAAATATTGGCTGTCAGAGACATTAGTAAGATACCATGCAAGGTTATCGTCACCAAACAACATGGCAGATTGATGAGGGTTTGGTTTTGAAAATGTATGTGTGAAGGACAGTCATGGCAAGGGGGAGCTGAGCTTAACTACTGACTGAATTCTTTTCATTAGAGATAGGCGAAGATTGTCACCAGGGTGGGGCCACTCAGAGGTATACCCAACATAGATTTTACAAAGTCATAAACTGAGTGTGCAGGAAGTAAGGGACGGTAGTTTAGGAATGAAGGATAAGGTTGGTGTTCTTAGTTAACAAAAAGGAAAGGAAAAATTATATATAGTTGTACTGGGGAGGAAGGTCACCTTTATAGTATTCACCCAAGAGCATGTTATAATCAATGAAAGGGGAAATTAAAGAATGGGTGACATCTGCTGCTGGTAACATTTGCTCAAAATAAATGCAGGAAAAGGATGTGGGGCTCTAAGAGAAGGGAAGGACATGGAATAGGCATCTCAAGAGCAGATGGGGAAATAAAACAGTTGCCACTCAGGCCATGGTGGGAAAAGGAAAAGGGAAACAGACACAGCAGGTAGGATGAGTAAGAGGTAGTTCCGTAAATCAGCTGGGACTTTCTTTCCTTTTGAAGGAAAGAAGACAAACTCTCCCTACCTCAGAAAAGACCATTTTGATTAGAAGTACTTAGAGTTAGAATATGAGGGAGGGAAGGGAACCTATTTCGTTTCCTTCCTCATAGAAGGAAAGACTGTAGAAGAAATATAACATTATGAAGATGTAAATATACAATATTAAATACATTGTGTGTAAAAAGGTACTATGAGGAAATCGTTGTATGAGGAATATGGTATATAGTGATATATAAGGAGATGGATTAAGGAAATGAGCTGTAAATTTTTGGGCAATGAGGGGAGGCCAAAAAAAAAGGAGTAAGTGGTAAAAGAAAAGTTGGGCCTTAAAGAAACCTGTAAGAACTGATAAACTTCCTACAAGTCTGGATAAAGCAGAACCTAAAGATAAAACATGTAATAACTTAAGGCCTCAAAAGACTGATTATATGACTATAGCACCCTGAAATGAAAAGCACACACGTATGCGTACACGTGTGTGTGTGTGTGTGTGTGTGTGTGTGACAGAAGCAGGATTTAAAATGAAGGAAGGGAGACTTGCCTGGCTCTTTGGTAAGGGAAGCTGGAGGACTATTGATTATCATGTGGAACATCTAAAATTTGATTGGGAAAGCTGTGGCTTACTGCCAGGGTCACAGCACCAAAGAAAGAAAGCATTTAATTGTTATCAGACTTCCTCATTCTGGAAAGGAATGATGTGATGGCATTTTTAGAGAGGAAAGTGTTTCTAATTTAATGGCGTCAGCTACATTCCTTTTGTAGACTGCTCGAACAAACTGTTTCTTATATTTTTGGCTTATGTGAGCCTGTTAGAATGACAAGTATGATGAAATAAAAAGACTTACCAATCACTTTTAAAATGTATTTCATTTCTAACAAAAATGACTCAACTAAGTACCCAGGAATAGGATTTTTGTAAATACTGCAGAGATGTCAAACACACACGTGCACACATGCAAGCACATACACACATACAGAAAAACAGTTGCAAGCTTCCACACCCTAGAGCAATCAGTGTTAACACCTACTCAAGTTGTTAACTCAAGGTGCTCTAGGGTATGGTCCAAGAGATTTTTCCCCTTTAATTATATTCATGTGAATATATATTTATGTGTATATCGTAAATCGGGTTACATACATGGTTGCATTCTGCCTTCCTGTCAGTATAGATACATATCTTACCTTTTTCTAAAGGATGACAGGATACAAATAATATTAAGAAGGTAAAGGAACGAAAACTAGAGTGTACTGGCATTCCTAAACAGGAAAGACTGACACAACAGCAGAAAGCTTGATACTCAAAATACAGGGAAGCAGTGTAAAGGGAGGAAGAGAGCTAGATTTCCTTAAGAGATATCATGGTACAGCAATTAAGTTTAGATCAAGAATCTGAATTAGGTAAACCATAATTTTCTTTCCAGTAACAAAGATAAAGCTCTTAACCCTTAAGTGACTGCAAAATCTTTATATCCCAACATTCTCTGCTCAGAAGTTATCGGATGGAAAGGAATCGAAATGGTAGATGGCATAAATATGTAGTATTTTTACATAGTTCTAAATGAAACTTTAAAAAATCAAACATAAAAGACTTAGCATGTAAGATACAAAAATGAAAGAGATTATAGTGTGAATCCATTAAAAGAACAAAGATGAAAACATAAAGACAGTAAATAACACAAGGAACAAGTATGTAAAAATACATCAATAAGAAGTTGTAATAAGAGTCATTAAACCAACAACAAGACCAAAAAAATTCTTTACTGGAAAATATAAGGAAGATCCAAAGAGAAACTGAAAATTGGAAACAGGAAAGTAGACATAATGAAAAATAACAAATAGGTGTTTTTGAAAATAGGGTGAGCTAAGCTAAGTGGTTTAGGGTATAGTAGTTATTCACAGCCATTGCCAAGATGATTATAAAAATAACAGCAAATATTTAGTGAGCACTTACTGTGCCAAGTCCACAGCACTTTACATTTTTTTCCAATTTAATCTTCACAGATAATGAAAAGATGGTTATCTGCTGAAGAGTTACGGTTTTATAGAAATGGAAAACAGAAAAAAAGGAAACAGGAGAAAATAAAGGCATTGAGACAAAGGTAAGGATCATAAACTTAAAAAGGAATATATGGCAAGTTAAATACAAATAAATGTCAAAGTAAATCAATACAAATTAAAAGCTGCTGAATTTGACAATGAGGGTATAAAAAACTCATTAGCTACAGGAAATAAAACTAGGGCAAAGCAGAGATACCATGTAGAAATTTTTGTAAAAAAAAAATAACGGAAACTCCTAATTAAAACCAATATATGAAAACATGGCAGTTCTCCAAAAGAAGCATGTAAGGATAAAGTACCTCCTAATACCGAAACAGATTATAGAAAAAGATTTGGGAGCCAGATGGCTGAGATTATTGACTAGAGGAGTCACAGGAAGGGAGCTGGGAGGAGCAGGCAAGATGGAGGTTTAAATAAAAATTTACTGGGTATTATTAGAAGGAAAAGAAAGGATCAGAAGGTCCTAATCATGGGGATAAAGTCCTTCTGGGAGGGCAGAAATGTAGAAGCCTATAAATGAGTGAGGGAGACAGGAGGATGTGCCAAGTGGGAAAAACCACATTGTAGAAAGGATGAGTACACCACATCACAGAAAACAGAAAGAAAGAATTGAAGGGAAAAGAAAATGTAAGAAATTGATTTTCAGAGCCATGCAAATTGTTGGTTAAGGGTAGAGTAATAAATGCAAATACAACTAGTACTTTTAAATGCCACTTGTGACCCTAAATATGTAAGATAAAATATTACATGTGGAAAATAAACATTAAAAGTCAAACACTATTTCATTTGCTAAATTCTGGATTATGAGTAAATGGGATCCATTAGGCTCAAGGTACTGAAAATATTAGGGTTACTGCAATAGCTTTCTTGTGATAGTACTAAATTAAGAATACTAGAAGGGGCCTCAAGAAGGGGCTGTCTCTGGTGTATTTCCCTTAGGGGCACAAAGGCATCTAAGATGAATGACTGTTTCCTAGTCTAGTTAGTGTAAGCAACTCAGTGCTTTCAATGTGATGTGTGCTTTTACTCAATAATGAAATCTCAGTGCTGCATATTTTGTGCTTTACGGCAGTTAAAAATATCAGGACTTGATAGTGTAAACCTCTGTGAAAATGATTGAAGTTTCCCTTTTATCCTCAGTGGAGTGTGCCAACAATGATCTAATAATTCTGCATTCTTACCCAGTAACCCTTACATTTTGCTTTTCCAAACTCAGCAACTTGAGCTTCTAATATAGTTCTTAACACTTGCCTTTTCTCCTACTAAATTATTTTTTAAGTAGAGACAGCTAACAAGATAAGGTATTCTCTATGTAAATTTAGATTACTTTGCAGGAATGGTACAACAAATATTACTAGAACTCAAAACCCTTGGTACACAAATATCACAAGGCCGTAAAAAGTAGAATCAGGCTGGGCGCGGTGGCTCACGCACGCCTTTAATCCCAGCACTTTGGGAGGCCAGGCCAGGCGGATCAAGAGGTCAGGAGATCAAGGCCATCCTGGCTAACACGGTGAAACCCCGTCTCTACTAAAAAAAAAAAAAAATAAAAATAAATAAAAATAAATAAAAAATTAGCCGGGCATGGTGGCAGGCACCTGTAGTCCCAGCTGCTGGGGAGGCTGAGGCAGGAGAATGGCGTGAACCCAGGAGGCGGAGCTTGCAGTGAGCCGAGATCGCACCACTGCACTCCAGCCTGGGCGACAGAGCAAGACTCCGTCTCGAAAAAAAAAAAAAGTAGAATCAATCCTGGATTCTAGCCTTTGCTCCCACACTGCCTGATAATGAGCACTTAGCCTTTCTATGCCCAGTTTCTTTCTCTGCAAATTGGGAGTATTAATTTCTGTATCTACCCATCTCTTGGGATATTTTGAGAACTGGGTAATGGACTCGTACTTTGAGCTACTTGGAAAAACATATGTTATATAAATTTAAGGAAGTGTTGTTTTAAAACCTTGTACTTTGCAAGAAAACTATTTAGATATTTGAGATTCTATACCCAGTCAATTATATACTCTTTATATAGTATCTATGATAAAAGTGTTCCTTAAGTACTTGTTTTTACCATTTACTATATAAATACTTAATACCATGAAATCTGGATTATTATTTTATTATAGGCTACTTAGAATAGCCTTTGAAACACTATCATAAGGAAGTAGATAATATGAGTCTGCAGGCAGCACAGCAAAAATATTTTTTATTCTCTTTTTTCTAAATTGAAACTTTTATCATGTTTTCTTAGTGCTCAAAAAACTTACATTTTCTCCCCGTTTTATTTACACTAAGATTGTTTGAGGCTCTTTATAATAGTCCAAGACTTCCTTTCCAAACCCTATTCTTCTGTCGAGGCAATAGACTTTTATTTCCACATATTCTGTAATATTGTAGCCTCTCAATCTTTCTTCTCGACATTTATTCTCTTCACTATCCTCTCTGTCTTTTCAATTTTATTTGTCCTTCAAACGGAAGACCTAATGCAGTGGGAGTGCGTGTGTGTGTGTATGTGTGTGTGTGTATATATATACTTATATGTGATGCTTTATACTCAAGGATAAAAATAAACTGTTTATACATATATATTTTAAAACTTTCCTATAGTATTTCAAGATTTTATTTTCATGAGATTTTTTTTAAAGTGCTTAAACTGTCTCTTCTCCCACCTTAACTAATGCGACGTCCCCTACCTTATAAACAGAGGAACCTCTGAAGTGAGGAAGAAGAGGAGGAAAATAACAGATTTAATATCTACTAGCTTGTATTACTCTGTATGCTAAATGATAACTCCTCCATTTTTTTCCCTCAACATCCTAGTAGAATGAAAATGAATTTCTGATGGTGGAATTGTTATTTATTTATTTATTTATTTATTTATTTATTTATTTATTTATTTTGGCATGTACTGCCTATTATCCGTGGAGATTTGAAAACTCTATTCTTCAGTGGATGTTAATTTTTTTAAAAAAAGAAGAAATTATACCAATTTTTTACAGTCTTTTCCAGAAGACAGAAGCAAAAGGAGTACTTATTTTCTAGCTCATTCTATGAGGCCAGCATTACTCAAATACTAAAACCAAAGACATTATAAGAAAGAAAACCACAGGCTGGGCGCGATATCTCATGCCTGTAATCCCAGCACTTTGGGAGGTCGAGGTGGGCTGATCACCTCAGTTCAGGAGTTTAAGATCAACCTGGCCAATATGGAGAAATCCCATCTCTACTAAACATAAAAAAACTAGCTAGGCGTGATGGCGGGTGCCTGTAATCCCAGCTACTCGGGAGGCTGAGGCAGGAGAATTGCTTGAACACAGGAGGTGGAGGTTGCAGTGAGCTGAGATCGCACCACTGCACTCTAACCTGGGAGACAGAGTGAGACTTCGTCTCAAAAAAAAAAAAAAGAAAACTACAGACAAGTATCTCTCATGAACATAAATGCAAAAATCCTCAACAAAATATTAGCAAATAAAATCCATCCCACCACAACTAAGTGGGATTTATCCCAGGATTTGAACCAGGTATGAAAGGCTGGTTCTATATATAAAATTAGTTAATGTAATCCTGAGTATGAATAGGTTAAAGAAGAAAAAATCTCATGATCATATCAATAGATGCAGAAAGAGAATTTGACAAAATCCAACACTGATTCTTGATTAAAAAAAAAAAACCTCTCAGCAAACTAGAAATAGAGAATTTCCTTAAATTAATAAAGAACATCTACAAAATACTTACAGTTAACATCATACTTAGCAGTAAGAAACTTGAAGCTTTTACACTAAGATCAGGAACAAGGCAAAGCTGTCCGTCTCGCCGATCATTTTCAACATTATACTGGAAGTCCTAGCAAATGCAATAAATCAAGAAAAAAAGGTGGTGGGGAGGAGGGCGGGGGTGGTAATACATATTGGGCAGCAAAAAATAAAAGTCTTTGTTTGCAGGTGACATGATCATCTGGGTAGAAAATCCGAAAGAATCAACAAAAAATTCTTTGAGCTAAAGCAAGGTTGCAGGATACAAAGTTAACATATAAAAATTAATTGCTTTCCTGTGTAAAGAAGAAGTAAAGTTTGAAATTAAAAACACAAGACCTTTTACCTTAGCACTACCCAAAAACAAAATACTTAAGTATAAATCTAACAAAAAACGTGCAAGATCTCTATGAGGAAAACTATAAAATTGATAAAAACAATTTTTTAAAAAGAACTAAATAAGTGGAGAGAGCTATTCCTTGCCCATAAATAGACAGGTAAGTGTCAAGATGTCAGTTCTTACTAACTTGATCTATAAATTCAATGCAATCACAATCAAAACCTCACTAAGAAATTGTGAGGATATTAACAAACTAATTCTAAAGTTTATATGGAGGAGTAAATGACCTAGAATAGCTGACTCAATATTGTAAGATGAAAACAAAGTCAGAGGTATGACACTACCCAACATTAGCACTTACTATAAAGCTATAGTAATTAAGATAGTGTAGTATTGGTAAAAAAAAAAAAAAAAAATAGACAAATCAATGGAATAGAATAGAGAGCCCAGGGCCAGTTGCAGTGGCTCAACATCTATAATCCTGGCACTTTGGTAGGCCAAGGTAGATGGATTCCTTGAACTCAGGAGTTTAAGACCAGCCTGGACAACTTTACAAAACCATAACTCTGCAAAAACTACAAAAATTAGCTGGGTGTGGTGGTGCATGCCTGTGGTCCCAGCTACTTGGGAGGCTGAGGTGTGAGGATTACTTGAATCCAGTAGGTCAAGGCTGCAGTGAGCCATAATTGCACCACTGCATGTCTGAAAAAAGAGAGAGAGAGCGAGAGCCCAGAAATAGACTCACATAAATGTAATCAACTGATCTGTGACAAAGGAGCCAAGGCAATACAATAGAGAAAAGACAGTCTTTTAAACAAATGCTGGTGAAACAACTGGACACTCATATGCAAAAAAATGAATCTAGACATAGATCTTACGCCCTTCATAAAAATTAACTCTAAATGGATCATAGACCTAAATGTAAAATGCAAAACTTTTAAAAGATAACATTAGAGAAAATTTAGACAACTTTGGGCATAGTAATAACTTCTTACAAGGCACAATCCATGATATGATGACTTTATTAAAATATAATTGATATGATGGACTTTATTAAAATATAAAATTTCAGTTATGCAAAAGACTCAGTCAAAAGAATAAGAAGACAGGAAGAATCTGGGAGAAAGTATTTGCAAAAGGCATATTTGATTAAAAACTGTTATCCAAAATATAAAAATAACTCTTAAAACTCAACAATAGGAAAGCAAACAACCCAATTACAAAATGGGCAAAATATCTCAATAGACTTCTTATCAAAAAAGATATTCAGATGGCAAATAAGCATCTAAAAAGATGTTCAACATCATATATCATTAGGGAATTGCATGTTAAAACAATGAGATACCACTACACATCTAGTAGAATGGCCAATACCCAAATCACTGGCAACACCAATGCTAGAGAGGACGTGGAACAACAGAAGTCTTATTCCTTGCTGGTGGGAATGCAAAACAGTACAGCCACTTTAGAAAACAACTTAGCAGTTTCTTATACAACTAAACGTACTCTTACTGTAAGATCCAGTGATTGCATTCCTTGGTATTTACCCCAGTGAGTTGAAAACTTATGTCCATGCAAAATATTGCACATGATTGTTTATGGCAACTTTATTCATAATTGCCAAAACTTGGAAGAACCAAGATTTCCTTCATTAGGTGAATGGATAAACTCTGGTACATTCAGACAATGAAATATTATTTGATTCTAAAAATAAGTGAGTTATCAAGCTATAAAAAGACGTAGAGGATCATTAAATGAATAGTAATAACTAAAAGAAGCCAACCTGAAAAGACTACACACTGTATAACTCCAACTAAATGCCAGTCTGGAAAAGGAAAACCTATGGATCCAGTAAAAAAGATCAGTGCTTACCAGGGGTTAGTGGGGAGAGAGGGATGAACAGGCAGAGTGCAGGGGACTCTTAGGTATCATCTGGTATGATACTATAATGTGGATATATGTCATTATAAATTTTTCCAAATCTATAGAAAGTACTACACCACAAGTAAACTCTAATGTAAATTATGGGCTTAAAGTGATAACCATGTGTCAGTGTAGATTCGTCAAAGATAGCAAATGTACCTTTTTGGTGCAGGATGTTGATAGTGGAGGAAGTTGTGTGCATGTGGGGAACAGGGAGTAAATGAGAGCTCTCTGTATTTTACGCTCAATATTGCTGTAAAGGTAAAACTACTCTAAAAATAAAGTCTATTGAAAAAATTTGAGGACAATTAACCCAAAATTATTTTTGAGTATTCCCTTTACATATTATGAAGACCACCTTAATTTGCAATATACTGTTAAAATAGTAATAAAGCTAAAAAATAATATTAACGCATAAGGGGTAAAAGGAAGCAGGGGATGAGACATTAAGGTATGAAAGATTTAAGCAAATTTTGGAGAGTGGTGTTAATTGATGTATCAGAAAAAAAGAAAACTATATCTTGAAGTTGAGAACTTCCACAGGAAGTGAATGAATTTGCATCTAAAAGGGTCATCATTTGTAAATGCCAGGTACCAAAAAAGGGTGTGAGAACAGGAAGATTGGTTGAAAGACTATATACATGGTGAAGGAAGAGAAACCTAGGTTTAGTTTGGAACTCCAGGTCTCCACCTTCACTCTTCACAGGAAGGAAATTATCTCTCTCGACCATTCCTCCTCTCTCTACTTACTCTCTACTTACCCAACTCTGAAACTCTGAACCAGGAGACCTGAGGTTAAATAGAAGACTGTGGTGATATCAGGTCTGAAAGCATGAAGATTTGGTAAGAAACTAGTATGAGCTGACGGACCTTTGGCCTCTTTGTAAGCACACTAGCAGGCAGCACATATACACTCCATCCCTTCCCTCACATCTCCAACTCCCACCCTAAGCAGATGATTCACTGATTCTTCTCTAGTGATCCAAAGGGCTCTCCTTTCAACCCCATTCTTTACTCAAAAGATGCCTTTCCAGATACTGGCAATCCTCAGTTTCAAATCTAAATACATAGCCAGGAGTCTCCAGTCATTTGAGGAAGGCCTTCAGTCTGAAAGGGTAAATTGAAACAGATGAACCCCCAAAAATGAACATAAAAAAACTGAAAGGGACAAAGAGAAGTAATCAAAGAAAAGTGTAACAGAAAAATAAAACTATAATAGCTTCAGTGAGTAAGAAGACATTATGCCAACAAAAGAAATATTATATCATAAAAAGTGATAAAATAATAAAAATCTACTGGTTATCTTATGTATAATAGTATACAGTTAAAATTTTTCCATAGGCATACTGGAATATTTATTAAAAGAAGTATCATCTAGGTAGAAAAAAGGACAGAGTGTCATGAAGTAGTATGTAAAAGAAAAGAATTTGAATTCAAACCAGGAGGTCCAACATTCAAATGGTAAGTGCTCAAGAGACAACAGAGAAAATGGAGGGGAGGAAATTTAAAAACATGAACTCTCAGAGTACAAAAGACTAAGAAATGATTGGCACAGGACATTAAAAAAAATCAAGTCACATCCTTGCAAAAGTTCAGAAAACAAGGTTCGAAGAGGATTTTCTAAGAGTTTCCAAAGATGGGGAAAAATATACACGCAGAGAAATAAAAATAAGTGTCATTGGCATTGTCAGTAGCAGCACTGATTGTTAGAAGAAAAAGAAGCAATGCCTTAAAGTTCTGAAGGAAAATGCTTTCTGAACCTAAAATTCTATGCCCAGCTAAGCTATCATTCAAATGTAAGGAGAGAAGCTGGGCACCATGGCTCATGCCTGTAATCTCAGCACTTTGTGAGGCCGAGGCAGGTGGGTCACCTGTGGTCAGGAGTTCGAGGCCAACCTGGCCAACATAGTGAAATCCCATTTCTACTAAAAATACAAAAATTAGCCTGGCGTGGTAGCGTGCACCTGTAACCCCAGCTACTTGGGAGGCTGAGGCAGGAGAATCGCTTGAACCTGGAAGGTAAAGGTAGCAATGAGCTGAGATTGCACCATTGTACTCCAGCCTGGGCGACAAGAGTGAAACTCCTTCTCAAAAACAAACAAACAAAAGCCCCCCCAAAACCCACCACCACCAACAACAAAAATGAAAACAAAACGTAATGAGAGAATATTTTCAAAAATACAATGTCTCAAAAATAAATCTTTCATGAGTTTTCCCTTAGAAGCTACCAAAAGATGTAATTACAGCAAAATTAGAGAATAAGCTGAGACAGAGGAAGACATGGGATCCAGGAAAGAGGTGATCCCAGGAGACTAGTAAAAAAGGTTAGAATTACCAGAAAGTACCAGACCCAGTGAGAAATCAGTCTAATTTAGACTAAGAAGGATAGATGAATGCAGAGGATGGTCTAGATGAAAAGCCCATAAGACTAACATATTATCTGATAAGCAAATTTTTGGAAAAATTACTACTAAATATTTGGAGGTTAGGGAAAATAATTTGCCATAAATACATAGTAAGTTAAGCCATTTTTTTTAAAGTCTGTTATTAATTCCTAGGTGAAAACTTGTACATGATAGGGTTGGAAATACAGTGAACAGTAATTGCATACATATAATGAAGTAAAGCTAGACTGAGAATTTAAAATATGGTTTATTTAGTTTGTGAAGTTAGAGAAAAGGACATGATTTGGGGTGGTGCAAAAGAGGTAAACCCTCAATACCTAAAAGAAGCCAATAAATAAGGCATGTAATTAAAAACAAAAACGAACAAACGAACCTAGGAGCATTACTGAATATTACAAGAAAGCAAACCTGAAGAAAGAACTTTAAACATTGAAAGTGTTTTTTTGTTTTGTTTTGCTTCTGGGAAGAAGAATTAAAAGTCTGATGGACTTGATCAAGGAATTGCTTTTTTGACTATGTCTTTTAGCACTATGTGTTTGTTGTACTTGCTTGCATAAGTGGCTCTTTTAAAAAATGATAATAATAATAAAGTGTAGATTTCATTTTTAAAATTGAAGACTTTTGTGAATCTTTAAGACAGCATTAGTATGCTGTGTAAAGAAAGTAATTTTATTTCTGACTATTCAATACTCAACAGTGATTCAGGGTCAGTCATCATGAATGTCAACTTTGGTCATATAAATAGAAACTACGTAAGAGACTGTAATGGATATGTATTTAATCTAGGGCATAGGTTTTAGAAAGCTTATTTTTTCTCCTGATAAGTGATTTATCTATTTTTTTACTTTATTGTAGAAAATTAAATCAGCGAAATAAGGTTTTGAATTAATTTAGCTATAAAAATTTAAATTAGAAGAGACTCATTTTGATATTTCTTAAGGATGGAGTCCATTTTGTTATTATGAATCATTGTAGTGCTACTGATTCTTTGTCAGTTCTGCATAAAGTATTTCTAAGGTTGTGTCTATAACTGAAAAATACAGTCAGCCCTCTATATCCATGGGTGCTGCATTAATGGATTCAACCAACCAAGAATTGAAAATGTTTGGAAAAACATACCACAAAACTTTAAAAAGCAAAACTTGAATTTGCCACACCGAGTATACTACATTGAATCCACACTAATGAAGTGATGTGTGGGCATTATATTAGGTATTATAAGTAACCAAGAGATGATTTAAAGTATACAGGACAATGTGCATGAGTTACATGCAAATACTACACCATAAGGGACTTGAGCATCAGTGGATGTTGGTATAGGGGTTGGGTCCTGCAACCAATCCCTCATAAATCCCAAGCAATAAGTATATATGCCATTGGAACGTGGTTCACTGCTATTTTAATCACATACCATGTTTTCTTAACTCATCTACTTACATAAAATGTGTTTTGTGTGTGTGTGCATGTGTGTGTTTGTTTGTTTGTTTTGTTTTTTTTAGCCAGAGTCTCACTCTATTGCCCAGGCTGCAGTGCAGTGTTGCGATCTTGGATCACTGCAACCTTGGCCTCCCGGGTTCAAGGGATTCTCATGCCTCAGCTTCCCAAGTATCTGGGATTACAGGCGTGCACCACCATGCCCGGCTAATTTTTGTGTTTTTAGTAGAGATGGGGTTTCACCACGTTGGCCAGGCTGGTCTCGATCTCCTGACCTCAAGTGATCCTTCGTCCTCAGCCTCTCAAAGTGCTGGGATTACAGGCGTGAGCCACCGTGCCTAGCCAATACGTGAAAAGTTTTGTACTTTGTTGTATCTGGGTCATGTGGGAATTAGATTTTACAGACTGTGTCTTTATAAAAATTTCTTTGGTGATTCAGAGATTCTCCATTTATCATTTAAAGTTTGTATTTATAACATAAACTTTTATTAGAGAGAAAGGAATAATGAAACTGCACTTATAAGTCCCAAGTGAAAGAAATCATGAAATTTAGACAAGGTCTCCAGGTGCTGACAAGTTAACATCTCAGAAAGAAGCTGGTAATGAAGCTAGTAAATTATAATTCTGGTATTTGATAGTCTAGCAGTCACTGTTAGGTAGATATGAGAAACAACATATTATTTCTCTGTATTCAGTGGAAGCATTGACATCTATAGGCTAATGAGAGAGAGAGAGAACAAGTCACTTAAGCATGTGGTGTCAAAAACAAGCTAGGTTTAATATTTTCACGGTATAAATTAGTCCTAATTGATAAGCCGCTCCTAACTACTTTGGATCCCATGTTTTCTGCCAGAATGACTGTACTTCAGTAAAAATATACTCTTCTAACTTTACAAAGGCATTGAAACTGGTAAAATTATAGTGACCATCCTTGACTGAATTGCTGGTTGGCCATTGGTCTGTTTTCAACAGCTTCCTCCCTTTCTTCAGAAGATGGCTCCAAGTAGTCATCAGTCATGGATTATCTATCTAGATATTATATCAAATCAATATGGAGTTATATTTAACAACAAAATGTATAGATTGTCACATTATTAACTTTTTACCAATAGAAATAGCCTCAAATGGAAGACTTAGAACAGAGCACTTAATTGAACTTTTTATGGGAGGAATTGGTGTTATTTACTAATACTAGGTATCATACATTCTGCAAATCAGCTACTATATCAGAAAATCAAATCATCTGAGAAAATTAAGGGCTGTCTATGAGTGATTGATTTATCTGATACTCATATTTTCAGGCAAAACTTTAAGACAATCATATTTATATCTTGGACATTTCTATTATGCCATTATTACTATTTTTACTTAGAACAATTGTCTCTTGAAGATAGTAAAGTCCTAACAAGACTATGTCCTACAAAAACTGCAAGTACAATCTGCAAATTGTCTTTCCTATCTTTTAGCTAATGTGGAACTTATCCAATACTTTCCCTCAAGTAATTTACCTCACCATAGTAACTTTACAGATACCAAAGCCTATTTCAAACTATGGACTTTTAATTTTTTAATGCAATGTTGGTTCTTTTCACAGAAAACAAATGTTCTATGCTGGTGGCAAGTGAAAGGTGTTGGTGGTGGGGAGACAATCTTCTCATTTACTCTGGGATTGAAACATAGTGGTAACTAAATAGCACCAAAAGAAATTTCTAAACAGCTGTTTAATATTTAAAAAGACAAAGATCAGTTAAAGCAATATTTTATTCATAATGTAAAGTAGTTTAGGATTGGATAATGTGTCCTGATACATTAGGTATGAGGACCCCTACTAGAATTTGGCAAAAGAGTCCCTAAGTAAATAGGACTGGAATTCTGCCCAAGTAAATTAACCTCCTCCCTTAGGGTTTGTCTTCCCAGTCTACTCCCTGATGATTATGTAGCCGGCTCTAATATTTATTGCTTGTAATCTTATCTTTTAAATATTTGAAGTGTGCCTGTTCATACAGTCTCCAATTGTATTTACATAGTAAAGTATACATGCTACCAGTCATACAATTGTACTGACCTTTGTTACTTAAAAAAAAAAAAAATTAAAACTCAAACCTAAAGATGGGTTCACATGGAACCCTTTCACTTGCAAATGACAGAAAAGTCAGCCAACCTGGTTTATGAAAATAGGAAGCTGATTCGTTCACTTAACTGAGAAGTGCAGGGGGCAGGGTGGTTTAAGATATATCTTGGGGTACTTGAGATATCAAATACTGTCAGCACTTAGCAAACCCTCCTCCTTTGCACCCTTCTACTCTTTCTTGTTTTCTGTCTTTTGCTCTCTACACTCACATCTCCTCCAGGTCTCCATTTGGCTTTACACTTATGCAGGTTTTCCCCTGTGAACAGTAGATGGCTTCAGCTTTCCAGCTCTCACATACTCTAAGATTCAGCCTAATGGGACAACTCCCTTATCTCTTTTCAGCATTCCTGCTTTTACCTCTGATTGGGTAACTTAAGCCATTTTGAACTGTCTGATTGTGGGTAGAAAAATGGGATATATTGATTAGCTTAGAAATAGGTCACTGGTGGGCCGGGTATGGTGGCTCACGCCTATAATCCCAGCACTTTGGGAGGCTGAGGTGGGGGAGCGGGGGGCAGATCACAAGGTCAGGAGGTCGAGACCAGCCTGGCCAACATAGTGAAACCCTGTCTCTACTAAAAGTACAGAAAATTAGCTGGGCGTGTAATCCCAGCTACTTGGGAGGCTGAGGCAGAAGAATCGCTTGAACCAGGAGGCAGGGGATGCAGTGAGCCGAGATCGCACCATTGCACTCCAACCCGGGTGACAGTGAGAGACTTGGTCTCAAAATAAATAAATAAATAAATAAAGAAAAAGAAAAAGAAAAAAAAAAACAAAACAGAAATAGGTCACTGGTTCCACCCCTGAACCCCATCTGTGTTAATTTCCTATGGCTGCTCTAAAAAAATCACCACAAGCTTTGTGGGCTAATAAAACATACATTTATTCTCTTACATTTCTGGAAGTCAGAAGTCTGAAACCAGTTTTACTAGGTCAAAATTAAGGTGTCAAGGCTGTACTCTCCCTGGAGGCTCTGGGCGAGAATCCGTTTACTTGCCTTTCTAACTCTATCGATACATTCTTTGGCTCTTGGCCCCTTTGTCTGTCTTTAAAGCCAACAGTGTAACATCTTGCTTTAGTGGTCACATTGCCTTCTTCTACAGTTATCCTCCCTCACATAAGGAACCTTGAAATTTACATGTCGAAACTGTCCAGGTAATGCAAGATTATCTCCCTATGTCAACATCCTTAGCTTAATCACACTTGAAAAATTACTTATGCCATATAAAATAGCAGTCACAAGTTCCAGAGAGTGGGACCTGGGTTTCTTTTGGGGATCATTATTCTAGCCTGTCGTACGCCATTCAAGCATCAAAGCTGAAAGAAGGAGAAATAGAGACCCAACAAATGTTGGGAAGACAAATAACAAATACACATTACTAATGCATCTTAGTGGCTGTTTTTGCTTTTGGTTGCTTCTCTTTTGTAATTATATTTCCAAAGCAAGAGTCCACTTTGTGCTTCTAGTTATAATTTAATGTCAATGGCCAAATTATCAAGCATTGTATAGAAAATACAAGTGAATAATAAAAAGATGGCGATCCAATTATGACTTAAACTTTGTGTGGCATGAAATTATTCTAAGGACAGATTGGACATTAGATGTCACTTTAAATTATAGTATTGGTATCTTTTTTGTAGCTTGAAGACATAATTATGCTTCATTTACCTCTTTAAAAAGTGAATCAAACAAGATTGTTGGTCATGTACAATAACATAGCCGTAAAATGAGTCGGTTGCTAATGAGCATGTTTTCTATTCTAAAACATACCTGAAAGACGAAATTAGCTTCAATTACAGCCTCATATTAAATAACAGGTATTTCATAAAATATGTTGCCCAACTGCTATGCTTTTAAGCCTTCAAAGTTATGAAAAAACTCTTCTTAAATTGTTTGCTCAGTTCACCTCCTTTTTATGATTGGATTAATTGCTTTCCGTTTCACTCCCAATATGCAATCAAACTATAACATTCTTTCCTAGTTTTCAAACTCTCAGAAAAAACATGGGACAGGTTTTTGGGGCTTGGAATTAAAGCATCTACCCTATCCTTCCATGGTCTTTTACTGATATGTTTAAACAGAGGAGTTTAATAAATTATGAGGGAGAAAGGACTGTACTGTGGGTGAGAATAAAAAAATGTGGGTTTAAATCTTGACTTTGGCTAGTATCAGCTGTGAGACCTTGACAACATTCTATACTTATCTAATCTTCAGTTTCCTTATCCATAAAATGGGAGATAATGGCTATTATCCAGGGTTACTGTCATGATTAAATGTGTGAAGAACAGTGTGCAGCGCCAAAAACTGTGGGCACTTTTAACATTATGTTCATTCCATCACCTGGAAACTTTTTCATAAGTAATTTTAGTCAAGTGCTTTAAAGGAACTGGCATGTCAGTTAATAACAGTGAACTATTCAGTGAATAGTCACTCTGTATGCTGCCTTCAGGGAGGCTTCAATTGGCTATATACAGTTTCCAGTAAAACAGAGTACTACAAACCCAATAAAAGTTGTTTAATATCACCTAACCCAGCACATATAAATATGTTTAAAATAAATTTAGTCATTATTTTAAATAATTTAATGTATTTTAAGAGATTTATTAAAAACATTTAGTGACTGCAAAAACCTCTAAATTTTGAACATGATTCAGGATTTTAAGTATAAAGTAAGATGCTGGATAATAAAGTTTATCTTAATAAGTGGTGCTAGAGATGAATTCCACAATCCAGGCCAGATGCTAATACTGGTAACACATTGAGGACTTCTGCATCCTTGTGATTTATATATTTGCATATTCCTATCTGTCTTATGTACAGGCATGAAGAAATCATATGAAAATCATTACACAGTGAGCAGTTCTTAAAAGAAATTGAGCCATGGCTTTGCTGTCATGTTAACAATAGTCTATGTCTATTTATGTTGGCATGTGTTACTAATTATAAAATTAAAGTTAGAATGTATCATGTTTAAAAAGTTAACTTTAAAAACATAAATCCCTATATTTTTTCCTTTCTCATCTTTGATGCTATATGTAAAAAAAAGGAAAACTGAAACTTTGAATACTGGTAATCAAAATAATTACAATTATCAAATAAATAGTGAAAAAATTATCTTTCTGTGCCACTAACATATACATTTCAAAACTTTAAGGAGTTCACAAGAAAAATTTATACGGTTAATTTTTTAGGTTTTTGGAGGGGGTCCTTTATTGGAAACACTGTGAGGAGGCCAATTTTGTTTAGCAGCCCTAAAATATACTAAAGCTACATAAATTTCCAAACCTGAAACTTAACAATGAGGTAATACGGCATTCAGAGATCCATCTATTATAGCCCCAAAATAGTGCTCCTTCTATTATTTCATAAGGTGCCCTAAGCCTTTAATGAATAAAGATGTTATTTTCTAAAATAACTAACACCATTCATTTAAAAATAAAAATGAAAACAACTTACTGGCATTTTCTCATAAAAGAGTACAATGTTCCAAAATTATATAAAGAGAAGCTCAAATTAAGTTATTAGTCTTTGGTGAAAATTTAATGAAACCTGCATAGGAAATACTTATTTAAGAAGCTTAATTTTTGACTTAATAGTTTCTTATTCCTAAGGTCTCTAGTTATTTGAGCAGTTTTTGTAAAAGAGCTGCTTGTATGGCAAAATGCTGAGACTTTCACAAGAGATTAACTCTTTTTATCAGCAGGAGTGAGAGATACTTACATTACCCAACAGAGAGGGAAACAGGTCAGCAAAATCATTCATCTTTTATAATAATGTCCTTCTCATTATTAACAGCTGTGGGGAAGGCTTGGCCGTCGGTCTGTATTTTGCCGTGAATTTTGTCTACTTTGTGGAATAAAAAAGGGTGAATCTGAAATCTTATTCTGTTAACTTTAGCCTATTACATTTTTTAAAGCAACTCAGCAACAGCAAAGCTACACAATTGGGTATTGATCATTCCCACCCAACCTGGGGAGGATAAATCATATGCCAGACCAAAGTTCTTCCTGAAGATGTCAACACTCTTCCTATAAGGTCATCTGTGATTCAATATTTTTATCATGTTGAAAAAATAGATGTCAGAATCAGCTGAGAAAGGGGTGAGAGGGGTACATGTTTTCCAGTGGAAATATAGGACCATTCAAATAGATCCCTTTTATACTGCTGAGTCAGGTAGCATGTCTTAGGCTGTGTCCGTTACGCCATCCAACACACAGCCACTATCCCAACTAAACAGATGCATGAACTCTGAGGGTTAGGAAATGGATATTCCAATGTAAGAAAGCAGATTTAAATAAAAATAAAACACGTTGGTAAGTGCTTTGAAAACACACAATCTCATTTGGATAAATCTGTATTTTTTGCACCAAATATTCTTCTCTAATTTTGGTCTAATCACTTTACTTTTCCTGCAGTCATGCAACAATGGTTTTGACTATCTTTGTTGGGTCAGGGATTATTTTACTTGGGTCAGGCATTATTTTATGTATACATCCTGAGTATATTTCTCTGAGTATACAGAGGAGGTCCTTGTCCACTCAAAGGTAATACACATATGAACAAATTAATGAACTAATTCAGGTTGTGATCATTTCTATAAAGGAAATAATTAGAGTACTTAAATAGAGAGTAGTCTGGGAATACTCCTTTAGAAGTGATGGTCTGAAAAGGTCTCCAAACTTGTAGGTCTAGCATCTGAGCGAAAACTTTAAAAAGGTTGGATTTATCTGAAAAACTGGTTAATCATCATTCCTGGATAAGAAAGTAAGAATGTCCTGATATGGAAACATCTTGGCAAAGATGAAGAATTAAAAAGAGGTTAGTGTGTCTGGAAAGTTGTGAGGGTGAGGGAAAATGGCATTGAGTATTGGAGAGTTATTCAGAAATCGAAACCTCAAAACCTAAAGGGCCTTGTAATCCAAGTTGAGAGGTTTGAGCTTTATTACAGAAGCATTTATTATGAAGTCATTATGATTTTATGACAATACTCTGTTTAAGCAAACAGATAATATAAAATTTGAAAACATGCTTCAGAAGTTACCATTTCTTAAGTAGTTGCAAAACAAAGTTGATCTAAATTTGTTTTGTTTTTAATAACTTTAAAAATAAAGTTACTATGTAAACCTCAGTATTTGTTAGCAGTGTAAAGATAATTCAGCGGGACTTTGGAATTCCTGGATCATGTGGTGATTCTCCTAGAAAAACATAGTAAGTGGTAGAAGAGGAGAAAAAGGGAGATGGTTGTTCGAGCTGCAGGATCCTGGCAAACAGGGGGACATATGCTTTCCCATCATCTTCTGCTTCCATTTCCTTCTCTGTCCTGTCACACATTTCACAGTCAAGATTCACAGATAGGTGATTGGCTTAGCCTAGCTTGATGTAGAGCTTTTTTTCTTTTTCTCTTTTTTTAGACGGAGTCTCGCACTATTGCCCAGGCTGGAGTGCCGTGGCGCAATCTTGGCTCACTGCAACCTCTGCCTCCTGGGTTCAAGCGACAATCTTGCCGCAGCCTCCCTAGTAGCTGGGATTACAGGCGACTGCCACCACATCCAGTTAATTTTTTGTATTTTTAGTAGAGACGGAGTTTCACCATGTTGGCCAGGCTGGTCTGGAACTCCTGACCTCATGATTCGCCCGCGTCAGCCTCCCAAGGTGTAGAGCTTTTAAAACAGTGGGCATCAGGTTTTGAAAGATTCTTATAGGTCTTCTCAGGAATATTTTTAATAAATAGGAACTTGTTACTACTCAAGTAGACTATGTAATACCTTCCACAGCACATGTATACAAACACACACTTTCACACTTTTTCCACCAGGGCATTATACAGTATATGTGAACTTAGAAAGTTTTTAGTAACATGCAGACATATGCCAACCAGCTATACATCACTGCAAGCAGTAATTCCCCCATAGGAATGAGGAAAGACACAATTATTACTGGGATTAGGGTATGAAAGGTGTCTACTTGAGTGAGTTAACCCAGTAATATTTCAAAACAAGGAATGCAGACTTAGTGAATATAGGTATATTTATTTTTTCCTACAAGAAGCAAAGCGAAGGGAGTATGATTTAAGTTTGCTCATTGAAATTTTAAAATGGTTTATAAGAATTATAATGCATTATAATGCCTTCTTAGCTGGGGATGTCAAAGTGCTTTTACACAGCTTCCACATTGGGTGGAACATTTTTGTTTAAACTAAGGGAGTACTAGAGAACAAACGGTTGTCTATATTTAAGGTACATTCAGTTTTTGTTTCTGCCTATTAGGAAATGTTTCTAATGTTTTGTTCTCCTAGAAAAGCATCACATTTTCTTCTATCATTATTTCTTGAAGCCTGGTGAATATACTTATGATAATATTTTCTACTTTTATAATTGTGCTAAAAGGTAATATTTAAAAATCAGCTGGATATTGGGGAAAAGTATGCCATCTTTTCTATTAACAGGTTTCTGAAAAAAATGTTTATTTGATTTCAAGATAAAAAATAACTTTACATTGGTAGCATAATTTCCAGTGCGATTTGTTAGATAGTTTGGTCACCAGAAAATATAAATTTATTAGATTTGTATTTATGGAATGCTGTGCCAATATTTACAATAAAAATAAATAACCTTGATTATTTCCTTTACTCTACTGTTACTTTTCCACACTGTTTTTCTATCACTTTAAAGCAAAAGTTTTTCCCACCTCTGGAATAATCAAACTGGCATGATTGGCTTTGTGTTCTTATCTCAATGGTGAGGAAAAAAAATGATTCAATGCAGTTGTCTTCCTCTGGCCTACACATAACTCTAGAGGCACAAAAACTTTCTCAGGTACTAAGCAAACTCAGAGATATTTTGAGGAAAATCAAATTCCAAATTTTCAACTTCCATGTGAAACTTTGTCCTCAATTTGATCTGGCTGTGAACATTACTGAAGTAGGAATGTTACTTTTTCCGTTTCTCCTTTACAACTGTCCTCCCACTTGAATTGCCCTCCTTATCATTGTCCTTCTCATCTATCTTGAATCTTAACATGGTGCATTGTTCCATGAAATAAAAAATCTCTGACACACCCAGCAAAAGAATATTTTCATATATTGGTGTTGGGCTGAGAAAATATATTACCTCAAAAATGAGTTTTAAAAATCCATTTGTATCCCATTACTGGATATACACCCAAAGGATTATAAATCATTTTACTATAAAGACACATACACATGTATTGCAGCACTGTTCACAATAGCAAAGACTTGGAACCAACCCAAATGTCCACCAATGATAGACTGGATATAGAAAATGTGGCACATATACAACATGGAATACTATGCAGCCATAAAAAAGGATGAGCTCATCCATTTGCAGGGACATGGATGAAACTGGAAATCATCATTCTCAGCAAACTAACACAAGAACAGAAAACCAAACACTGCATGTTCTCACTCGTAAGTGGGAGTTGAACAATGAGAACACATGAACACAGGGAGGGGAACATCACACACTGGGGCCTGTCAGGGGGTGGGGGGCCAAGAGAGGGATAGCATTAGGAGAAGTACCTAATGTAGATGACGGGTTGATGAGTGCAGCAAACCATCGTGGTACGTGTATACCTATGTAACAAACCTGCACGTTCTGCACATGTTCCCCAGAACTTAAATTATAATAAAAAATAAATAATCCATTTTCAATGTAATTTTTGTACCAAGTTTTTGCTTCCAACAAACTTGAAGTAGAATCCAAATAAATTGCCCACTGAAAGATCATAAAAAATGTTTAATATGGCACAATGTGATTTTGGCATGTTAAGTCTGAAGGAATTCCGAGAGTTGAGTAACACTGCTCTAACAAAATCCTTTTATTCCCTTAATTTATATAAATAAAATTTTCACAATTTGCCTTCTTTATCAAAAAAATTGAGAAGAAGAAATAGGAATAAAATTTATGCTGAACCTGTCTCATTTTAAGAAGCACTCCAAATATCTCAAAATCATTTGCAATAAAACTATACTTTATGTTAACTATCACTCTATGAGAATTTATTTCTTATTTATGTTGCTTTGATTAATTATATATTATTACTATAATAAATGCAACTTATTCCTGAAACACATTTTAATAGGGCATTATGATCACAGGAATATTAATGATGATCATAATAATAATACAATCTTAAGTTTGAACATTTATATATCTTTCTTGATATAGCAAAATATGCTAAGATGGTCAGTAAAATACTTTAAAGCATAAATGTATGCTATATAAAGTTAAAATTCTCTAGGGGATGAGGCATGAAATAGCAATGCAAGGTTAAGAAGTCATGTAACGTTTTCAACCATTAGAGAGTTATTCATGTATCATTTAAAGAGATGATAATAGTTACAAATTGCTAAGGCATTAGGAGCCCACTGCATTTGAAAGAGTAATGTAACAATTGATCTTAAATATTTTCAGTATACGAGAAGTCACATTCTTTGCAATTATTCAAAATAATTATGAAAATTTTGGTAGTCAACTTAAAAACATGTATAATGATACAGTTTTCAAAATTATCTTACAGAAAATGTGAGCAAACTTTTCTAAAACAACAATAATCTAGTGGGCGAAAACTTAAAAACCTTCTTTAGAATAATAATTGTGCAAAAACAATTTTCATAGAAGACAGGTTTGTGCCACCCAGAAGCTGAAAGCCAGAATTCTCACAGTGGCATAGAAAGTCCTATACTATGCCTCCAGTCCTCCCTTACCTGCTGTTCTTCCCCGGTCACTCCACCTTAATGATGCTGTGCTCCTTGTTATTCTTCAGACTGGCTAGACAAGGTCCTCCTCTGACTTTGCATTGCCTGCTCCTTCTACCTGAAACACTCTATCTCCAGATGTTTTTACGTCTTGCTCTGTTCCCTCCTTCAAGCCATTGTCAGCTACTCATTGAGCCTTACCCTTATCCTACATAAAATTGCAAACCCCTCACCACCAACTTTTCCCTTCCTTTCCTCTGCTTTATTTTTTCTCATGGTGCACAGTACCTCGAACATAAAATGTGATTGAGGTATTTATTGTGCTTTTAGTCTCTACACCCTCTGGAATGCAGGCCCCATGAAAGCAGAGACTTTTGTTCTTTTTGTTCACTGCTGTAACTCCAGGACCTAGCAGTGTATACCTGCCACTTAAGAGGTATTCAATAAAAGATGTTCCATGGATGAAAATGCAAGTTGTTTCTAAGATTCACGCCCTGTGTATCAAAGGCTTCTTTAAAGAGAAATTTAAAAACCTCTTATAAATTCAATTTTCAAAAATATTTTCTTGTTACAGCAGTTATAGTGGAGGTCTATCATAATGGATTTAGGAATCAAGGAAATAAGCCATCCTTATTCACTACAAATCATTTATTATAGATATAACTTAGCTTCACTATTAACAAGATCATAAAGAAGTTTATATTTATTACTTTATACATTCTTTCAAGTAGTTAATCAAAGAACATTTATTCTGCATCTGCTGGCTATTGTGCTATTAGTATAAAAATAAATGCTCTATCCCCTCCCCCAGAATGATAGCACAGACCAGTAAAATAGAGCACTTCTTGTTTTTCAAATGTATATTTATTCAAAAGGTTTTTAGTTAAATAAATAATATAGTTATACCCACATTCATATATAAATTCAATGTACTCTGCCCCAGTAGGAATTTCATGAACTTTAATGAGATAATCACAGAATGGCATGAAAAAACAAAAGGCCAAGAATAACCAATATATTTTGGAAGAGAAGGAAGAATTTACAACAAAAAGCCCTATATATAATATCAAAGCTTATCATAAAATTATAATAATTACAAGCATGGTAGTGAAAGAGGGATAAATAAAAACAACAATGGAACATAATGGAGAGCCCTGCATATATGGAAGCTTGCCATGTGACAGAAATGGCATTATAATACATAGCCAGATTATTTTAAAATATTTAAACTTTTGTTCTTATTATGGAAAAAAAACTTACTCTTCAACTCACAAAGAAATTCCAGGTGGCTAAAGACCCAAACTTAAAGGCAAAAATTTAATAGTATGTAAAAGTGGCTGGGCACGGTGGCTTACACCTGTAATGCCAGCGCTTTGGGAGGCTGAGGCAGGCAGATTACCTGAGGTTAGGAGTTCAAGACCACCCTGGCCAACATGGTGAAACCCTGTCTCTACTAGAAATACAAAATTAGCTGGACGTGGTAGCGCGCACCTGTAATCCCACCTACTCAGGAGGCTGAGGCAGGGTAATCACTTGAACTCAGGAGGCAGATGTTGCAGTGAGCCGAGATCACACCACTGCCCTCCAGCCTGGGTGACAGAATGAGACTGTCTCAACAACAACAAAAAATATAGTATCTAAAAGAAAACTTAGGAGAATATATTTATGATCTTTTGGTGTAGGAAAGATTTCGTAGGAAGGACTTTAAAAAACAGTAACATAAAAGGAAAATTGATTTACTTTAACAAAGTTATAAAATAAAAGATAAGCACGGAATGGAAAGATATGTTTGCTTGATGTATAAGGAATGGGATTATTATTTATAATATATAAAGAGTTTAAATCAATCAATAAGAAAAATACAAAGCACCAAATCAATAAATGGACAAAGCATATAAAATTTAGAGACTAGGGTATTTAAGTGACCAACAAACAAAAGAAAAAAATGCTCAGAAATGAATGGAAACATTCAAGTTAAGACAATAATAACAGCATTTCATATTCATTAGCCTGGCAAAAATGTGGAAGTCTGATAATGCCAAGTGTTGGAGAGAATGTGGAGTAAATCTCACATAATATTGATTGGAGGATAAGTTGGTTGAATTACTTAGGAAGGCAATTTAGACATACGTAATATGTTTTAAAAATTGTTTGACTTAGCAGCTGCTAAGTACAGTAGTCTCCTCTTACCCTTGGATTCACTTTCTAGTTTCAGTTACCGCCAGTCAACTGCAGACCAAATATAGCGAAGCACAGTACAATGAGATATTTTGAAAGAGAGAGACCACATTCATACAACTTTTATTATAGTATATGGTTATGATTGTTCTATTATTAGTTATTATTGTTGATCTCTTACTGTGCCTAATTTATAAAATAAATTTTATCATAGGTATGTATACATAGGAAATACCATAAGTAGTATATATAGAGTTAAGTAGTATTTAAGGTTTCTGACATCCACTGGGGTTCTTGGAATGTATTACCCACAGATAAGAAGGGACTACTGTATATATTTTGGATAAACTCTTGCACAAGTGCACAAGGAACCAAATACAGGGATGCTCATTGTAGCTTCTTAATACAAATGGTATATTAGACATAATATAAATGTCTATCAACAAGAGATTAAATGAGAGGTGTCTTATTTTTACATGGAATATCATAATGCAGGTAAATAAATGAATTAGATTCATATATGTTTAAGTGATTAAAATCAGTGAGAAAAACCAAGGCACAGAGTAATAAGGACAGCATAATACCATTTATAAAATGTCTAAAAGACACAATTTAATGCTGTATGTTGCTTTATTACACATGTATGTAACAAAGGTGGGTGAGTGGAAACTACCGCCGATTCCTCCCACTTTCAGAAATACATAAGACCCCATTTACAAAATATGTTTTGTATCTTTATATTTTTTAGTAGCTTTTATCAAATTGTTGGAATACTTTGATCCAAAAGACAAACAGATTCAGCCAGCTGTTTAGGGCAACAGACTTTCCATCCCAATTTGTCTGTAACATTGTGGAGAAGGCCCGAGTGCTGGTGAACACTGATGTGACTTACTTGAAGCCTTGATTTGAAGCCTCTGATACTATGCCAGGGTGAAGCTGGTTCCTCCAATGTCTGCTGAGCTCCCTAGAGCAATTCAGAGCCTGGAAAAAATACGCAATAGTGCTCAAACTGGTAGCTTCAGACAGCTCTGTTAAAGAAGTTGTGCTGGTTTGGTAGCCACTGAGGTGCAGGTGTGGATTTACATTGGAGAGATCATAGGCAATCGTGGCATCATTGGCTATAATATTTGAAGACTAATCTTTGACATCTGACTATATTTGACTTACTATTTGAGTGTTCTTCAACCATGTGTGGTATTTTATTTGATAAAGTAAGATTTGTCAAAAAAAAAAAAAAGACAACCATCTTCTCCTTGGAAATTTTTTTCTGTTTTAGCCAACATTCATAAATTTATCCCCTTTGCCTTATTCTATCTCCCTACCAGATTGTTCTTTTGGAGGTTAGAACTGTGTATAACAATAGTTTCTTATGCATTTCTACTTGGATGACCACCAGATCATCCACCTAAAACTTAGCATGTGAAAGAATGAACTCATCTTTCCTCCCCGTCCTTGCTCCTAGTCTCTGGTTCCTATCTCTGGGAATGGCTAAGGACAAGCGGGAACTGTTGGAAGATGTTCAACACATTCTCATTGTTTTTTCTTTCCCGCTCAGCACCCCAACTAAAGTGAACTTCTTTTAATTCTTTTGTAAGATATGTTTTCTCTGGCCTCTGGGTCTTTGCTCAACTGATTCTTATATATCCACCCTCCTCCACCTTCATACGGCCAATTTCTGCCGGTATCTTTAGGTTTCACTATACAGTTAGCCCTCTGAATTCAAGGTTCCATACCCATGGATTCAACCAACTGCAGACTGAAAATATTCAGGAAGACAACAGAAAAGTTACAACACAACAATAAAAAACAAATTTTTAAACAACACAGTAAAACAACTATTTAAACAAGCATTTACATTGAATTAGGTATTATAACTAATCTAGAGATGACTTAAGGCATACAGGAAGATATGCATAGGCTATATTTGTGCAAATATTATGCCGTTTTCTATAAAAGACTTCAAGATCTGCAGGAGTCTGGGAACCAATCCTGCCCCACCATCCCCCACCGCAGATACCAAGGGGTGACCATATATGTTGTTTCTTTTTATTTCCAAGTCTGAATGCTCCACTTTTGTGCTTTTCTCTGGCTTTCCACATATGAGTGCTGAAATCATGCACTGAAACACTCAGGGGAGCATTATTTACATCACGGTCTAGGCAATGGTGTTGCTGGAGCTGTGCGATGTGGTAACCATGTCATAATGTCCCTATGACAGTGCTAACCACACTGTATTGTAACTGCCTGCTGCCCTATCCATTGTTCTCACTGAGTAGACAAGGGACATCACACTAGACACCAGAAGTCAACGTATGAAAACATCGAATCTTTACCTCAATCATGAGGCCATGTAGGCACATACCCTCTAGTCATGTACCATACCAGAAAGTGATTTTAGGGAAAGAAGCAGAGAAGGAGAAGTCATCTAAGAAACTGAGTATTTTATCTAAGAGTTAATATTTCCTAAAAGGTTAAGAATAAGTACCTGACAAGGCAAGGTGGCTCACGCGTATAATTCTAGCACTTTGGGAGGCCCAGGAGGGAGGATTGCTTGAACCCAGGGGTTACAGTCCAGCCTGGACAACATAGGTAGATAAAAAGTTAAAAAAAATAGCTGGCGTGATTGTGCACACCTGTGGTCCCATCCACTCAGGAAGCTGAGGTGGGAGGATCACTTGAGCCTGGGAGGTCAAGGCTGCAGTGAGCCGAGATCATGCCACTGCACTCCAGCCTGGGTGACAGAGGCAACAGAGGGAGATCCCATCTCAAAAAAAAAAAAAAAAAAAGTAACAAGCTGAACAACAGAAAATAAGCACCATGATAGCAGGTTGCTCTTCATTGGTCCATTGCCAATTCCCTGCCCCTAGGAGAGTGTCTCACACATAGCAGTCCCTGAAGAAAGGTTTTACTGAGTGAACAAAGAAGTCAAGTTGTCTTCTGACTAATGTTATTAGACTATATGTAAATTGAATTGAGGGCCCATGAGGAAGACTAGAACAGAGCTAGACAGGCATCCATGTTGCTGTATTGTGTTAAATTTGTGGTCCTCCACATGTTAGCATGTTAAGAATTCCTTAGGACCAGGAAGCTTTGTAAGGTTATTTAATTTATTCAGGGACAATTCAGGAGAAAGAAGGAAAAAAACAGGAAAAGAATTCATGGGAACTAGAATCACAGGAAAGCTGAATATATTCTATAGATTTCCTGGCTCTTTAACAAGTAACATTTCCATAGTGTTTTATAGACCCACAGAACTTTACATACCTTATCTCCTCAGCTACTCACCATGGAAGATAGGGTCTACTCTGTCATTTCCTTCCTGTCAAAGATAAAGATAATATCTCTCTACATTAAGTAGAGTTATTTTTAAAAGTTCCTTTTACATCTTAAAGGTCATAAAAGTTGATCATCAAGAGCTGTTTGCTTTCTTTCAATTGTGTTTACTTTATTTTCAATAGAGTTTTGTTTGTTGAAAAGACAAGTACAAAAAGAAATTTTAATGGAACTGGATTGTGTTGGGGATTAGAAAACAATGCCCCCAAATGAAGGTCTGGGCAGGAGCCTCAGAAGCAAAAGTTTTTCTCTGATCTCCTGTCTCCCTGTCTCTCAATCCCATTCTCCCCCTCCCCGCCAGGTTAGCTAGAATCCCTCTTCCCCAAGGTGGGTGATAGAAACCAGAAGTCCTTTTCCCCAGAGCCAGCCATAAAACCTAAAAATATTATTCTGTCCCTCTGTTCAAGCTGTGTAAAAATGGGCTACAAAGAAATTACTCAACCTACCTTGTTTGACTGTAGGTCATAAGACCCCCATTCCAGAGAAGGCCCTGCCCTACACCAAGAAGGAAGGAATACATGCTTAGAGAGGCAAAGAAGCATCTAGAATGACAGGCCTTGCTGGATTTGCCCACTCAGTCTATTAATATTCGATCATATTCTTTTAGTTCAATTATATCTCTACACAGCTATCCATATTTTGTTGAACTTAATAGTAAAAATGGACAATTTGGCACATCAAAACCACAATGAGAGATCATCTCACAGCAGTCAGGATGGCTTTTGTTTAAAAGTAAAAAAAAATAACAGATGTTGGCAAGCCTGCAGAGAAAAAGGTACACTTAGGCACTGTTGATGGGAATGTAAGTTAGTGCAGCCACTGTGGGAACCAGTTTGAAGATTTCTCAAAGAACTAAGAGTTGAACTATCATTCAACTCAGCAATCCCACTTTCAAAGGAAAATATGTCATTCTACTGAAAAGACACATGCACTTGGGTGTTCATCTCAGCTCGTTCACAATAGGAAAGACATGGAATCAACCCGGATGCCTATCAATGGTGGACTGGATAAAGCAAATGTGGTACATATACACCACAGAATACTAACTACACAGCCTTAAAGAAATCATGTCCTCTGCAGCAACATGGATGCAGCTGGAGGCCATTATACTAAGTGAACTAATGAAGAAACAGAAAACAGCATGTTTTCACTTATAAGTTGTAGCTAAATATTAGGTACACATGGACACAAAGATGGGAACCATAAACATTGGGTACTACTAGACAGGGAGAGAGAGAGGGGAGCAAGGGCTGAAAAACTACTGGATACTATGCTCACTACCTACGTGATGGGTTCATTCGTACTACAAGTCTCAACAACATGCAATATATGTTTGCAATAAACCTGCACGTGTACCCCCAATTCTAAAATAAAAGCTGAAAAAAATGGGCAATTATCTCTGTATCTTTGGGTCTTTATGCTGAAGGCTCCCATGTATACATGTTAAACAAATTTGTAAGTTTTTATTCTATTCATCAATATGCTTCATGTCAGTAATTTTTCAGTGAGTTTTAGGGGGCCAAGGGCATTGGCCCCCACAGTTACTAGGTTAAAGTTTCATTAACTCTTTTCCACACAACCTAAGATTCCATAAAATGTGCTGAGGTGCATTGATGTATTAACTAGGGAGGGTTACCTGTAGACATTTTAGTGGCAATTGTGATTCTTTCATATTTCCATTGAAAATGTCACTGAATCTGATCTTTTTCCCTCAGCTATAAAGTACATATTTAAATTCACCCTATAGTGATGCATCTGTTCCTAAGTGCAACTGAAATCTACACTAAAAAGATACCAGAATAATGTAACTGCTTGGTTAAGATTCTATATTTCAACATGTTTAAACTATGTGACTTTAAAACATTGGAAAACTTTTGGTTAGTTTTTTTTTTCCTTTACAGCCACCCACTTTAGTGTGTATCAGTTACCATTAGAGTTCTTTTTAATGTATATAGATCTTGGAGAATGTATCTCTTTTAAGTGTAATGTACTGTACCAAATAGCTCAGTGATAGATTACATGTTTGAGGAAATATGATCTTATTTGTTATACCATAATTTAGTTCATATCCAATAATACTTCACTCAGCTTATTTGATCCTGGCATAATTTGAAGAGACAAACGACATAAATATATGTTTCAAAATAAATTCTATTGATATTTGTTTGCTCCCTCTGATAAAATGTATCTCATGGCAGGATGATATGATGTCACAGTTTGAGACTGGCTTTTATTGGTTTTTAAATTGTGCTATTCCCAGACCAACTGGTGCCTTATGTTAAGAATTGTTTCTCAGAGCACCGACTGTAGCACTTTCATTATTGATGAGATTAGGCAATGCAGCCATTTACTGATTGGAGCAAGTATATGGATTCTTCACCATTGTCCATAATTGTGATAAAGTATGCTTATTTTTTTCTAGCCTTCATTTAAAAATTGCATAATTTGAAGTAGATACTTTTTTTCTCAATTCATCTACTTCTATGATACGTCCTAACGAAGTAATTTCTAACGCTTTTGCCTGGCTATAACTCCAGCTGTTTTCACTGATAGAGATTTTTACACTGAATCTGATATCTCATCTTCAATTTCTATACAGTACATCTCCTTGGAAAGTTAATTTTGCTGTCAGCATAATGAAAGCTTGAATTAACTATCTCCCAGATGAATGTTGTTCAAGTTACTGAAAGCAGAGTACAACTACTTACAGTAAGTTGTCATCACATGGAATCTACTCTTGATGACATTTGAAGGGGTGACTAATTTTCCTTCAAACTAAAAGCTGCTCTGGAACCTAAAGACTTTCATTCCAGCCTTCAACAGGATCCTCCTCTCACTTCCTCTTGGGATATAAATGCCTTCAAAGAAGGATGCCCAGGATTTACCACCTGGTGTTGAAAATGAGAAACTTCAGGAGCCATGGAGATTCCACATGACTCCAGTGCTGGCAAGAAGCCAGGGAAAAGTAAAAGGAGGGATGCAAGAGAAAGACTTAGGACTCTTCACAGTTCGACTGCTTCGTGTTCCCAGAAAGTATTAGACACATGGAAGGCATACTTCTGTTGTTATTGTTGATTGTTGCCCATTTTACGGATAGCTCCAACTTTGTTGGGGAAAAAAGATGAGAAATAGAGAGCTTAATAGATAAGCAATAAAGAAACTAGATTTTTTTCATTTGCTTTCCATTCAAATCCATTGCTTTAAAAAGCAAAATTAGGCTGGGCACGGTAGCTCACACATGTAATCTTAGCACTTTGGGAGGCTGAGACAGGAGGATCACTTGGGGTCAGGAGTACGAGACCAACCTGAGCAGAATGTCTTTCATTAATTTGGCAATGGAGCTCCCATCCTCAATGAAGAGACAAGAAAAGAAAATCCTTCAGTATGAGAGTTATCTTGAAATAAACGGTCCCCAACTCATACATGCCCTTAAACACCGTGTTCTTTCTTGGGTTACCATCTTAGAATAAACACTCAGAATATGAATTGTCTTTTCTACAAATCACCACAGCTGTTAATTAGGTTGTGATTTCAACTGTTGGTTTAGATTTTGATTCAAATGTTTCACTGCAACATAATTCATTCTTGCATTCATTCAGTAAACATATTGTAAACTACCTATTGAATTTGTTCCAGGAACTATAAAAATGCTGGACATAAAAAGACAAACGAGAATGTTCCTGTTCTTTAAGTTGACAGATAAGGTAGGAAGGCTGACATATAAGCCAAAATTATTTTGCCAGATAGACAAAGAAGTGAGCAAAAATGCTGAACAAAGGAAAGCCTAAGCAAAAGGATTTATTATTGAGCATACAAATTCTAACAGTTATGAATCTTACCTTATGATTGAGAAAAAGATTTTGGTGAGAGTTAGGTTTTATGAGTCAAGGTTGCAAAGAAAGGGAAGGATCAGATGATATTTGTTTTTTAATGCAATGCTAAGGAGTTAGTACTTTATCCTATAAACCAGTGTTTCTCAAAGTGGGTTCCATAGACCCGCAGTGGTCTCCATCAAGTGACCAGGTGGTCTAGAGATACTTGGGTTGTTTTAGAAAGTGAAGTAATAAGCAATTTAATTTATATGCATTTCAGAAATTTGGAATGTGAAATTATTTTCATAAGCTACTATTGTTATAACTATTTCATTCTTTAAAAGTATGCATATGTTACAGAGAATTAAAATTAAAACTCCTGCAAGGACGAGGCAGGTCATGTGTATGAATAAGCAGGTTGTCTATAATTTGTTTTTCAGTGTCAGAGAGAAATAGGGAGGGAGGGAACTATGAAGACCTAGGGAGTACATTTTCTGTAAAGAGGGAAGATGTTAAGGAATCCAGCTAATTGTTGCCATGTAGGAATTCAAGATATATTATATCATATATATTTTAATATAGAAAATATATATTTATAATATATCTACATATTATATAACATACATACATGTAATATTTTATGTATATATGTATTACATATTTGACCTTGATTTATTATATGTATAATATACATGCATGTACAGGCATGTGTGTGTGTGTATTTGTTTTCAAAGAGTAGCCATAAATCTGGACTTCCAGGCAACCTCTTTCAATACGTATGTTGGTAAATAATCCACATTTAAAACACATGTGGGCCCGTAGTATCAAGTCAAAGATCACACATTTGTGGGCCAGGTTTAAAGTCATTGTAACATTACATGGATAGCATGGGTTCATTCCACTCTTCTAGTACTTGGTTAAAGTGGGGAGGAGCAAGGGAGTTTCACTAGCTAAAATATTTTCATGTCTCTAGGAACTATTGTTTAATGTTTTTAAAATATTTTATGTTTTTAGTGTATGTTAGATGTGCATTTTACTGTTACTGTGACATTTCATGATATTTCATGACATATCTTGTTTACCAGAAAAGGTCAATGGCTCAAAAGTGATCCACTGAAGAATAAAACAAGGAATGAAAGTAGAAATATAAATTCTCCAAAGCAAAAAGGCAATCTAACTCTGTGTGTGCGGGAAAAGCAAGTTGCCCAAAACTACATCATAAGAAAAAGACAATTCCATTTCTTCTAATTTCCTAATTTACATTATCATATTAACCAATATTTAAATACCTTAAAAGTCATTGATACTATCCTAATCATTTGATTATATTAAAAATTAAGCATTAAATATTCTTTTTACTATCAAAATTACTGTACTGACTTTTTAATTAACATAATTTTGGAAGGAATCCATATTTATCATGTGGTAGGTGATCTCCATCATCAAACATGTGCATAGTAGAAGAAAAATTGAAGAAGTTAACAAGGAAATGTATTTTCAAATATATGTCTTGTCATTGATTCTTGATTATAAAGATGCAATATAAGAGCAACTATTAATTTAGCATCCAGTACTCTGCTAACATCTTTCCAATGTATGCATGATCTTTTATTGCTAGCAGGAGAATAACTCTTAAAGGAAATTATTGTTATCCCCCAGTTACACAAATGAGGAGAGCAAATTCAGGTTATCATATCTATTCAGTTGGTGAAATTTTTAATAATTACTTAATATCACCATTGGTGCTATATAGAAGAGGCAAAGCCAAAATTTAATACAAGATGTTTTGAATTCTAAACTCATGATCTTTCCATTTCACAATGCTACTCTTCTGCTTTAATCCATGTAAACCTGTACCTACAGCATATTGAGTAGCTCATAGTATAGCTGTTTTTAGCTTGATATTTTGATGTTTTAAAAACTTTTAATTTCATATATTTTTCACACTTTTAAAATTTGATATTTTCCCCTTTTAATTCCCTTCTAGTTTGTTAACCAAAATATTTAACAAAGAAATCCACCAAGCTTTAAGGAACTATAAACCCGTAAACTTTTTTTTCTTTCTTTTTTTTTTTTTTTTTTTTTAATCTGAGACAGAGTCTCGCTCTGTTGCCCAGGCTAGAGTTCAGTGGTACAATCTCGGCTCACTGCAACCTCCGCCTCCTGGGTTTAAGCGATCCTCCTGCCTCAGCCCCCCAAGTAGCTGGGACTATAGGCTCAAGCCACCAAGCTTGGCTAATTCTAATATTTTCTGTAGAGAAATAGTTTTACCATGTAGCCCAGGCTGGCCTTGAGCTCCTGAAGTCAAGTGATACACCTACCTCAGCCTCCCAAAGTTCTAGGATTACAGGCATGAGCCACTGCACTTGGCCAGTGACCTTAAACTTTTAAAATGTAGGAGATAATATTTTCAAAACATCAGGCTTAATATTGATCATGTGTATCTCTAGCGATACATCATATAAACACTTTTCTTACTATCATTTCTCCCAGAAATAGCCATTATATTTAAACTCATTATGGATAGAATGTTGTGAGGAAGGAAAACTTTTCCTCTATCCTTTTAAGTTCTGTAAATGGTGACCTGTGAATTTAACTGACAATAGACACATTAACAGAAAAAAAAAACCCCTAAAATTTATTTATATGCATATGCTAATGCCCAAAAGAAGCAGCTTACTAAATGGCTAGAGTTAGAGGTTTATATACCTAACTTAATAGGGGTGAGGGATCAAGAGAAAAGGCTTCTATGGAAAGAACAAAAGATTCCTAAGTGAACAAACAGGAGAAAACAAACTTTGAGATGCTTGTTTATGCATGTACGAGTGGTCTTTTCCATTTTTATCTTCATGGCTATAAAACTCCCTTTAGCGTCATTCCCAGAAGTTTCTGCTTTTAGTGAGATAAGGGAAGCTTGAAAAGACTTCCGTCTGCATCTGTTGAATCTCAGATGTCTTTAGTTTAAAATTCTCTTTATGCCAATTCGAGGGTCTGAGTCCTTAATGTCAAACTTTACCCACGTAAGAAAATTTTTTTAGATATAAGAATTTTCCTATGATGCTTGCTTATTGAAAACCTATCCACCAATTTCAAAAATACTCATTGAATCTGTTACCAGCCGCAAGTTCTTAGGCTCCTATGCAATAGAAACGGACACAAGGCAAAGCAAGTTTCCCAGACAAAGCTTTTATTGGGGGCCTATGTTTGAGCACCCGGGAGACTGTACAGGAGGGAGAGTTCACCAGCTTGTGATCCTTTATTTGGCAAGGGAAAGGAGTCAATGTTAAAGGAAAGCTATGTCAGCATGATTAGGGAGGAGGTTTCAGCTGTGCAAACGTAGTATAGAAACATACTTTTTCATACATCACATGACTAAAAAGTGGCAGAAAGCTCCTCCTTGGGTGGGGATTTTAGCATTATTGAGAGGTGAAGCCAGCTGGACTTCCTGGGTCAAGCAGGGGATGGGAGAACTTTTCTGTCTAGTTAGAGGATTGTAAAACGCACCAGTCAGCTCTCTGTGGCTAGCTAGAGGTTTGTAAAATGGACCAATCAGCACACTGTAAAATGGACCAATAAGTGCTCTGTAAAATGGACCAATCAGCACTCTGTAAAATGGACCAATCAGTGGGTTGCGTGTGGGGACAAAAAAGGAAATAAAAGCTGGCCACCTCAGGTGAAGCTGGAAACCATCATTCTGAGCAAACTATTACAAGGACAGAACACCAAACACTGCATATTCTCACTCATAGGTGGTAACTGAACAATGAGAACACTTGGACACAGGATGGGGAACATCACACACCGGGGCCTGTCGTGGGATCAGGGGATGGGGGAGGGACAGCATTAGGAGAAATACCTAATGTAAATGATGAGTTAATGGGTGCAGCATACCAACATGGCACATGTGTACATATGTAACAAACCTGCACATTGTGCACATGTACCCTAGAACTTAAAGTATAAAAAAAAAAAAAAAAAAAAAAAAAGCTGGGCACCCCAGCCAGCAGCGGCAACCCACTCGGGTCCCCTTCCATGCTGTGGAAGCTTTGTTCTTTCACTCTTCACAGTAAATCTTGCTGCTGCTCACTCTTTGGGTCCGTGCCACCTTTAAGAGCTGTAACGCTCGCCTCGAAGGTCCGCAGCTTCATTCTTAAAATCAGCGAGACCAAGAACCCACCAGAAGGAACCAACTCCGGACACATTATAATAAGGCAAAAGGTCAGGATCAGTCATTCTCCTGGTCTTGCCTGCATACAGGTAATAGGGTTAACTCCCCTGAATAAGATTTATGGTGGATTTATGGTGGCTGCCTATCTTAGTTTCTTCATATAGTTTGCAAGGTCTGGTGAGCAGGTATGGCACTAATGGAGGTGGTACAGCAAGGTCTGATAGTCAGCAGATATGAAAAAAATGCATTAGTGGGTGTTGAGGGCCAAGTCTCATCCCTACTCTGTCGCATTCCCTCCCTCACCAACCAACCACCTGAGAGATTTTATCTTCCTTATTCTTAAGGAAAAGGGGCTAGAATTCTCATCTTCTGGAGCTACTTCCTGCTGATCGGGGTTGTCATCCCTGCGTAATTTTGGAGGTTGTAAAAATCTGTCACTGACGGATCTAATGATATACAGGGACTCAGATCCTCCTGGGATAGTATTGGTTGCTCCACCATTAGCTTGACTAGGGGATTTCAAGCCTGAGAGGCACAAAGTTTAATAGTCCTCACCCCTGTGGAATACCATAAATAATTATTTAAAAAAATCAAATAGCATCAGCAGTAATTAGTAAACATCCTTAAGCCCAGTTTAACAATGCCCGTAAGAAGAAATCAGATGCCATCTGGAATCCAAGTGAATGGGCTAGAAAACCAGTTTCCTGCCATCTGAAATATCAGAGTGTGTTGATCTAGAGTATGTTGCAACTAAGTAACTTTTTGTCTTATTTTTTTCTACTCTAATTTCAATTTGTGAAAATGCATTTATATATGTGCAGCAAGAGGAGTTAGTTACCATGCAACCCCCACCTTGTTCGGCAAGCATATAATGTAGAGCTATTCTATTATCTAAAACTACCTGGGCTAGTGAATTGAGTAATTCTTGAAAATCAGTTAAAGAATTGGCAGTTTCATTAGCTAATATGAATATGGTCTTTGAAATATTCCTCAATACCCATTGATGAGCTGCTACTCCCCGCCAGGAAAGCAATGAATAGCCCAAAAAAGTTTGTCTTCATCTCGGGTACCTCCTGGTAAATCCCTTGCTACCCTAGTGAATAATTTGAAGGAGCTCGTCCAATGATTGACTTTAGTGTTTTTGTGAACAGAAAAAGAGACCACCGAAGTTTCCATAAGATATAACCCATTGTTTCATTGCTTAGACATGGGGATGCCTATTCTTTGCCATCCCATGCACACACAAAAATGTAGCATGGGAGTGCACTCATCTTATGTGTGGCATTTTGGGATGATTGGGTAATATTAATATAAGGGTCTATTGCATGTCTCCAACCCCAGACATTTTTACATATTGGTAATAGCCATTCCTTTCTAGGGTCAAAGGCTTTGCATAAATTTAAAGGTGGGCTTAACTGTTGATCCTAGGTGGGTATTTCACATTTAAAAAAGCAGAGTAGGAGTTGGAGTTGTCCTGGAAGATGTATGAATTTGACCCAATATGTAACCTGAGATGTTGGGTTGGTGTGGGAATTGGAGGCTCTGGAGCCCCAAGGGGTTATAGACTAGAAAAATACAAAAATATAAGTTAGGAGACTTTCAGCCCAGACGGAATTCAAGATTCAGTACAAATTGTAGAAAATACTAAAAAACCTCAAAACAGTGAACAAGACTAGAATCTAAAAATAGGTATACTATCGTTTTTTAAAATTTTCCTTGAAACATAGTTTTTCTGTCCCCAGTCTCTCATTTTTACCAAAGACGAATCATGGTAGGACCAATTTATTTGCAAAATTAGTTTTAGTCTTATTATACTTGGCCTGATTATTTGTATACGGTGCCACGAGAGTAATTATTTGCCATATAGGCTCTGTTTTTTAAACTGGCTTTGCTGAAACTTTGTTCCATAAGGAATCTCAGACTTTTTTTTTTCCCATAAGGAATCTCGGTTTTTTTTTTTTTTTTTTTTTTTGAGACAGAGTCTCACTTTGTTATCCAGGCTAGAGTGCAGTGTGAGATCTTGGCTCACTGCAACCTCCGCCTCCTGGGTTCAAGTGATTCTCCTGCCTCAGCCTCCTGGGATTACAGGTGTGTACCACCACACCCAGCTAATTTTTGTATTTTTAGTAGAGACAGGGTTTCACCATGTTGGCCAGGCTAGTCTTGAACTCCTGACCTCAAGTGATTCACCTGCCTCGGCCTCCCAAAGTGCTGAGATTACAAGCATGATCCACCTTGCCCAGCCTCAGTTAGACTTTTTAAAAGCCATGAGCCCAGCCATGGATTTATCTGTGCCTGCATTTCCTGGATGAATTGGGTGATTCCTCTCCTCTCAAGGTCGTAAGATAACTTGGGGCTCTTGGAACTGTAAGAAAGTGACATTCTTTACTTGCCACAGGAATCTTGTACAGGGACTGGACAGATAAGACATGAGGCCAGTTTCTCCAAGGGGTTTTTATTGGCTCTATAAGTCAACTCCAATTTTTGAAAACAGTCTGAAAACATGGCATTTCAGATTAAAGCTCTGGTGGAACAATCAGTGTCTCCAATTGTGTCCTATTACAAAAGAAAGGAGATTCTTATGCACTTATGCAAATAACTGTACTGCCATAAGTTAAGAATACTCACAAATAGTTTCCAAAGTTTGGAGAAATCATATAGAGAGGAAAAAATATGCTCCAAGAAAACCCTGTAATTCTGACACATGGGCCCACATTCTGGCCGTACATCAGTGTGTTTTTATTCTAGTGTTTAATTACAGAAAAACTAAATAGTACTCTTTTAATTTGAGCCAACTTGCTCACATGCAGAATTTATTTTACAAGGTTAATCTTTCACAAGCCTTTTATAACTTGCTTAAACCTTCAGCTTTATCTTATCTTTTTTAACTTAAAACATCTTCAAACCCTCTAAACTGGATGAAATTACTTACTTTTTTAAAAAAACCACATTCCCATGCCTTTCAATCAAAAACATATAACTTTTATTTCTCTAAAAGGGAAGCAATTAAATATTTTTTATTATATACCAGGTACAGAGTCTAGCACACAGGACACAACCACAGATAATGTCTGATGCTTTCCCACATTGCTAGGGGGCATGGCTAACTCCACATGTCCCCAGGCCTTGTGGAATCTAATAGCTCTAAAGCAGGCAAATTGAACATTTATAAAAAGTTACAGAAGCAGTTCATGATCTTAAAGCATCTAATAAAGACAGTATCTGACATGTCTAATTTAGACCAAATGTCTAAATTGTGACATAAAAAGTTTTTATTTTGCTAATAATCTTTAAACTGTCTTTATTTATTAAAGATTATTAAAGTAATGTGAACTAAAAGGCATATTAAAGTTTTTATTCTTATAAAATATTTTATTTAAGCACTTGTTTTTCTTTAAGCAAATTAACTAGAGCTCTTTCATATATTTTGGTAATGAAACATTACACACATGACACATAAATACACAGATAGAAACAGATCTGATTGTTATATAATTTTTCATTTACCAGTTTTTAAGTTTCTCTTTCTCATTTTAGACCATCAGTCTCTTGATTACCTGTTCCCTTCCCTAAACAATTGTCAGCCAAGCTGTTCCAAATTTGCATTTTTAAAGAGATAATTCTTAGGTGAAACAAAATAGGGAGTTCATATTTTATTTAAACCAAGGAAAAATGGTGTAAGTAAAAGTTCAGTCAAACTGCCAGGAAAAACAGACTTTCTTAGACATGGAGACTTCCTTAAAGGTGTAAATTTCTTAACTGAATTATTGGCTTTAGGGTGGAGCCTTTTAAGGGACAGCCTATACCTCCTATGTCCTTCCATTAAAGGGCCAGGGCTTGGATGTAGGCTCTGAGACCACGTGATTGCAAAGAGAGATCACTCTAGGTCCCCCACAGCACAGTGCTATAAGTCATGCAAGAAGGCCAAAGTGTCAAGGGAGGAGAGTGTGTCAGTTCCCATCCAAAACTGAGTGCAGGTTTGGATAGTCCTCTCTATCTCCTCAACTTCATACCTGGCCCAGGTCCTCCTGAGTTGAAGCCCGTAGTCTGCAGTAACCAAGTGACAATGAATAAAGTGATGCATTCGACAAACAAAAAGAGAAAGTGGATCAAGGACAGGGATTGCTCAGAAATTGAATCCTAGTACTATCTCTTCTCTTCTCAAAAAGACAGCATGCAGAATGACAGAACTGCATGCTCCAACAAATGACAAAAAAGGTCACAGACCTCCTTTCCTCCCCAAGTGCCACACAGGGAAGTGAAGTAGCAAGGAGCTTTAAACAAAGTTGCTGAATCAAGAGCCAGGATGCCTGGAAGAGTTTTTCCACCACATGGAAGCCAGGGGAAGGGTGCAATGCACACTTGCAACCCGCTGTATGCTGGGTTGATCAGCCCTGGGAAACTGACCATTTCAATCTGTCCCTCATGGATGTCTGTTAAGGTGGCTCAAACCGGGAAAAACCAAGCTGACAATTTCAATCTCTCCCTCATGGATGTCTACTAAGGTCAAGCCAGTTAAAATAAGAGGGAGTGAGAAAGGGAAAAAGAGCACCAGAAAGAACAAAGGAGATAGAAAAGAAAAGAGAAGAATTGTGGGTAAGGGAGCCTAAAGAGTCCTGGGCAGGCTAGAGGGACTCCCCAGTTGCAGTGACACTGAATCAGAAATGCAGACGGCCACTACTCAGTCATGAAGAGTTCGCAGCCAGCAGTCCTGCTGGCTCTCAAGTCTCCTCCTCCAGGAGAGAAAATGCTCCCCATATCCTGTGGTCCTGCTGCGTTCACGAAGAAAGCTATTACTGACCAAGGTTCTTGGGCTCCCACGCAATAGAAATTGACATAGGGCTAAGCAAGTTCCCTAGGCAAGTCTTTATTGAGGACTTATGCTCAAGTACAAGACATACCGTACAGGAGCAAGAGTTCCTCATCTGGCTCCCTGAGAGGAGTCACTCGGGATCTTTTATTTGGAGAGGGAAAAGGGCCCATGTTGAAGGAAAAGTATCTAAGCATGATTAGGGAGGGGTTTCTGTCGCACAAGTGCAGTGTAGAAATGTTCTTTATATGTCACATGATTAAAAATGGTAGATAAACCCCTCCTTGGGTGGAGACTTTAGTATTGTAAAGAGGCAAGGGGTCAGGATGAGTCATTCTCCTGGTCTTACATTTTACTGATTTGATCCAACAAATTGTGTTTATAAATTATTCTGAATTATCTTCTATAATGGTGATTCTCAAACATTTTCAGACCAGGGACCACTTTAGCAAGAGCAAATGATATTTTCAGACTAGCATCAGGGGTATACACCTTGTGTGCATGCAGGCAATAGGGTTAATTCCCTTGAGTAAGATTTGTAGTGGAATGCTACTTATCTTAGTTTCTTCATACAGTTTGCAAGGTCTGATCAGCTGGTATGGCACCAGGGCAGGGGTGGTCCTGCAAGGTCTTGTAGTCAGTGGTTATGAAAAAAATGCATTAGTGTGGGTGGGGGCCAAGTACCTTTCCAACTCTGTCTCAAGTCTAATTGGGTTGTTCTTTAAATAATACAGACCTTAGATGACTTTCTTAACATGACATGTGAAGCCAAGCAAGATAACCTGGCCAAACGCATTCAGCCCCAAATAAGTAAGTGGTAACTCAGAATGATGAACTGAAAAGGGAAAAAACAAGGAAGAGGCAGTGACCTAAAATAGAGTATAAGAAAGTAAATGAAGTTATCAAGTGCTCTTATCAAAAAGCAAAAGAACAAGGCTAATGGTCTCTTCAATCATTCCATTGTTTCACAGGCATTACAAGAGCTAACATAGAGCAAAAAAAATCAATAGTCATTTCTGTCACTATGAGATACAGAGTGATAATGCCCATCATTTCATAGTACTGTTTGTAAAATAAACTCTTCCTATGGCCATGGCAAGTGTGTAAATTGTACAAAGTTTCTAAACATGACCTACAGATAATTAACAATTGAATTTCTTATTAAAATATGAAACACTCAATTTGTCTAATTACAAAATTCATCATCTTTCCTCCTCCAAAAGAAAAACTGTTCCCAAATTTCCCATTTTAGATAATGACACCATTGTTGGTTGAAACTTTCCTAGATCAGTGATGATTTATATGCTTCCTTCTAGTGTGAGAAAACACATTTCTAATTAGATTTTAATTTGATTTAAAATTATAATAAAGAGTCTAAGAGTAATTTTACTTTTGTCTTCACATAGCTCAAAAATAGCAGTAGAATGGGGGAAGTAGTATATTACATAAGTGATTCTATTAGGATCTAAGATATTGGTAAGGAATATTTGAAAATGTTTCTCTCCCCAGGGGATATTCCAATGAATCCCTTCAGAGGAATCAAAATGTATCAAGAGGAAAGTGATTCTTTTAAAAATGTCTGCAATGGTTTGGCTCTGTGTCCCTACTCAAATCTCTGAATTATAATCCCCAGTGTTGGGGGGAGGGACCTGGCGGGAGGTGACTGAATCATGGGGACGGATTTTTCCCTTGCTATTCTTGTGACAGTAAATGAGTTTGAATGAGATCTGATTGTTTAAAAGTGTGTAGCACTTCCCCCTTTGCTCTCTCTCCTGCTGGCCATGTGAATGTGTGCTTGCTTCCCCTTCACCTTCAGCCATGATTGTAAGTTTCCTGAGCTTCTCCAGCCATGCCTCCTGTATAGCCTGTGGAACTGTGAGTCAGTTAAACCTCTGTTCTTTATAAATTACCCGGTCTCAGATAGTTCTTTATAGCAATGTGAGAACTGACTAATACAATGTTATTTTGAGGGATTCACTAATTTAACATTTATATATTGATTGCCATATATATGCTGGGATTGTGCTAGGAAAAAACATATATGACATTGTTGCAACTCCCCAGTGGCTTACAATGGGGAAGATAAGATGTGTACACAAATAAATGGAATAACCGTGTAATATAGACTCTTTCAAAGGAAAGCGTCCCAGGATCTCACTCAGAAAAATCACTTGCAGCTGGGGCAATCAGGAAGCTCCCTACTGGAGCTGAAGCCAACAAGGCAATGGGGCATTTTGATAAGTACATATTTAGGAAGAGAACTGCTGGCTGAGGAGAGTGTGTAAACCAAAACGGTAGATGTGCAGGAGATGGGAATATGTAAAACAATATTACCACCAAGTGGAATATCAGGACAAATCATTAGGTAGTAGTGGGTTTGATCAATTAGCAGAGAAAGAATCTAGAATTGAGGTTAGGGTTTAATGAGACATCAAATGCACCTAACTAAATATCAGAAATAATTGCCATATTCTAAATGAGAAGTGAGCTGTATACTCCTGTTGCTAGGCAGAAAACATCATTTGCTCTTGCTGAAGTGGTCCGTGGTCTGAAAATGTTTGAGAAATCATTACAGGAAAGAATTTAGAATCACTTATAAATATAATTTGTTGGACCAAATCAGTAAAACATAAAATTTGTAATTTAGATTGGTTTTGCTCTTTATTACAATGGTGTGTGAGCATCACATTTCTTACTGGTATCTATTTCCAGGAAAATAACTGTTCTGAGTAGTCTCTCACTAAGATGAAAATAAAAAGATTCCCCATAACCCAGTGGATTTCCTTGGAAATTTGTAATATCATTAAATGCAATTCAAAGATAATACACGGAAACACCAAGCCAGGTTATAGAGTAGCATATGAGATGATATACATCGTCTCCATGGATAGAGTCCCAGCCACTTGCCAAGCCAACAGCAAACACCAAAAGCCCCAACCTTCTCTTACATGGAAACAGTATGCTAATATTGTTTAGCAAACACAAATAAATATGAGTCACTAAACTCTTCTTCACTTTGTTTTCATCTATTTGTTTTTAAAGATTCATTAATAAGTATATAAGAAAATTTTTTAGGACAAATCATTAAGCCTAACTCTCATCTATTTCCTTTCCAACTGCAGAGATTGTTTCCATACTGAATTATTACATTTTAATGATGTTATAAAAATCTTACCTCATTCATAAAGATAAATAATAGAAATAACCATAAATATTAAAATGATGCACTAATATTTAAAGCATTTTTAAATCCCAGAGTGTAAAAATCTAAACAGATTTTTAATAATTTTTATAATTGCACATTTTCATTTTCATGAATTTATACATGTGTAATATTTTGCTGATACCTACAAAGTGCATTTATTGAATGTCAAGCTAGTGCTTCACACGTACTATCACTAATGCTTGAAACGATGCTGCAAGCTAAATATCTTTAACTCATTTTACAGGTAAGAAATCTAAAGTCAAAGAGCTAAAGTAATTTCTCCTGGGTTATAATGTTGGTACAAGACCAAGCTGAGATTTTGGAGACCTCTAGCTGATGTGGGCCTTTTTCATTTTATTTTAAAGGCATTGTTAATTAAATTCTTTATATGTGTCAATTGTAAGACTTTCCATGTTGATTTCATCTAATCCTCATAAAAACCCTGGATATTTCAACTAACTATGAAACTTGTTCTACAAAAATTAAAACTTAAGGCACAGAAAGAAGAAATAAGTTATCTACATTCATACAGATCCTAAGAAGTGGGGTCCAGTATACAGTTCAATAGAGCAAAGTTACCAACTAATTGTTCTATATGAAATGTAGAACATTTGTTTGCTGAATTCCTCCATACCATTACTATTATTATGACATAATCTTTTAATGCTCAGGGATCTATGTATTATGCTCCCAGTAGGCCCTAGGCCTTTAGTGGCTATTTTTCTTTGCATTTTATGCTATATGTATTTAAAAAAATTCTTTCAAAGTCTATGTTTCACTGGAATAGCCTCTAATAGAAAAACAAGGCCCAGTAGAGGTCAGTTGTAAATAAGGACAGAATAAATGTAGCATAAGATTTGCCTGCCATTTGCTAATCCGTCTGTGGTTTATAATTTCATGTATTATAAACATTGATTCTTTGTTCATTTTAAAATATATCTAACCTTCACTCGTTGTATTTAAAGAAAACTGAATAGATTTATGAATGTAAAAATACCTTCTTTTGCTCAAGAACTATACAAAATTAGCAATTACATAGCTCTTGATTAGTCATTACTTATAAGTCAAACACATTATTGTCTCCCTCCCCTCCAACTCTGACTCACTGAAAAGTGAGAAAAATATATGCTTGGGTGGTTTCTACTTTGTTCTTTTCAATAAAATGTTGAAATAAGATGTTTCAAGTTAGACACTAAGTTTTGCTAGCTTTCTTACCTACATGCAAATAACTTGCTTATTTTGAGAAATTTAAAATATATTACTTGACTTGACCTTTGAGAGGTGGTTAGCCCAGCGCCTGGTAAAGAAGACACACAGAGAAGTTCCTTCTTTGTGTGGTGCCCTCTCTACCATTAGTAGTTTAACAGAAAGAGAATAGTCCTTGGCCATGTCTGAGTGTGGTCACTGCATTGTCCGAGTGTGGCCTTCTCAGGAACAATCTTTACTAGTGGTGGCATACAACTCAATATCTTATCTATTAGGTGACTTTATTTTTGCCATTCCTAAAAGTATTTCTCATCTCCCAGCTTGTTCCTAATCTTTACCCTTTACATACATCATGTAGACGATAGATTTTTCTTCAGACCAATTGATAATGCACTGCCTCTTTCACTGCCTGAGAGAGAACCAGCTGAGCTTATTGTGTTCATAGATGCGTCTCAGCCTTGCTGCAATTTTTCACAATATCATAAAGCTAGCCAAAGCACTCAAGAAATGAAATTTTCATCTATTGGTGATCAGAGAATCTCAGAAATTTAGAATCATGAGTCATCTTGTAGCTCATGAAGATCAACTCCTTCATTTTTCAGGGAAAGAAGCTTCATTCTAAAGAGTGGAGGGGCTTTTCTGACACCACGCAGTGAGTGAGGAGCAGGGTTGGAGATAGAGCTGACATTTTCTGACTCAAAGCATTCTTTCCTCTCAGTTCCAGCTGGCTCCCAATTTCTGCATGATGTCATTAGGGAAGAATGTTAAAAACTGGCAGTCACCACTTTCAACCACTTTCATCTCCTTCTCAATGCATTGTGACAGTTCTGAAAAATAGTGGGGATCATTGAGAGAGTGAGACATGGGTGTATTCTGACTCCCTATTATTGAGTTATGTCAGTATAGGCCTCTCCCATTTTGGGGTGCCCCCTCTGCCTTCACGTTTGTCCATTGCTTTTTTTCTGGTAAAGAATTGACTAAGCAATGACACAGGAGAGGGTTGGTATTTTTGTCTGTTTGTCCTTGCTCTAAAGTTGAGGCCACGTAGGGGTCATCATGAATTTGAGCAGATATTAGACTGAAATGTGAGAGCAGGAGAACACTTTTCCAGATGAATCTGTATTTAGTTGGGTAGTCAAACCAATCTAATTCTGACATTTGACAGCTTAACTCTCTGATATTGAAAGACAATTTGTGAGGTAAAGCATTTGTTAAAAGTAAACATAAAGGCAAAACTAAGATGCTGACTTTTAAGGTGATGGTCAGCCATACTACAGTATCTATCCTCAATAGCATCATAATTATACTAATTATACCAACTTTATCACCTTAACTTTTCTCAACACTTAGGACAGAGTACTACAAATAGAAAATTCCATGGATGATTTTCAAATAAGAGGAAATTATATAAAAAATATCATCTTTTAAAGTTTGACTAGAAAATTATGTAGGAAAAATTTCAAATATAAGAATGACTTTAAAGTAAAGAAAAATTCATATATAATAATTTAATAATATGTATTCACTTCCACATGGTTGTTTTAATATGCATTTAGTTTTGTCCTGTATTTTGCCTCTCTATATCAGAATTTCTATAGCAACATCTACGCTAAGTATAAAAGGAAACCAATATTAATTCACACAGTAGGAGATACTATTAGTTGCTCACTATGAACAGTTATCAAGCAAATGAAGATTAAAAGAGCAAAACATCATTTTATAGCTATGAAATTTATCAAAAGTATTCTTGTTAGTATACGTTAAAATTGTTACACTTCGAAATTGGTGGTTTAATTGTAAAGTCATTTACAGATGGCTTAAGCTGTAAAAAAACATTAGCACTCTTTAGCCCAGTAGTATCATCCTCTTTAGTTCTGGCTGAAATGTATGTATGTGAAGGTTTTATATATATGGTTCTTTATAATATTTTTAAAAATGGATTTTGCTAAATGCCTAGCAATTTGGGAACTGATTAAATTAGGGCAAAGCAACTGTCAGCATATTACATAATTATTAAAAAGATGGTTGTAAAGACCAAGTAGCAATACAAAAAAGGATTTATATTATAATATAGTGTTAAAAAATAGAATACATGCTGTTGTTTGAAGTACATTTATTTAACCATGTGGGAAAAACTGAAAAGTAGAAAATGGAAACTATTGATTTATGCTATAAGGCATTTAGTTGCTTTCATTATGTTTAGTTCAGTTAAAAATGTGTTGTCTCTAGTATCACAAACAAGCTGTAAGATATGAAATAAAAGTCAACATTTCAAGAAAAACATCAGGAATTTCTCTAAGACGTAAAACAGATTAAAGTAATTGCTTCCAATGTCATGGGAGACAAAATAAATTTCGATAAGAAGACAAATAACGTAAGTAAAGTCATAAACTCAAAAAGGAAGCCGTGGAACAAATGATGCAATATTTTTGAATTTTTCAGAATGTTACTGACATTTTTATAGGGGGACAATAACAATATTTACATGGTTTTTGAAACAGATACTTGTATATTCAATTTATGTGTGAAATTAATTTCTCTATCCTGAAGTCATTTCAAAAAATATTTTGAGATAAACCACCTGATTAAGCCTTAGATTACTCACCACCGGCATATATTATAATAGTCTGTTATATTTAAGCTATGAAGAAATCCTTGAAGTATTTGGAATAAAGTTTTAGAAAGTCTATTTAACAAATTAGCAATTCAGGTTAACATGGGAAAAACAGTTATTATTCTTAAAAAGAGATACTTAAATATTTGCTGCAATTAAGATTTAGATAAAGTATGTACTTACATCTATTACATATTACAAATAAGTGTTACTGTAACACATTGCATCTATATTTCAGCTAGGTTGCTTTTAAAACTGAATTAAATGCAAAACAACATTCTAACAGAGCTGTTTAATAAAAATCCCAGGCAATTTTTGTGGGATTCATGAGTAAAAGGAATCTGCACATTACTTGTGGAGTGGATATACAAGAAGAGGGCAAGACCCCAAAAAGAAAATAACTGTACGTTGTGTCTAGTCACATGGGACTTTAGACAAGTTCACAGAGATTTCCTGGTCCCCAGGAGCTGTAGAAGAATCTGTATGCTCTCAGGAGTGGCAGAGGAGAAACAAGAAAAGCAGCAGCCAGCCTTGAGGCAGCCGTGGTACCAAGAACGAATGACATCTTATTGTTAACATCTGACTGATAGCTAAGTTCCAGAGAAGCCAATGGATGTGTCTGAAGATACTAATTTGAACAGATTCTTTTTAAAGCCAGATAGCAATCTCTTTTTTAGTCCCCACAACACCCCAAACAATACGGACGTAGAAAAAATATAGGGAATCGCCAATTGAAAGAAGAAACTTGAAGATAAAATCTAACTTATAGGCCGGGCGTGGTGGCTCACGCCTGTAATCCCAGCACTTTGGGAGGCTGAGGTGGGCGGATCACGAGGTCAGGAGATCGAGACCATCTTGGCTAACACGGTGAAACCCTGTCTCTACTAAAAATACAGACAATTACCCGGGCATGGTGGCAGGCGCCTGTAGTCCCAGCTACTTGGGAGGCTGAGGCAGGAGAATGGCATGAAGCCGGGAGGCAGAGCTTGCAGTGAGCCGAGATTGTGCCACTGCACTCCAGCCTGGGCGACACAGCAAGACTCCATCTCAAAAAAAAAAAAAAAAAAAAAAAAAAAATTCTAACTTATAACTCTTCAATATTTTTAAATTATTTTAACATTTTTATGGAAAATGCTAAATTCAACACCATTTTTATCTTAAAATATGAGTTTTTTTTTTTCTTTCTGCCACCATCTCTATTCCAAACTCCGTGGCCTCACTGAAAATATTTATTACAAAGACAGAGAATCACAGGCTTTTAACATCAGAATGATTGTTTGAGATGTTGAGTTCATTGGTTCCCAGACTCTCAGTGATGCAGATCATCTGGAGACCCTGTCAAATGCAAGCTTCCCAGGCCCTCTCCTGGAAATTCTGATTTAGTGAGTTTGGAGTAAGTCTGGGAATTTGTACTTTTAGCAATGCAAGTACCACAGGTGATCCTTATCCTTAGGAAATTTTAGAAAATATGGAAACTTTGAGCCCAGCTCCATTTCTTCAGAGAGGCGGAGATGCATCCAAAGGTTACATGGCCAGTAAGTCAGCCCCGGATATGAGACTCCTACTGCAGTATCCTGTGATTTCTCTCTCTCTTTTTCTAACTTCTTAGTGGCTTTGAATTATGATCAGAATAGGAGTTCTACCTAGATGGTTTCAACAAAAACAAAAACAAAAATCGATAAAGATATGTTTTAAAAAAGTAGAAAACATATGGATTTTTCACTGACAACAGCCTATATTAAAACATGTTTTGTGTATACATAGTGCACTGCTTACATCCCTATGTTGTGTTACATAATAATAAATTAATTAAAAAATACATACATATTCAAATACTAAGACATTTAGCTTAAACTCAGACTTCTGGAACCCTCAGTTCTTAGATCACCTATGAGTTTCATGGGAGTGACTGTGTAGGAGTGACAATTGTGGTATAAAAAACATCAGGCTGAGAAGGAGCAAAATGGAGGTTCCTGATGTTCTGTGCTGCCACAAAGAGTTCCACTTTTATATATTTTACATGCAAGTCTTCAGCATACAATTCCATGTAAACAAAGAGTCCTGTGGCTAGAACCTGTCAGAGGCCATTGCATTACAGCTAAGTTCACCACACAGAGAGACATATTTCAATCTTCAATATTTAAGTAGAAAGCAATTTACCTTATAGCAATTTATAGGAGGGATATAATCATATCCTCCCAAAACCAGAACATTTCAATATAGGATTTCTATATAAGGATAATACAAAATCAATACCAAAATACACGGTAGAAGTCAATCTAATAATCTAGGTTACATACTCATCACTCTATCTTACCCTACACATGCCCAATACCCATCTCTTCCTGGAATTCTATTTTGTGAATTTGCTGGGTAGAGAAGAATGATGAAGCAGGGCTATTAGATTACAACTATTTATTTAATTTGTGAAGCAGATCTCTATACTAATAGGTCCTATATAAAAATGAGTTTTCTAGAGAAAGTCCCTAATACAGCTTCACTCCAGCACAGTACAACTTAGTAACCACACTGGGGTGGGGGTTGGTAACTAGCATAATTAGCCTATACCCATCAGAAAGCCAAAACTCTACTCTTTAACCAAATAGTTTTTATAGCTGAAAATCAACTTTCTAAGAGATTGCATTTTTAGAACCTTAGACATATCAAAGATTTTTAAAATAATAGCCTGGTATACCTACTTTACATCACACTTCTTTTCTGTTTTCTTATTCTATTATTACTTTTTATCTTCTCCTCCCCATAAGTTCATCAAGGCTTGCTGTCAATTAACTTCAAGGATCATAACAAAAGTTCTGCAAGAGAAGATTGACAATGCTAATTATTGGCAACAGTTTTTGGATTTCTAGTTTCCTTGTCAGATCTTGCAGTGCCATCTTAAATGGCTAGATATTTTTTCAGGCGTACGTGGTAGTTTTGAAAATCAAACTGATTACTGTTGACTTGATTCTCTATGCAATACAAAGCTGGGTAATTTTTAAGCAGAACCTTGAGCAGAAATTCACATCAGGGTGTCTGGTTGCAAAACAACCGAAAATGATTCTAGCTAAAAGCCTCGCCTCTTTTTGCTACTGATAAGGTTTGGCTCTGTGTCCCCACCCAAATCTCACCCTGAATTGTAATAATCCCTACATGTCAAGGGTGGGACCAGGTGGAGATAATTGAATCACAGAGATGGTTTCCTCCATGCTGTTCTCATGAGTGAGTGAATTCTCATGAGAGCTGATGGTTTTATAAGGGGCTTCCCCCTTCACTTGGTACTCATTCTCTCTCCTGCCGCCCCCTGAAGAGGTGCCTTCTGCCATGATTGTAAGTTTCCTGAGGCCTCCCCAGCCATGCAGAACTGTGAGCCAATTAAACCTTTTTTCTTTATAAATTACCCAGTCTCAGGTATTTCTTCATAGCAGCATGAGAATGGACTAATACAACTACTTTTCTCAACAAACCTTAGCTACTTAATGAGTGCTTACTATGAGTTACTTTTCACTTTATAAAATTTAAATTTAATATGTTAAATGTTATTGTTTCAATAATTCTTTCCTTATCTTATCCCTAGAATAGCAGGGAATAATATCATTTGGATGAATGCATATGTTGCTTTTGAACTGTTCTACCTTAAATAAATTAAAATATTTCTCTGGAAGAAAGATGAACTATAAAATCCAATAGAGACTATAAAGCACAGTAGAGAGGAATTGACAGGGTCCCAATCAATGACTCTCTTTTACTATATGATGCTGCCTTCCCATTAGTAAGGGAAAGAGTAATTCCAAATTGGAGATGATTAGATTCACATGGGGACATGAAGAATGGAAGATGTGTCAAGAGGTGGCGTGGCAGAGGAAGAGAGAACAACTGCTTGTCATAGACTGTTTTCAGAGATTGACAAGCAGGTTGATAGTAATATGGTTTTTGTTGAGGGGTGTAATTAGAGATAAGTCTAGAAAGAAAAGTAAAGGTCAAATTCTGGTGGGTTAGAATTAAGTCACAAAGGAAATTGTGGAAAAAATGTCCCACATCCTCACAGAATGGATGGTAATGTTAGAAACAGGCTCAAAAGTGGCCTGGAATCAAGAAGGGCTGAACAAAAAGAATGACCAACTAGGCCAGGCATCATGACTCACACCTGGAATCCCAGCACTTTGGGAGGCCAAGGCAGGCAGATCACTTGAGGTCAGGAGTTCGATAACAGCCTGGGCAATGTGGTGAAACCTTCTCTCTACTAAAAATACAAAAATTAGCTGGGCATGGTGGCACAGGCCTATAATCCTAGCTACTGGAGAGGCTGAGGCAGGAGGATCACTTGAACATAGGAGGCAGAGGTTGCAGTGAACAGAGATTGCACTATTGCACTCAAGCCTGCCCTTCTCAAAAATTAAAAAAAAAAGGAAAAAAAAAGAATTACCACCTAAATACCAAAAACAAACAAACAAGCAAGACTGTGTAATTAGGAAGATGCTGGCACTCCAGAATTTCTGCTGCTGGTTACTCAATGCTGGCCACTGAACTACAACTTTCCAGTGTGTAATTTCTAAATGGCCTCTCCATTTTTTACATCACTTGCTTAAGATTCAGAGTGGTGAGTAGGAACATATGGCTTGCAGGTCACTCACCTGTCCCATAGCTGTCCAGGGAAGAGAAGAGGCATTATTTTTCCACATATATTTTCTAGGAAGACAGCATCCAACCAACTGCTAAAACTCACATAAGGAGAAATTCCAGGAAGATGGTCATGTGATCAAAATATAATGGATTTAAGGTTTGGGCAGCTAAAACCTAAGTTATTATGTTCATTACAGGGAGTGAAAACTATTAACCAGAGTTGGCTTTATCTAAGGTACACTAAAGAAAGGAGGAAGTGGTGCCACAAAACTTGGCTAGAAAATCATTGCTAGGCTGGAGTTAACAAGAATGTGAAAATGTGCAAGGCATTACTGAGGGGCTTATCTGAGCTTCACCTTGGCGTGGCACTACTGGGCTGGCTCCATTCTCCTTTTATGTAAACTTATAGACCAAGAGAAAGAAAGCTGAATTTTAGTAGGAATACTGTTGTACTTTCTGTTAGTAGTATTCCTGGGAAACAACTGTACTTGATCTTTTAGAATTCCAGATTTCCTAATCAGATATCAACAAAGATAATCATTCTGCATGGAAATAAAAGTCTAGAAGAAAGGTATGTGCAGAATTTTGTTCCATTGTCCTCTACTGATGTGGCATTTCAAGGTGAGTGCCTTCCCTGTGATTTGTGAGGAGATGTGGTTCTTAACTGAAACTTACACCTTCAAAGTACCAGCTCTTATTTTCAACAGAAGAAAAATAAGGAATATAAAGAAATAGTAATTGAACACACACACACAAACACACACACACACAGACTAGAAACATCAGTGACAAGACCAAAAGGTTTACAAAGATGTTGCCACTAGACCCTCCATCTTGGCTAACTGAGCTGCTGCTCCCAGCATCATCAGCTTTAAAATATTGCCCAAAGACAGTCAAATGGCCAGGACCCAGGAGGTTGTTGAAGTATCTTGGTTGAATTGGATTTACTTGAACTTTCAAGGGATTATCTACATTTCCAGAAATACTGTTCTTCAATGATATTTTAGATTTTGATGTTAATTATCAATTTTTTTTTTTTTTTGAGATGGAGTCTTCGCTCTGTCACCCAGGCTGGAGTGAAGTGGCGTGATCTCAGCTCACTGCAAGCTCCACCTTCCGGGTTCATGCCATTCTCCTGCCTCAGCCTCCCGAGAGGCTGGGACTACAGGTGCCCGCCACCACGCCTGGCTAATTTTTTTTGTATTTTTAGTGGAGGCGGGGTTTCACCATGTTAGCCAGGATTAGTATTATTAATTTTGATCACTCTCTATGACTCAAGAGACAATACATTATTTAAACAACAAAAATTAGGCTGTACGTCTCCGTCCTTACTTCTTCAGCTTCATTTCTTTTACCATAACATTGGTTTAGGAAACACAAACAAAAATGAACAGGTGAGACATGATAGCTGAGTTTAAAGGCAGTTTTCATTTTGATAATTTAGATCAGTTATTTTAATTTCATGTATTAGAGAGAAGTTTTCTACACATGACCATCTTCCTGGTATAAACTATTTCAGTCATTGGTCAATTTTAGAAAATATTAAGGGAACTATTACATTGATTGGTAAAAAGTTTTACTTTTAAATTATTCATTATTTGTTTAAACTAATATCTCCTGATAGAGGGTAAAAGGCATGTATTCACATTGATGTCACCACATATTAAAATCTTTAGATCTCTGATGTTTCACAATTAAGGCCTGATACTAAGTATGACATCACTCTTTGTAACTGGTTATGTGCACCATTAAAATTATTTATAATGTCATAATTTTCAATTATTAAATATAAACTCACAGCTAACCATTTACTTGATAAGACATTTATTTGCATTATTTCATTTAATAATCTTTACAACTATATTATAGAGAAATACCATTATTGTCTTCATCTCAAAGATAAAGAAACTTAAGCATGGTAATCTAAATAACTTACCCAAGATAGCACAGCAAATAAATCTTAGTTTCCTAGATGTTTTAGACTGTGCTCCTGCAACAGATACATATATATACACATATATATATGTATATATATGAAAAAACTACAGTAAAAAGCCTTTGTCACTGCTTTTCAGACCCCAGACAACACTACTGGGGGATGGACTTGTTCAGAATATGTTATTAATATCTCTATGCAATTAATCTCATATATTTTACCACATCTTGACCTCTGCAATGGCCATGCTAAAAGAAGATTCTTTGAGTAGCTTTGGTAAATTACTGATTAGTTATCCTATAATATAAATTGTTCTAACTAATTTTCAATAAATGAGGCCTGGTAGTTCAACACATGTTTCAAAATAATCTTATTAGCTTGGTTTGTGAGGCAAATCTCAGAGTACAGTCTAATTAAGCTGCCTTAGAACACACAAACACGTCTTCATTGCCGTTGGAACTGCTGATTAGTGGCAAATCACTCTTTTCATAATGAACCTTGGGTTTCTCTGCAGGGCTGAGAGAATTTGAAAAGAGCTAATGGAAAACTCAGCCTGCTAAAGTTCTCTAGTGCCTTTATTTATAACAAAATGTACAGTTACATTCATTTGTATGTGAAGAAAAGAAATAGGCCTTTAAAGGATTTATGAGGAGACTAATTCCTAACAAAAAGAGCATTAGCCGTTTGATAATTTTTCAACTGGTTGACTATGTTTTCCTGAGCTTATTAAAAACTTATTCTGAGCATCTGGAGAAACCTAGAAAAAATATGTGCCAAACAAGGCTTCTTTTGTATCAGCTAAAGTCATGATGAGTATTAAACAAAAAAGAAAACTTATATACAATTTATCTATTACTTGCCTAAAATTACCATTTACCCCAGGGTGTCTTCCAAACTTGCTAACTCCCATCCCTAAACACATTTTTAGCATGATACCCTTAACATATGGGATTTTAAAATTTATTTATAAATTATAGACATGTCCCATTCTATGGAAAATGTGCATCAGAAACCATGCACAAATATGGAATTTTTAAGGATGAGATAAGCTTATTTTAAATCATTATTTATTTTAGTTTTAATTATACCAAAAAAACCCAATTTGAGTTGTCATGAGAAATAGCTTCTGGATGCTCAGATTTAAAGTGTCTGCCAATCAAGTGTGCACTTATCATCACTAACTGGTGTAAAACACAATGCATACACTTAGGATGAGTTTTTTTTTCCATTAACAATGGTTGGTAAATATTCCTGTTTCAATGTTCTTGATAATTTCTGACATCTTGACACATACCATTAGGTCATCATTCTTATTTCACAATATGACTGAGAAAGCACTTGTACACAGAGTAGAAGAAATGTTTGTTCTGCAATGTTCTTGTATTTTGCTTTTGCTTTCGTTATTAGTATTATCTTACATCTGCAGCTTCCTTGCTGGAAGCTTCTTAAGCCACTTGTCCATTTAGTAAGAGTGAATTTAGTTTAAACTAGATAATATAACCTGCAAGTCCATGTTATCAGGCACACCAAGACAAATTCATTATTATAGGCAGAAAGAGAACAGGTGGGGGACCATTTTCCAACCTTTGGCATGATGACACACCCATCTTCTCTTAGGATGCCTTGCATATATGACAATTACTTTCTGACATAAGGATCTAGTGAGAATACCAGTGTCATCTATATTAATAAATAAAAAACAATAAATTGAAATAAATTAATAAATATTAATAGATGTTTATTTTCTTATTGCTTTAAAAGATACTGTGAATTAAATTTTCAATATTCTCTCTAAGATCCCAAGAATACCAGTGTGCCACTTCTTAAAACTGAAAATGCAGGCCAGTTGGAGGAAGAGGAAGAGGAGGAGAAAGTGAAAAAGTTGTTTCCATAATCACAGCAGCAAAGCCAACCATGTGGCCTGAGCAGGTTTTTTTAATGATGTGGTTGGATAATAATATTATTCAGATTCCCTGCCAGGTTCATCTTGCTACATGAGAGAGGTTTTCTTTTTTTTCCCCTTAAATTTATTTCAGCACAGTTTTAAATTGGCATTAATACCCAAATCATCTGCTGAAATACTTAAGGTTATTTTATATACTGTGTTCAGCACAAAGTTGATAAATATGAGTGAATAAACACTATGGCTAGATTTACCCAAACTATAGCAATATCATGCCCTAAAATAGGCCAAGGCTATTTTTACCTGGAATTCAAACAACCAGAAAGGACAGGTTTCCCCCACCCTCACCCCCACCCAAATTTAAAATACTTATCTTTAGACAAACCCGAGGCCAGAAATGTTTGTCCAAGGTCATAGCTAGTGACTAGTGAAGCTGGAATTTGGCCCAGGTAGTCTGGCTCCAAAGTCTGTACTGGTAACCACCATGCTATAGAATAAGGATATAATATCTACTTCATAAAATACTTATGGGATAAAAAGAATTAGCATATGTATATAAGGTGCGTAGTACAGTGCTTGGCTTACTGTAAATAATCCATATGCTGAAGTTTTCATTATGGGAGAGTGAATGGAAGAGCATGCAGATTTTGCAGGCAAATCCAAATCCTGCATTTGGATTTTTGTTTGTTTATTTTACTTAAAGTTCTGAGATACATGTGCAGAAGGTGCAGGTTTGTTACATAGGTAAACATGTGCCATGGTGGTTTGCTACACCTATCAACCCGTAGTCTGGGTACTAAGCCCCACATGCATTAGGTATTTATCCTGATGCTCTCCCTTCCCTCTCCTCTGTGGAGAGGCTGCAGTGTATGTTGTTCCTCTTCCTGTGTCCATGTGTTCTCATTGTTCCCCTCCTACTTATAAGTGAGAACATGCAGTGTTTGGTTTTCTGTTCCTGTGTTAGTTTGCTGAGGATGATGGCTTCCAGCTTCATCCATGTCCCTGCAAAGGACATGATCTTGTTCCTTTTTATGGCTGTATAGTATTCCATGGTGTATATGTACCACATTTTCTTTATTCAGTCTATCATTGATGGGCATTTGGGTTGGTTCCATGTCTTTGCTGTTGTGAATAGTGCTGCAGGAAATATACCTGTGCATGTATCTTTACAATAGAATGATTTATATTCTTTTGGGTATATACCCAGTAATGGGACTGCTGGGTCAAATGGTATTTCTGCCTCTAGATCCTTGAGGAATTGCCACACTGTCTTTCACAATGGTTGAACTAATTTACATTCCCACCGACGTTGTAAAAGCATTCCTATTTCTCCTCAGCTTCGCCAGCATCTGTTGTTTCTTGACTTTTTAATAATCGCCATTCTAACTGGTGTGAGATGGTATCTCAGTGTGGTTTTGATTTGCATTTCTCTAATGATCAGTGATGCTGAACTGTTTTTCATGTCTGTTTGTTGCATAAATGTCTTCTTGTGAGAAGTGACTGTTCATATCCTTTGCCCACTTTTTGATGGGGTTTGTTTTTTTCTTGCAAATTTGTTTAAGTTCCTTGTAAATTCTGGATATTAGACCTTTGTCAGATGGGTAGGTTGCAAAAGTTTTCTCCTATTCTGTAGGTTGCCTATTCACTCTGATGATAGTTTCTTTTGCTGTGCAGAAGCTCCTTAGTTTAATTAGATCCCATTTGTCAATTTTGGCTTTTGTTGCAGTTGCTTTTGGCAATTTCATCATAAAATTTTTGCCCATGCTTATGTTCTGAATGGTCTTGCCTAGATTTTCTTCTAGGGATTTTATGGTTTTGGGTTTTACATTTAAGTCTTTAATCCATCTTGAGTTAATTTTTGTATAAGGTGTAAGGAAGGGGTCCAGTTTCAGTTTTCTGCATATGGCTAGCCAGTTTTCCCAGCACCATTTATAAAATAAGAAATCCTTTCCCCATTGCTTGTTTTTGTCAGGTTTGTATAAAATCAAATGGTTGTAGATGTGTAGTCTTATTTCTGAGGTCTCTATTCTGTTCCATTAGGATGTATGTCTATTTTGATACCAGTACATGCTATTTCGGTTACTGTAGCCTTGTAGTATGGTTTGAAGTCAGGTAGCATGATGCCTCCAGCTTTTTTTTTTTTTCTTTTGCTTAGGGTTGTCTTGGCTATACAGGCCCTTTTTTGGTTCCATATGAATTTTAAAGTAGTTTTTTAAATTCTGTAAAGAATGTCAATGGTAGTTTGATGGGAATAGCATTGAATCTATAAATTATTTTGAGCGGTATGGCCATTTTCATGATATTGATTCTTCTTATCCATAAGGATGGAATGTTTTACATTTGTTTGTGTCCTCTCTTATTTCCTTGAGCAGCGATTTGTCGTTCTCCTTGAAAAGGTTCTTCACGTCCCTTTTTAGCTGTATTCCTAGGTATTTTATTCTCTTTGTAGCAATTGTGAATGGGAGTTCATTCATGATTTGGCTCTCTGCCTGTCTATTGTTGGTATATAGGAATGCTTGTGATTTTTGCACATTGATTTTGTATTCTGAGACTTTGCTGAAGTTGCTTACCAGCTTAAGGAGCATTTGGGCTGAAATGATGGGGTTTTCTAAATATAGGATCATGTTGTCTGCAAACAGACAATTTGACTTCCTCTCTTCCTATTTGAATACCCTTATTTCTTGCTCTTGCCTGATTGCACTGGCCAGGACTTCCAATACCATGTTGAACAGGAGTGGTGAGAGAGGGCATCCTTGTCTTGTGCTGGTTTGTAATGGGAATGCTTCTAGCTTTTGCCCATTCAGTATGATATTGGCTGTGGGTTTGTCATAATTAGCTCTTATTATTTTGAGATATGTTTCATCGATACCTAGTTTATTCAGAGTTTTTAACATGAAGGGATTTTAATTTTATTGAAGGCCTTTTCTGCATCTATTGAGATAATCATGTGGTTTTTGTCATTGTTTCTGTTTATGTAGTGGATTATGTTTATTGATTTGCTTATGTTGAACCAGCCTTGCATCCCAGGGATGAAGCCGATTGATCATGATGGATAAGCTTTTTAATGTGCTTCTGGATTCGGTTTGCCAGTATTTTATTGAGGATTTTCGCGTCAATATTCATCAGAGATATTAGCCTAAAGTTTTTTATTGTTGTTGTTTTGTCTCTGCCAGGTTTTTGTATCAGGATGATGCTGGTCTCAGAAAAGGAGTTAGGGAGGAGTCCCTCCTTTTCAGTTATTTGGAATAATTTCAGAAGGAATGTTACCAGCTGCTTTTTCTACCTTTGGTAGAATTTGGCTGTGAATCTGTTTGGTCCTGGTCTTTTTTTTGGTTGGTAGGCTATTTATTACTGACTCAATTTCAGAATTGTTAATCGTCTATTTAAGGGTTTGACTTCTTCCTAGTTTAGTCTTGTGAGGGTGTATGTGTCCAGGAATTTATCCATTTCTTCTAGATTTTCTAGTTTATTTGCACAGAGGTATTTATAGTATTCTCTGATGGTAGTTTGTATTTCTGTGGGGTCAGTGGTGATATCCCCTGTATCATTTTTTATTGTATCTATTTGATTCTTCTCTCTTTTCTTCTCTATTAGTCTAGCTACTGGTCTATCTATTAATTTTTCAACCAGCTCCTGGATTCATTGATTTTTTTTGAAGGGTTTTTTGTGTTCTATCTCCTTAAGTTCTGCTCTGATCTTCATTATTTCTTATCTTCTGCTAGTTTTTGGATTTATTTGCTCTTGCTTTTCTAGTTCTTTTAGCTGTGATGTTAGGGTGTCAATTTGACATTTTTCTAGCTTTCCAATGTGGCTACTTAGTGCTATAAATTTCCCTCTTAATACTGCTTTAGCTGAGTGCCAGAGATTCTGGTACGTTGTCTATTTGTTCTCATTGGTTTCAAAAACTTCTTGATTTCTGCCTGAATTTCATTATTTATCCAGAAGTCATTCAGGAGCAGGTTGTTCAATTTCCATGTAGTTGGGTGGTTTTGAGTGAGTTTCTTAATCTTGAGATCTAATTTGATTGCACTGTGGTCTGAGAGATTCTTTGTTATGATTTCAGCTCTTTTGCATTTGCTGAGGAGTGTTTTACTTCCAATTAAGTGGTTGACTTTAAAGTAAGTGCCATGTGGCACTGAGAAGAATGTATAGTCTGTTGATTTGCGGTGAAGAGTTTTGTAGATGTCTATTAGGTCCACTTTATCGAGAGCTGAGTTCAAGTCTTGAATATCTTTGTTAATTTTCTGTCTTGTTGATCTGTCTAATATTGACAGTGGGATGATAAAGTCCCCCACTATTTTTTTTTTTTGAGACACATTCTCACTCTGTTGCTCAGGCTGGAATGCAGTGGCATGATCTCTGCTCACTTCAATCTCTGCCTCCTGGGTTCAAGCAATTCTCCTGCCTCAGCCTCCTAAGTAGCTAGGATTACAGGCTTGCACCACCATACCAGGCTAATTTTTGTATTTTTAGTAGAGACAAGGTTTCACCATGTTGGCCAGGCTGGTCTTGAACTTCTGACCTCATGATCTGCCCGCCTCAGCCTCCCAAAGTGCTGGGATTACAGGTGTAAGCCACTGTGCCCAGCCCAAAGTCCCCTACTATTATTATGTGGAAGTATAAGTCTCTTTGTAGGTCTCTAAGAACTTGTTTTATGAATCTGGATGCCCCTGTATTGGGTGCATATATATTTAGAATAGTTAGCTCTCCCTGTTGAATTGATCCCTTTCCCATTATGTAATCTCCTTCTTTGTCTTTTTTTGATCTTTATTGGTTTAAAATCTGTCCTGTCAGAAACTAGGATTGCAACCCTGGCTTTTTTCTGCTTTCTATTTGCTTGATAAATTTTCCTTCATGCCTTTATTTTGAACCTATGTGTGTCTTTTCATGTGAGATGAGTCTCTCGAATACAGCACACTGATGGGTCTTGACTCTATCCAATTTGCCAGTCTGTGTCTTTTAATTGGGGCATTTAACCCATTTAAAATGGGCCTGTATTTGAAGCTAGCTCTGCCACTTACTATATGTCTGACTTTGTAGAAATTCCTTAGTCCATCTTTTCTGCAACAAAGGCATAATAATTCCTGTATGCTGAGTTAGGGAAAGTTTAAAATAAGGTAAAATATAAGCAATGCCTTGTAAGTATAAAAATTATATATATTATTATCACTATTATTGAAAGCTGACATAATTCAAACACATTTTTATTGGCTTTTCACATAGAAGATATTTTTGAATTATATTCATCACTTAAAATCAGGAATTTGTTCTTCAAAAAAAAGCAGTAATTTCATTGCATGTTTTAAAATCAGTTCAGACTATCTAAGTTTGGCATGATAGAACTCATGCTCATAGTAGCAATCTCTCAGATACTAAAAAATCCACAAGTAAATTTTGAGTTATCAAAAAAGTGTTTTATTCGTTTATTCAATATATGTTAAGTGTCACTGTGCATACCAGGCACTATTCTGGGCTCTGTCTGAGTGTACGGCATTGAACCACAAACCAAGATTCCCAAGCAGGTAGTAAATGGCAGAGCTAGCTCCACATACAGGCCCATTTGACTGCGAGATTTTGGCAGACCCATTTGACTGCATGCTTTTCCATTCTATAATGAAAACTTCAATGTATAAATTAGCTACAGTAAGCCAGGCACTGTACAGGGCACCTTATATACATATGCTAATTGTTTTAATCCTATAATTATTTTATCAAGTAGATACTATATCTACTTCTGTATCCATAAGATTTGAACTCTCATGGAGTTTAAAATCTACTGGAGGGAAAAAAACTATAAACAAAACAAATAAGTAAAATACATAGTATATCAGAAAGTGATGAGTGGCAGTGAGGAAACTAAAATGAGGAAGAGGAATAAGGTTCTTGACATTAGGAAATGTTTCTCTGTGAAGTTAATATTTGAATAGCAATCCAAAGTGGAGAAAGCAGGTCTGATCAGATGTAATGGTGGAACCTCGAGGTGGCCAGAGTGGCTGGAGCAGAGTGATTAAGGGAACATACCGAGAGATGAAGACAGGGATGTAACAATGAGGTGCAGGCCATTCCACATCACTGAGAATTCAGGTTTTTAATTCACATTAAATGCAGGTGCCTGTGGCCAGCTCTGAGTAGGAAGTCACATAATCTAACTTTAACAAAATCACTCTGGTAGCCGTGATGAGACTAAAAACATTAGGGAGATTATGTAGGAGGATTCTGCAATCATCTAGAAGACAGATGATGAGGTTTTGGCCCACCATTTGGTAGCAGAGGAGGTTGTGAAAACAACCCAAGGTGGAATGTGTTAAAGTACAGTCCATAAAATTCACTGATGAATTGGTATGAAATGTGAGAAGAGAAAACTGGGAGAAGCAGATTTTGGGGAAAGATCAAAATCTCAGTTTTGGACATGTTAAATTTGAGATGCCTGTTAGAATCCAAGGAAGTATGTTGATTTGGCAGTTGGTTATGTGTTTGGAGTGATCCCAATGGAGTTATAAATATGTTAAATATAGTTCAACATTACATATGTTTCATTCTGATCCTATGCAAATTCTTCACCAGGTCAGATTAATATATGGCAAAGCAACTCTTTTTTAAATAGAACAGTAAATTAAATAGATCACTTTGCTCCTTAGTCAGTTTGAATAAATTATGAGGCTAACAACAGAAAGCCCACAAAAACATCTGAGCATCACCATTTATGTATTAAATTAAACAACATTTGAGAATAAAATTATCACATTTTATTTTGCTTGTTTGATGCCCTTAAAACAAGTAAAAGCGAAACTAGAGGGTGTGACTTCAGAACAATAATGACAATAAAGTCAAACAAAGGCTGAAGAAAAACCCTTAAATACAAGTAAAATTTGAAAAATCCCTCAGAAGCAATAAAACTCGGTTAATAGTTTGATTAATATTTAGCAGATTAATAATGAAGTCTATTTCAGTATATTGTTGTGTGTATGTGAACATGCAAGAACGTGTGTGTACAAACTAACAACATATGCAAGGTGCCATTCTCAAAGCTGAAGATTTCATCATACTATTGCAACTGTCACATTCCATGTAATTCATTTAAATCCAATAAGTGTATATTAACCCCCATTTATGTATATCTGTAGTCATATTTCTAGTTACTAGAATGCAGCTCCTTTAGCCAATTCCACATACCATAATTCCACTCATTTTTCAGTCCTTTCCCTTCATGAATTCTTTCTAAAGCTTTCTAAATTTACATGATATCCTCCAACTCTTCATAACCTTTGAACTTTTTGAAATGCTCTATTCAGAGTACCTAGAAAACTGATTGGCAGAGAGTAGGCACTCAGAAAATATTTATTGAAAAGATGGGTAAATAAGTAAATTAAGAAATAAAGCATACTCTATCCTCTCTTTGCAATTAATAATGAACATTTTACATTAAACCTTCTGAGAAGTTGTACAGTAAGGATATCCATTTAACTTTGTCTTTCCTAAGCTTATTTGACCTCCCTATTTTTTACTCTCTTAGAACTTTTTTTTTTACCCACTTAGAACTTTTTCTGGGAAGCATGCTTTGGGTAATGCAAACGTGGGGGGATGGGCTACTAATGCACTACAAAAATTCATATTTTAAAAATATTGGCTATTTTATAGTTTTTTTCTTATACTAGTTTTATTTTGGAAGAATGCAATGGTATCTTAGTGTGCTTTTTTTTAGTGGGGACAGAATCTTTCCCAGGCTGGATTGCAGTGGCGTGATCACAGCTCACTGCAACCTCGACTTTCTGGGCTCAAGCAATCCTCCCACCTCACCCTTCCGAATAGCTGGGACCACAGACACCACCATGCTAACTTTTTTATTATTTGTAGAGACAAAGTCATGCTATGTTGCCAGACTGGTCTCGAACTCCTGAGCTCGAGCATTCTCCTGTCTTGGCCTTCCAAAGTGCTGGGATTATAGGCATGAGCCACCACACCCAGCACTTTGTAATTGTAAAGTTCCATCAAAGAGTGATGGCCTAGGTTTTGTGTTACATCTATATTATCACAAAAGTATTTATAATCTCTAAACATCTGTGCCTCCTTTATGCAGATGATGCATTAGTGGTGTAAGATAAGAAGACAATATGCATTTTTCTGTACTGCATTAGAGGTAAATTCCTTGTGTGATAAATCAGCAGTCATTAGAAGTAATTAAAGGAAGCTAAATGGGAATTGATTTGGAGTTATATAACCAAAGCAAGACAATCACTACAACCGCTCATTCAATTATGTCTACAGTGTAAAAGCAGCAGAAATTGAAGATGTCTTAAGATAACCGTGATTCATTAGTTTTAGCTTTTGCTAAGTAGTCAAACTGAAAGTTTGAATTGCTCTGTTCTATAATTGAAGAAAAAAAATTGGGAGGAGGGAAAGGAAAAGAAAAAGAAAGAAATGGAAATAAGACAGAAGACTTGTCCCTCTTTTCCATGTCATTATTCCTATAGAGTAGAGGTCAGCAAACTTTTTCTTGAAAGGGCCAGACAGTATTTGAAGCTTTGTGAATCATATGGTCTTTGCTGCAACTCTGCCACTGTGGCACAGAAACATTGAAGAATGGACATGACTGTGTTCTTATACAATGTTATCTACGAAAACAGGCAGCTGGGTAGATTTGGTCCATGAGTAATAGTTTGCAGTCCCCTGTTGTAGAGGACAAAAGCTCCCCAAGCTATAGCACTAGTCAGGCATCTGTGACAGAGCATGTATCCTCTAGTACTTTGGGATTTCAGAGGTTCCTCAAAGTCAAATCTTTTCTTACATTTGGTCAACTTTAGTGCTTTAAATTCTCATTATGGTATCATTATTTTAGCCACTTCCTTGGTTTAACACATTTCCACACTAAATCTCTTCTTGAGCACAGAACAGATTAACATACAGTAACTCATTCATTTATTCACTCCTGTCAGAGAGAACATTAGTAGATGGCCTACAGATAAATTTTATCTGGGGAGTTGTGGAAAGGGTGAGCCTGAGAAAGTGTAGCTGAGGGACATCTAGGCCTTTTGTGAAATTTCAGTCTTGTTGGAAAAGAACTAGGTGAGAGGAGGGGACACAAACAAAGTCAAGCCAGAGCTTGCCAAAATTAGACCTCACTGCTTCAGTTTTCCTAAGACTGTCTTTTGTCTGTTAGTAGAGTTTCATTTGACTCAGTTCTATTTCTGTAAACAGAGATACGGAATGTTGTTTGTGAAGTATGTTTGGGGAGGTAAGAGAGGAGACAAGTGGAGAGTAGGGATTTATGCCCTATATTTGACATTTGCAGATCTTTTTTTCTTATTCTCTTATATATGGAAGACACTAAATAAGTGCTACATGCGTTGAGTTACTTCACCACCACTTCTAAAGAGAGGAAAAATTATCCAAGTTCTTTTTTAGCCTTTCCTCTCTTGACCTATTCCTATATTATTGCTTTCTTTTTTACTTTTGCTCCTTCATCCTAGTGACCAAAGTGGCAGAAGATGGGGAAAATAAGGGAGAAAAAAAGCAATAGGATATGGTTGGGTATGAGGGACCAAGGGACAGGAACAAGAAATAGGACAATTTTGACTTTCCCCCTTTCTACTCACAATTTCTCCCATGACAGGAAAATATAATGGCTTTAATCTACAGAAATAAGCACGATGTTTACTTTAAAATATCTTAGCAAGCATTAGAAAATATTATTATTTAATTCCAAGAAAAGAAACACGCACTCCAATAAAGACTTAGAAGGATTAAGTTTTCATGTAATTTTAATAAGTATAAAAGGGTCAGAAAAGCTGTCTATGGTTTACTGTGGATAAATTTCAACTTCTCAATCTTTAATAAAAGTCTTCATTATGCAACTGAATTTGTAAATTCTCTGTTAAAAGATGCTTTTTGTGATCAAAGTAAATGAAATACAGACCCCATGAACCACATATGCTCCTAAGTACAAGTTTCTGGTATAAAATTTATATTGTAGCATTTCAAATTCATCTTACCTGATGAGTAAAAACATAAAGTTAATAAAATATCTTGTAAGAAAATAAGTGTCACTTATTTTTAAAATGATCTAATTTTATGGAACATAATCATTTATTTATAAATGCTTGGGATCTGAATGTCTTTGCCCAACATTTAATATAGAAAATGCATTACAGTGAATATGAGTGTTATTTGTAGTATAAACAAAACATGAAATGTTAATCAGAAATGCCAACAAAAATATGATACATAATTCTCCCATTTTCCGAGTTTCAAGTTTCTTGCATGGCCTCTAAGCTACAATACTTAGAACTAGAAACAATATAATGCAGACCTGAAAATTAATAAATGCAGATTTCCATCGTTAACTACAAATCCCTTTTCATATGCTTACATATGTTTTCATTTTATTTTTAATATTTTTCTCCAGAATGAATTTTGGACTCCCCCCCATTTTCACATGGCATAACACTTAGTAATGAGCTAAAATAATTTATGTACTAAATACAATAACAGATCCAAGTTAATAATCCTGTAATGCTCTTGACCTGTCTGATGTGATCTGAAGAAGTGTGTTTTCACTCGTTGCACACTTTTTCTCCAACAGCTCAGACAGTAGCACCACAGAACTTTTAATATGAGGGACTTAGTCTTCTCTTCAATTGGCTATGAACTTATAAGTGGATAGAAGTGACTTAAAGAAGTCATTTCATGCTTTCTTTGTCATAATGACACATAATCATCAGATGAATCCTCAAAAAACCTCTTCAAGAATGCAGTAGATAGATAGATAGATAGATAGATAGATAGATAGATAGATAGATAGATAGATAGATTTAAAGCCAAAAAAGACAGAGGTAATACTAAATGACCTTGTAAAATCTATTGCAGCTTCTAATCTGATCTCACTAGCCAGACCCCAGGAGCCTCAACAAACAAGCCATGGACATAATTCTCTAATGACCTGATTCACTACTGTCAGCAAAGGTGACATTGAAATCAGACAGCATTTCCATATCCTAACACCAGTAATAAAATAAATCCCTTTCTCTTCTGCAGTGATCTATTTCAACGTGTAATATGGTTTCATTAGTATCAGGCTTTGAGCATTTTCATTCCCATAACACATGTATTTCTCATAGTGTTTCACCTAGTTTTTGCTCAGTCCTCTCAATATTCTAAAGTCTGTCTCAAATCCACCCTTATTCATGAGATAGTGCTACCCTGAAGTAACTTTCCATTTCTCAATCTTCTGGAACATCTATTATAACAGATACTTTGGTATTTTTAAAATATTATGTATTTAATCTAAACATTTCACCAGTATAAATCTTATTTTTCTAAGTAATGGAAATTGCATTTGATTCAAGTTTCTATCTTGAAACATATATGCATTTTGAAGTAGATTATTTAATGATTACAGCATGATGTTTCAAAGAGGCATTTTGAAAGGTGAACGGAGGAGGAAATGTTTATAACAGTGGTTTTTGTTTCAATTCCTTTGTAAGTATTTGACAAAAAGTAGATGCAGGTTGATTGATAGAATGGAGTATATCAATACAATTAGAGAAAGTTATTTAAAAAGAAAAACGCTGAAAAATTCTCAGAACATTTTTCTTTCAGTTCATCTGTCCCTACAAATGTTAGAGGTTTTGTTTTCCTTTCTTGCTGTTATGTTTGATTTGTATACATTTTCAATCTTTGTTATTTAACATATAGACATTTTGAACATTATTTATGTTGATAACTTTGTAAAGAGAGTTAGATTTATGTTGAATTTAAACTAAACTTCTAATTATTACTTCCATGTTTTTACTCTAAAATTCTACTGACTAAAGACTAACCATTAACTTTTTAATGATGCATCCATCTCTATTATGGAGAGAAATATTTGCAAGAGTAATGTTTTCATAGATACTCCCATCAAAATACAAAAGAATCAATGGCCTGACCTCTCAGGTTTCCAATATATAGATTCTTGGAACAAAGTCTTCCTAGTCTTCCTAGGAATACTTAAACTTAATGTGTGCTCTTAAGGTTATTCAAACTCAAGTCCGGATTTACAAAGATAATCTACTTACAAAGACTTGACCTCACAAAGGTTGCCACTCCTAATATTCAGAAGCAAATTCTTTCCTGGAAATAAGCATGTGCTTTTCGCCAGGGAGAAGAATAAAAAGTAAAATTGGTATGTCAGTCATTCATCTTGTCATTCTTTCATTCAGCATTTGTGGAACATTCATGTTTTTCACCCAAAGGGTATAAGTGTACTTAGCCAGATTTTGTAATCTACATAGAGAGCTAGAATGCCACATCTGACATTGAAGGGCTTCCCATTTAAAGTATGAAATTCAGTTCATTCATTTTCAAATATTTATTATGAACCTACTCAATTCAACACTCTTTCAGATGTGTTAAGGATGCAACTTGGAATCAGAGGAACCTGATTTTGCCCTCTCTGAATTTAAAGTTCATTACAGAGGATGTACACTAAAACCTGAAGGACAAAAAGTAACTAATCATGCAGTGATATTGGGGCAGGACACTGCTAGCAAGAGTCTGGCTCTAAGGTAGAAATGAGCTCTGTATATTTGACCCAAAAAAATGAGTATGGCCTAAACATAGAAAACAATAAAAAATATATTTCTGTTCAGATTGTAGTGGGTGAAACAAAAGATGAGAGGTGGAAGACAGAATTTTGTGACAGGAAAACTTTCCTAGAAAAAATGTCATAAAGTGGAAACTCATTAAGTGAAGGTGAGTGGAAGTTCATAGGGTAACAGAAGAGAAAGGGCATTCGGACAGGTGCTGTTAGACCCAGGTAGAGAGAGATATGAGACAGAAGATGCATCTTAGGAAATGTGCACTGGCCTGTATAGCTAGAGTATAGAGTGGTGACAAGTGCAGCAGAGCACGGTGGCAAAGGAGGAGAGGCAGGCATGTCAGTGAGGATTGCTAATGGCTGCAGACAAGAACGCAAACAACGTAGGCTTAAATAATTAAGAATTTACTTTTCTAAGAAGAAGTTTTATGGTAAGCAGTTTTTTTTTTTTTTTTTTTTGAGACGGAGTCTCGCGCTCTCACCCAGGCTGGAGTGCAGTGGCGCTATCTCGGCTCACTGCAAGCTCCTCCTCCCGGGTTCACGCCATTCTCCCACCTCAGCCTCTCCGAGTAGCTGGGACTACAGGCGCCCGCCAACACGCCCGGCTAATTTTTTGTGTTTTTAGTAGAGACGGGGTTTCACCGTGGTCTCGATCTCCTGACCTCGTGATCCGCCCGCCTCGGCCTCCCAAAGTGCTGGGATTACAAGCGTGAGCCAGGTAAGCAGTTATTGACTCTGATCAGTAGCTTAATTACATCAAGAATAAAAGCCATTCTCGAGGCCTTCCCCTCATGGGATCAACATGGCCGTAGCGGCTCCAATCATGTCATCCTAACCCCATGGTAAGTGTAGGAAGTAAGGGGTTGTGTGGCACAGAAAAGAACCTTTTCTCTTGCAGTATTTTTCTTATCAGGGATAAAAATTCTCTTCCAGAAACTCTCCAGAAAACTTCCTCTTCTACCTGGATAACATGCCCACCTCAGATGAAGAATCTAGATTTCCTAAGATCAAGGAACCTTGTTCTGGTAAGTCAAGGTTTTCTTAGCAAGGAAAAAGGAGGTGCAATAAGCATCATGCTGGCACTGATAGTGTCTGCCAGAGCAGGAGCTGACGATGGAGGGCCTCGGAATTTTGTGTGCTGTGATAGGCTTCTTCCTACGGGCAATGGGCCTCTAGTTGAAACGTTAGCTAACAATCACTTAGTGATAGTCACATTTTTGTGTTCCTTTATATTTCCTAATTAAAACACTTTTGCTGCCTTTTGTACATGACTTTACTTCTTCCCTACTTTGCCCTTCCTCTTTCTGTGGGTTTTATAGATAAAATCAGTATAGCTTTAATTATGTTATTGTTTTATAAATCTAGTACCTTTGAATCTAATAAACAAAATCCACCAGAATTGAATTCCTTGTAAGTAGCTTCATAATATAGCTTTAGTCTATTAGGATAGACTTTTCTCTCGGGTCACAAATGTAGACATAAATATCATTTCTATTACCTTATTAATCATTATGTAAACCATGAGTCATATATATTAATTTTTCGCTTGTAGGATCACTCTGGTAGGATAATATGGAAAGCATGAAGACTGATGTCTTATTTTGCTTTCATAAACAAAATAGTCAATGACCTGTATTTTTTACTCAACTAAGAAAAAATGCAAAACTAACAAGTTCATTGATGATGAAAATAGTTTCCCACATTTTATTAGCTTTGCTTTTTTATGCCACATTAAATGAAGGAGTCTAAATAAATTCCCACTTGCTTAAAAAGTTCCTTCCATTTATGCTATAGGCAATTTAGTTTAATGTTTGCTACTTCTGCCCTAAGAAAGAAAAAAGTTAATAAATTATTATTACAAGGAACCATCTACAAATGAATGCATTGTCCATCTGTTATTTGTAACAGCATTTTATTGAAGTATGGTCTATAGAAGAACACCATGCTTGGTAGCCAAGAGCTGTTATAAATTTGCAAATTAGGGGTTGAATTATGCCCAGGATGAAGTTCTAGCTTGTGGCAGCAACTATAGGAAATGGCTTTGCAATAGTGGGAGAGCAGTAATTGGTCAATTTAGTCCTTTGACAATCCAGATTCTACCAAGGATTTCTAGAATCTCCTTTAGTAATTCCTCACTCAGAACCCCATGTTACTAGGGATTTCTTAACTTTCTCAGCATGAGGACTTTTCTCTCAGAAACTTATGTGTTGTTCATTTTGTGTCATGTTCATTTAGTATCTATGGTGAGAAAACGCAATGATAAGAAATTAACATATATCTAGAAATATTTAAGAATATATTTGCTGATTGGGTTAAATGTAATGGTCTGATCATAGGTAATTACATCCTTTCCCCCCCAAACACCACAAAAATTAATTAAAAATAGAAAATTCATTAATTAATGAGGACAGAGAGAAAAACAGAAAATATAACATCAGAAAAATCCTTACAGTAATATTTTAGAAAGTGGAATAAGATGGAGGGAGGTAACAAACATAGCGAAGCAGAAAATGACAAAAACTAATTCATCACACAGAGGGGCTTCTAATGGCGAGTGGGCTTTCTTACCTCACAAATCCCCTGAGAGTCTCTGATTGTGGGGAAACAGGTTACCTGGAAAGCAGAAGTCAGTTTAAGACTGAACACTCAGAGACTGTCTGAGAGTCTCTTTACCCCTCCACAAATACACACTAAGAGAAAAGAAAAGTCTAGTCTCTGGAGAAGTTGATTCAGGAAGCAGTGAACACCAAGAAATTGGTTTAGGGTAGAACAAGGTGATTAAATTGTTCTACACGCATCCCCTATACTACCCACAGCCCTTTCCTCTGCTCTGTTCTAAGAATACTTATTGCCATGTTTAATTTTTGCCTGAAGAGAATTGGAGGATAGTCTGTGTAAAAATTGTTTTTGAAAGGCCCCAGATATAGACCTCTAGAGATTTAGGAGTTGCTTGAGATGTGTGGGAGTTCACTCTAAGTCAAGTCAACTTGTTGGACCTTGTCCCATACCTCAAGCATCTCCCCCACCACCCAGAGCTTCTAATAAGTGTTTTGTACTTTGATCGTATATACAGATGTTTCCTGAAGAGGTAATGTATGTGATACGAAATCCTTTCTCATGACAAAGAGTGACTAAAATGTTTATGAAAATGGGACCCGATTAAAACATATGAACAGGTCAAATAATATCACATACATAAAACAAGAAGAGGGAACTATTTTTAAAAAGCAATCAGAGAAAAAAGGGCACTGCAAAATAGAGTAAATTACAGTAAAAAGGAGATCATTAGAAGTCAGGAAAATCTATAAAGTAGGTGGAAAATAAGAACAAAGAAATTATAAATATAGATTAATTTAGGTGGTTCAACATCCAACAAGTACAAATTTTAGAGAGAGAAAGAGAGTATAAAAAGAGGAAAGAAAATGATCAAGATATGATCAAAAATATCTCCAAAATGTAAGGGCTATGTCTTTAAGTTAAAAGATCCCATTGAATTCCCAGAAAAAATTAATGAAATAATATAGTATTCAAAGGCATATTATCATGAAGTTTCGGAGACCCGGGTTTAAAGGGCAGATTTTTTAAAACTCACAACATAAATATTAGACTAGTAACACGAAAAACCAAAAGATAGTATAACAATAGTATTAAAAATTCTGATTGAAAATTATTTTCATCCTATAATTTTATACCCAAGCAAGGTATAGTATCACTGAAATGTGAGGATTGAATAAAGACATTTTCAGATCTGCAATAATTCACAAAAACATGCCTCCTATTACTCTTTCCTTGGAAGCTACCACGATATATAATTCATGAAAAATGAAGTAGTAAATCAGGAACAAGGGAGACAGGGGATTTGAGAAACATTGTCTTCTATACAAGAGAGGAAAAAAGGGACATTCCAGCATGACTACTGTGACTTAACCCTAAAAACCTAATAGTCTAGATTGAAGCAAGAAATAAAGATCTGCCAGAGCCAGATCATCAATTAGAACAAGCAAACAAAACAAAAGTGGAACACCAGGGGATTGATAGCTAATTTGAAGTATTTGAGCCTTTGGAATAGTGTGCCTAATGTTTGACATATCTGTGAGAACATTTTCAAAAAAGAATCAGTGATAAATAGGTAAGCAGATTTTAAAATAATGAAGTAGTTATTACCTTTAATATAAAAGTCATGTAATAATAAAAACTTAATAAATATGCACTATTATTTCAGCAGTACATAATTTTTACACATAAAAATGATGTAAAGGCTGGCTAATGCTTTGGCGCAGATGAGAGAAAGGAACAGTGAGGTTAGTTAAGAGTACAAAAATCCCAGTTATCCTCAATACCCCCAAATACTTCTAGTTTTCTTAACATCCCTATGTTTAGTACAGTAGTTCCATCTCCAACTTTATTCAGATATCCTTTATTAAATCTCTACAATTCTGCTGGGAATTTGGTCTAGTACACAAACAAACGAAGGATTCTGGATGTCCTGCCAGTTTCTCTTTTTTTAAATTAATTAATTTCTTTTTAAATTGACAAATACAAAGTATATATATTTGTTATTTACAATATGATGCTTTGAAATATGCATACATTGCAGAATGTTTACATTGATCTAATTAACATAAGCATTAACTTTTTTTTAAGTGAAAGCAAGTTTATTAGAGAAGTGAAGAAACAAAAGAATGGCTACTCCATAGACAGAGCAACCTAAACATTAACTTATATATCATTTCTTATGGTAAGAACACTTAAAATCTATTCTTTTACTAATTTTCCAAGAATACAGTACATTGTTATTAACTATAGTCACCATGTTGCATAAAAGAGCTCTAGAACTTATTCCTCCTTGCTATCTGAAATTTTATATTCTTTGACCAGCATCTTTCCAACCACCCCAAAACCCAGTCCCTGGTAACCACCATTCTACTTTCTGCTTCTATGAGTTTAACTTTTTAAGATTCCACCTGTAAATGAGATCATGTGGTATTTGTCCTTTTGTGTCTGGCTTATTTCACTTAACATAATGTCTTCTAGATTCATACATCTTGTCAAAACAGGATTTCCTTGATTTTTAAGGTTGAACAGTATTTTATTCTGTATATATACCATATTTTCTTTATTCATTCATCTCTTGATGGACATTTTTAGTTTGATTCTTTACCTTGGCTATTGTGAATAATGCTGCAAAGAACATGGCAGTGTAGCTATACATACTGATTTAGTTTCCTCTTTGATTCATGATTTAATTTCATATATACCCAGTGGAGGGATTGCTGGATCATGTGGTCATTTTATTTTTAATTTTTAAAGGACTCTTCATACTGCTTTCCATTGTGGCTGAAGTAATTTCAGTTACATAGTCTGGTGTACGTAGTCTCACCAACACTGTGAGAGAGTCACCTATTCTCCATATTCTCACCAGTACTAGTTATATTTTGTCTATTTGATAATAGCCATTCTAACAAGTGAGAGGTGATATCTCATTGTAGTTTTAGTTTGCATTTTCTTGATGATTAGTGATATTGAGCATTTATTCATATTCATGTTAGCCATTTGTATGTCCTCTTTTGAAAAATGTCTTCAGGTCCTTTGCCTATTCTTAAATCAGGCCATTTGTCTTCCTTATATTATTTCAGTTTTTTATATATTTTGGATATTAACTCCTTATCAGATGTATGGTTTGCATATATTTTCTTCCATTTCATAGGTTATCTTTTTCTCTGTTGCTTGTTTCCTTTGCCATGCAGAAACTTTTTAACTTTCTGTAATCCCATTTGTCTATTTTTGCCTACAGTTTTGAGGTCATATCCAAAAAATTATTGCTCAGACCAATGTTGTGGAGTTTTGCCCATATGCTTTTATCTAGTGGTTGTACAGTTTCAGGTCTTATCTTTAGGTCTTTAAACCATTTTTACATGATTTTTGTATATGGTGTGAGGTGATGGTCTAATTTCATTCTTCTGTATGTGGATATCCAATTGTCTCAACATCATTTATTGAAGAAATTGTCCTTTCCCTTTTGTATGTTCTTGGCTCCTTTGTTGAAAAGTCAATTGACTGTAAATGTGTGGGTTTGTTTCTGGGCTCTCTATTCTGTTCCACTGGTCTATGTGTCTATTTTAATGCTAATACTATGATCTTTTCATTACTACAGCTTTGTAAGATATTTTGAAGTGAGATAGTGTGATGCCTCAATCTTTGTTCTTTTTGCTCAAGATTTTTTGATTGTTCAAGGCCTTTTGTGTTTTCATAAAAATTTTATAATTGTTTTTTCTATTTATGTGAAAAATGTCATTGTAATTTTGATAGAGATTGCATTGAATCTGTAGATTGCTTTCAGTAGTATGCACATTTTAACAATAATAATTTTTCTAATCCATGAACATGGTATATCTTTGCATTTATTTATCTTCTTCAATTTCTTTCAATGTCTTATAGTTTTCAGTTTATATGTTTCTCACCTCTTTGGCTAAATTTATACCCAGATGTTTGTGTGTGTGTGCGCTTGCATGTGCATGCATGTGTAGCTACTATAAATGGGATTGTTTTCAGGATTTACTTTTTAGATAGTTTATTGCTAGTGTATAGAAGTGCTACTGATTTTTCATGTTAATTTTGCATCCTGCCACTTTACTGAATTCTATTATTAGTTCAAACAGCTTTTTGGTGGAGTCTTTAGGATTTTCTATATATCAGGTTATTTCACCTGCAAACAGGGACAATTTAACTTCTTCCTTTCTAATTTGGATATGTTTCATTCATTTCTCTTGTTTAATTGCTCTAGCTACTACTTCCAGTACTATGTTGAATAGAAATGGCAAGAATGGGCATCCTTGTCTTGTTCCTTGTTTGTGTGTGTGTGTGCTTTCATGTGCATGCATGTGTAGCTACTATAAATGGGATTGTTCTCATGATTTACTTTTTAGATAGTTTATTGCTAGTGTATAGAAGTGCTACTGATTTTTCATGTTAATTTTGCATCCTGCCACTTTACTGAATTCTTTTATTAGTTTGAACAGCTTTTTGGTGGAGTCTTTAGGATTTACCATATATCAGGTTATTTCGCTTGCAAACAGGGACAATTTAACTTCCTCCTTTCTAATTTGGATATGTTTCATTTATTTCTTTTGTCTAATTGCTCTGGCTACTACTTCCAGTACTATGTTGAATAAAAATGGCAAGAGTGAGCATCATTGTCTTGTTCCTGATCTTGGAAGAAATGTTTTCAATTTTTCACCATTGAGTATCATGTTAGCTGTGGGCTTTTCATATATGGCTTTTATTGCATTGAAGTACGTTTCTTCTATAGCTCATTTGTTGAGAGCTTTTAATCATAAAAGGATGTTGAATTTTGCTATTTTTTTCTGCATTTATTGAGATTTTTTTTTGCCCTTTATTTGTTAATGTGGTATCACATTTATAGATTTGCATAAGCCAAACAATCCTTGCATCCCAGGGATAAGTCCCACTTGACTATCATGAATTGTCTTTTTAATGTGCTCTTGAATTTTGTTTACTAGTATTTTGTTGAGAATTTTTGCATCTATGTTCCTCAAGGATATGGCCTGTAATTTCTTTTCCTGTGGTGTTCTTGTCTGGCTTTGATAATAGGGTAATACTGGCTGTGTAAAGTAAATTTGAAAGTATTCTCTCTTCTTCAATTTTTGGGAAAAATTGAGAATATTTGGTGCTAATTCTTTAAATATTTGGTAGAATTTAACAGTGAAGCCATCATTTTCTGGGCTTTTCTTTAATGAGAGACATTATATCATTTATTCAATATTCTTACTCATTATTAGTCTGTGCAGATTTTCTACTTCTTCATAGTTTAGTCTTGGTCAATTGAATTTGTCTAGAAATTTATCCATTTTTTCTAGGTTATCTAATTTGTTGGCAAGTAATTGTTCCTAATAGGCTCATGATTTCTTCTGTGGTATCAGTTGCAATGTCTTCTTTATTTATGTGAGTCTTTTCTTTGTTTTGTAGATCTATTATTCTTTTATTTCTGTCTTGCTTCTGTAAAAAAAAAAGGTGAAAGATGATCAATTTTGTTTATCTTTTTAGAAAAAACAACTCAGTTTTGTGGATCTTTTCTATTGTTTATCTGGTCTCTATTTCGTTTATTTCTACTCTGATCCTTGCTATTTCCTTCCTCTTACTAACTTTTTGGGCTTAGTTTGTTCTTTTTCTAGTTCCTTAAGATATAATGTTAGGTTGTTTATTAGAAATCTTTCTTCTTTTGGATGTAATTACTTACTGCTATAAAGTTTTCTCTTGGAACCAATTTTGTTGTGTCCTAGAAGATTTGGTATGTTGTGTGTCAATTTTTGTGTTTCAAAATATTTTAAAATTTCTCTTCTAATTTCTTCTTTGACCCATTGGTTGTTCAGAAGCATGTTATTTAATTTTCATGTATTTGTGAATCTTTCAAAATTCCTGTTACTGGTTTCTAGTTTTATAGCATTGTGGTCAGAAAATATATTTGATATGATTTCAATTTTTTTTACATTTTTACGACTTGTTTTGTGACCTAACATAGTATCTATCTTGAAGAATGTTTTATGTGCTCTTCAGAAAAATGTGCATTCTGCTGCTGTTGGATGGAATGTTCTGTATGTGTCTGTTAGGTCCATTTGACCAAAAGTGTAGTTTAAGTCTAATATTTTCATATTGATTTTCTGTCTAGATGATCTATCTATTGCTGACAGCGAGGTATTAAAGTCTCCTACTATTATTGTATTACAATTTATCTCTTCAGATCTATTAATATTTGCTTTATGTGTTTAGGTACTTCTATATACCTTACTTCTATCTAGCTAAATGCTTCCAAATACCAGAAGCATATATATTTATAGTTGTTAAATCCTCTAATGAATTGGTCCTCTTTCATTATGTAATGACTTTCTTTGTCCGATTTTGTCATTTTTTTAGTTAAAGTCTATTTTATCTTATGTATCTATATCTACTCCTGCTCTCTTTTGGTTTCCATTTGTATGGAATATCTTTTTCCATCTCTTCACTTTCATTCTATGTATACCCTTAAAGGTGAAGTGGGTCTCTTGTGGACAAAATATAATTGAGTCTTGTTTTTTAATTCACTCAGCCACTTTATGTCTTTTGATTGCAGAATTTCATTCATTAACATTCAAGGTAATTATTGATATTTACATACTTACTATTGCCAATTTGTTAGTTATTTTCTGATTGTTTTGTAGATCTATTGTTCTTTTATTTCTCTCTTGCTGCTGTAAAAAAAAATCTGAAACAATGATACGTAAGACACTGGTTATCAGACAACAAAAGGCAGTGATCCTTGACAGTCACAAATCAAATAAATTGAGCCCTTATATTGCCCAGCCTACTCTCTAGGGACTTGGCAAGAAGAGAAAAGAAATCCAGGCAGAACCCTGCAGTCTCCCTAAATTGATGAGATGCAATGGCAAGTCCAGGAAGGCCAAAGCGGCTAGAAATTATAAGGCAGAGTACCCAAGATGTGAGAACCCTTCAAGGGTTCATTATACTACTGGTCAATATATGAACGGTAGTTCAGGAAAAGAGCCACGTGGAAGGATTCAAGGGAACAACACTCAGAGACCACACAGGGTCAAAACAGAACCCAGGATCAAAACAGTGCCTCTGTGCAACAGCCGGACTAGAAAACCTCATAATTTAGAGGGCATTGGCAAGAAGTACTAGCTATGGGGAAAGCTGAGGTGGAAGGCTTGCTTGGTCCCAGGATTTCAAGGCTGCAGTGATCATGCCACTGTACTCCAGCCTGGGTGACAGATTGAGACCTTAAAAACAAAAATCTTACCTCATTATTGGAGAAATATTAGCCTTAGTTCTTCTCTGGTCTAACAGTGATTAAAACTAAAGCCCAAAAGGATCAAACTCTTACTAAATAACCACATGCAGAACAAAAGTCAAGAATATTCACAGGAATACGAAAATATCTAGACATAAAAGGGTTAAATTCACACTGGCAACTGAACTAAAAAAATTGCAAGACCTGCAAGAAGCATGAAAATATAACTCATGAGGAGAAAAATTGTTCCACTGAAGCTGAATTAAAAGTGATGTGAAATGGTATAATATCACTGCCTTATTTTTATAATATTCTGAGGTATTAGAAATTGAGACTTTTTTTCAGTGGGGTTAATTAAGCATGGAAAAGGAAATGGTGATTAAATGTAAAGTAGAAGCATAAAATTTAGTGAAAGTAAAGCTTAAAATCTTTAAGTACTCCTAATTATTTGGTAGAATGCTTGTTTTCTCTCCATACAATAAGAAGAGGCTGGGAGCAGATTTATTAAAATCTTGAAGTGCATGGTAGTCCTGGTAGGCTGCAGGACTTAAGTATGCTGGCAACTGATTTCTGGGTTATACTAGCAAAACCAATCTCATTTTAGAATGGGGAGTTCTTAAGTATGGCTAGAGAAATAGCATCCAGATTTTATACCAAGAACCCTCGGGGTGATTTAGGGTCATTTGAAGAGTCTTGGGATTCCACCTGGCCCTAATGAATACTGGACACAATTACATAGCACTAACAGGTATTAAAGTAATCTTCTTTTTCCTCCCTCTTCACTTTCCTTTAAAAGGCAACAAAATATAATTGACAATTTTATCTAATCTAGTCTCTGCTCATTACCAGAAAGACATAAATTGTCATAAACCTATTGCTTTGAAACTGAGAGATATCCCAACCTCCCCCAGACCCAACTTTGCTTCACTTGTTGGAAACGGTGGTTTTGGAATTAAAACAAACAAATGAACAAGAACAAACAAACAAACAAACAAAAAATCTACTAAGCTTACTGAGGTTTTACATGGGCTTTGACCTTGGCTGTTCCACTATCCTTTCCTGCTCTTGTGGTATTTAACAAGGCACCAGCCCTCCAGCCGTCATTGCTGCCTTTGCCTTTGTGCACCCATTAGCACTGACCTATGTAGAACAGAGTCCCACAGATCCCCTGGCAGTCCATATTAGTGAACAAAGCTCCTTAACAGCTACCCTAAGAGGCCATTTACAACCTGCCCAGGAATGTAAATTAAATGCAAAATAAAGCAAACAAATTTAACCACAGTACAATTTGGTTGATTCATTCATTTAACCAATCCTTACAGAAACAATTTTCTTTGACTTTAAATGTTAACTTAGATTTTGGCAAAAACACAGTTTTTTTTTTTTCTTTTTTGAAGCTTGATTTCTAGCCATGATAACAATAAAAAATGCTGATATTCTGAAGGGCTTACTTAGGTAGCAAATTAAAAGATTGGATTCAACTGATTATAGCTAAGAAATATTAGCTAATTTTACTAAAATATTGCTAATTTTAGCAAGAACAATCTTCACCTTTCCCAAATAACAGGTAGAACTGTAAGATCTTGACTAGGCCAGGATTAAGGGTCAGTCAGCAGGGCCCTTGCCCAGGGCACTAATCTATAAGGGCACAAAACAATCACTGTCCACAGTTGGAGAAAAAGGATTATTTATAGAACTCCTCTCGGTGAGAGTATAATATGAGGCCAAAAGGACTATTTTTTTAAGCTACTTGGAATGGGACAGGTAAGATCCCAAAAGATGTTGCTGAGAAGCCTGGCAAAAAGTGAAAACAAGATTTTTATTTTGCTCAGTGGGGAGGAGTGAAGTCTAAGTTTAGAGACAGAGTGGAATTGACACATGACAATGGATAACGTACCTCATCTCCCACCAAATGTCTTTTCTTAGTTTCCTTTCCTACAAAATCCCCATCCTCACCTTTCAACTCTTTTTCTTTCTTTTTTTTTTTTTTTTTTTTTTTTGAGACAGAGTCTCACTCTGTCATCCTGGCTGGAGTGCAGTGGTGTGATCTCAGATCACTGCAACCTCTGCCTCTTGGATTCAAGTGACTCTCCTGCCTCAACCTCAGAGTAGCTGGGACTACAGGTGTGCACCATCACATCCAGCTAATTTTTTTTTTTTTTTTTTTTGAGATGGAGTCTTGCTCTGTTGCCCAGGCTGGAGGGCAGTTGTGCAATCTCAGCTCACTGCAAGCTCTGCCTCCCGGGTTCACGCCATTCTCCTGCCTCAGCCTCCCGAGTAGCTGGGACTACAGGTGCCTGCCACCACGCCCAACTAATTTTTCTGTATTTTTTTAGTAGAGATGGGGTTTCACCATATTAGCCAGGATGGTCTCGATCTCCTGACCTCGTGGTTTTCCCGCCTCGGCCTCCTAAAGTGCTAGGATTAGCCTCCCAAAGCGCTAGGATTAGCTGCTGTGCCTGACCCCTCATCTTTAAACTCTATTGAACAAATATTTTTAAAAAATCCGTGTGAGGAGGTACATAATATTTATCTGCATGGTGCACAGTATCATTAAGGCACCACGTACCTTGGCCTTTTCTGGGGCTTAAGAACTTTAATCTTGTATCTCTGAAAGACAGAAATACAGATAAGGTAATAGTTATATGACTAGCTCAGATATTGAAATTAATGCATAATACAAAACCATATTTTAGCATAAATAATGCAGTACAAGTGATCAATATTTACAATAGGTTCATTCTATCTGTCCTAGCATACGTTCTAACTTAACTGATAAGAAGTATTAAAGCGTTATCCTGGGCATTTTATCATTTTGTTTAACTGCTTTTCAGGGTAGATTTGTAAATTGAAAAAATATCTTAGAGGCAGGTAGTCAGCAAAGAGGGTGGCAAAAACAGAGGACTGATTTCTGCAAAAATTTTGGGGAAATATGGTGAAAAATCAATTGACTAGAATCCTTTAGCGTTAGAGTTCAAGAAGGAATATGTTGTCTTACAACAGATAGTAGGATCTATACATATGCTTATTCTTCCATTTAACATATAATATTTGAGCACCGAAGTCTACTCTAGGCATTTGTTTATGGTACTGAGAAAGAACAACGAACAAAGTCCTGTTCCTGTGGCGATTTCTTCCTAGAGAGAAGAGAGAGATAGCAAACTATTATGTCAAATAGCAATGAGTGCTATGGAGAAAGATAAAGAAGGGAAATAGGGAAAGATTATACTGGGTGAGATGTTGACTGATTTGCTCTTTTATTCTACTTGGAGTGATCTGGGAAGACATCACTGGTAAGGTAAAATTTAAACAGAGATCTATAAGAAGCAAGGGAGTGAGGCATGAGCTCATCTAGGGGAATGATTTCAGGTAAAGGGAGCAGAAAGCTCAAGAATTAAAGGCATTAGTGCATTCAACTAGAAGGAAGAAGGTCAATATGTGTGGTCATCAGAACAAGAACAAGAGTGGTAAGAAAAGATGTTGGAGAGATAGCAGAGGGCCTAAGTCATGTAAGGCCAACTGTTTATTGTAGGACTTTGTATTTTACTCCAAAAGAGATGGGAAACTATTGGGTTGAGGGGAGTTGGGCAGAAGAGTGAGGTGATCTGAAAAATGTTTTTAGAGGACCACTTTGCTACTGTATTAAGCCTATGATGTAGAAGAGAAGCAGGGGAAGAGGCACAGAGTTCAGCAAGGAACTATTTTAATAGCATATGAAAAAAAATACAAGAGCATGGACTAGGATGGTGAGAAGTGGCCATAATCTGGATATGTGGTGATATGGTTTGGCTTTGTGTCCTGACCCAAATCTCATCTCAAATCATAATCCCCATAATCCCCACGTATCGAGGGAGGGACCTTTTGGGGGGTGATTGGATCATGAGGGCGGTTTCCCTCATGCTGTTCTCATAATAGTGAGTAAATACTCATGAGATCTGATGGTTTCATAAGCATCTGGCATTTCCCTTGCTTGCGCTTCTTTCTTTCTTGCTGCCTTGTTAAGAAGGTTCCTGCTTCTCCTTCCATCATGACTATAAGTTTCCTGAGGCCTCCCCAGCTATGTGGAACTGTGAGTCAATTAAACCTTGTTCCTTTATAAATTACCAAGTCTGAGGGAAGTTCTTTACAGCAGTGTGAAAACAGACTAATACACGGGGTGAAGGAAGATACCACAGAATTTATTGATAGTTTAGATAGGGGGTTGAAGAAGAAGTAAAGGATAAAAGGAGAAAAGATCACAACAGCAAGGGAAAATTCCTTATCTTCATTTAAGATGGCTCCAAATGTGATAATTATCAATCTATTTAAAGCCTTCTGATGAAAAGCATATATTTGGGAGCAAGTATACCCTTCAGAAAGATCCATGAAATTATTGCTTAGAGAGATATTATTAGAGGAAAACAAATTTGAGGTGAGTCTACACCTAAAAAGTAAATTTGAAGCAGCCAATTAATACCTATAAAGCTGGAGACAGCTTTAGGGAGTATTACTTACATGGTTTCAGTAATGGTCATAGGTAAAGGGTTTCACTAACAGAGTATTAATCTAAGATAATACAAATATAAAATAGAAACTTATTTTGTCACAGATTCAGTTAAAATTATCTGTGAAGAAGTGAAAATAAAGTGGTTTTTAAAACAAGACCATAAATTCAAAATTCTTGGGAAATAAATCTGTGTCATGACTACTTTTAATGTTCAAACCTATATCTTAAAGATTTATTTTATCTTTTATGTATAATAAAAATTCCACAAGTACCAAGAAAAAAAGATTATGAAAGCAGTCAGAAATTTTGATGTCTCCCAAGGTAGGTGAGAGATTTTGTTTTGTTTATGCTGTTGTTTGTTTGTTTTTTGCTTTTTTGTTTTTATTTTTTAATAACTTGCAAAAAATACCGAAGATGTTGGTAGGGAGAAGACTAAAATTCCATGGAAAACTAAAAATGAAGTGTATATAGAAGCTGACAACAACATGTTTTGGGCTAGGTTAATAGAGAAAATATTGTGGTCAGTTCAAGGCTAAGTTGACAATGGTTATTTCTTTTGCCAGGAAAAAGCCATAAATAGAGATCACTAATATTGACCTAAATGAAGGCAAGGGACAAAAGAAAAACTGCCACATGTTAGCAAAGGGTATTTCTTTCCTTGTGGCCGTATGACATTACTTTGGGGAAGCAAAATGAATGACAAAATCTAGACAATGACCTGTGGAAGAAATCTCAAGACTAAATGCAGAAAGGTGAAATTAATGAATGCTGAAATTTTAACAAGAGAAGAGAATGATGAAATGTCACATTTATTTAATCTACCAAATTGCTAGAACCTAAAATTCAAAAGAATTAGACAAGAGTAAATTTAATAGATGTTAATATGTGTCTATGATTTGCTGGCTCAGGGAGTGAATACTAAACAACAATAAGTTAATCTAGGTAATGATCAATTTTTATTGACCATTATGGGTTAAACGTGTTAAAAACATTATCACATTTAGTTTTACAAATACATAGGTCATTTTTGCTATTTCACAATTAAGTTAAAAATTCAGAAAATCCAAGCATCTGCACTCATTTACCCCAGTAGTAACCACCCTGTCTGGTGTTTGGGCCTCATCCTATTTCCTCTAGCACATGGTGTTGCTTGCTACAACAGGCAATCTCTCAATATTAGTATTTAATAATTATCTTTTAGGAACAAAAATCTTTTAAAAAGGAATCATATAACAGCTGAATTTCTAGCTTTTGCTCTCAATCCCCTACTGTCTTCTGTACCTCTCCAAAGTTCCAACTGATTCAGGGATCCTGGAAACATTAAACAAAATCTGATTGGAGATCCTGCATATTTAGCTGGGTTCTCACTGCTGCTTGAAAAATACTTCATTGACTTTCTTTTGTAGTTACAACAAATAACTGAACTATTATTTTCCCTTCTTCACTAAGCCCATCTCCCTTGCATTCTGAGATTATTATTTTTTTATTTTTAAATAAAAACTTTGAGTCTGAAGTAAGAAATTTGAATTCACCTTTTTTCTATTTTAAAAACTCTCTGTGTCATTACTCTCCTTACACTTCTATTAAATCCTTCTCTGAAAGAAGAACTGTTCTTTTCAGAGATCTGCCCTATCATCTCAAGATCAAATCGGTTTCTGGATTAATTTCCACATATCCTCATATTCCAACCAGGACTTTTTGCATACCCCCTACTCCACACCATGGTATGTTGTAGGTTTCTTTTCCCCAATTCCTATAAATATGATCCCTTCCCCAGTCCCCTTACATTTTGGATCTTTCTTCTTCATGTCCCAGCTGAATTTCTAACAATAGTCACAATTCATCTATTCCTTATTATATACCCTTTATCTGCTTGTAATTTGCCTCTATTTTACTGAAAATGCTGTCATGAAAGTCATCTGGACCTTCTTATACTCAAATCTGTTGTTTGAGGAGTACTCAGTCTCTTCTGTCTTCTGCAGCATCTGGACATGCTGATAGAGATTTTTAAAAATCTCTCCTCTGTGAATTTTCCTTTGCAGTTCTTCCCTGTCTCCTCACATAGTTCTGTCCTTTAAATGCAAGTCTTTCTAATGTTCTATCATAACTTTCTTCTCTGTGTTGACATTATTTCCTTTGTATTGTCATTTACTTCCATGATGTCAACTTTTAAAGTTTCTGAAATTTACTTTTAATTCATTTTTTAAAATATTTTTATTTCCAGAAAGTTTATTCATCCATGTATTGATTCATTCAGAGATCTATTGGTACCCATCAAAGTCTGGATAACAGCATTACTTAGTGAGCTCTGATTTCAATTTTTAGTTCATTATAGCTTACAATAAAACATAGAGTAAAATATAACCAATAGAACAAAATAAAATGATAGAATCAATGAAAGAGTCAAGAAGTGTAAAATAAGTATATGACTGTCTTAGTCCATTCTCTGCTACTATAACAGAATATCACAGATTGGATAATTTATAAAGAAAAGAAATTTATTTGGCTCATGGTTCTTGAGGCAGGGAAGTCCAAGATTGAGGGGCTGCATCTGGTAAGGGCCTTCTTGCCGCATCATCCCATGGCAGAAGGCTGAAACAAGTGTGCAAGACAGAGAAAGAAAGGGGGCCAAACTCCCTTGATAACTAATCCACAACTGCAATAATGGCATTAATCCACTCTTGAGGGCTTTGCCCTCATGACCTAATCACCTCTTAAAGGTCCTATCTCTTAATATTGTCACAATAGTAATTAAGTTTCAACATGTATTTTGGAGGAGACATTCAAGTCTTAACAATGATAATCTAGGATAAAGGAAACTTACAGGTAAATACAAAAGTAGGCAGAGCTTCCTAGTAAATATAGTTAAAAGGGAAGCAGACTAATGTGCATGTCTCATTACTTAATAAAAAGGCAAATGTGAAATCATTAAGATTCTATTCTCCATGAAGAATTGGTACTACAAAGAAAATTTTCATGTTATGACAACAAACAATAAACAATTTAATAAGTATGCATAGTGATACACAAAACAACAAATGCTTTTCTTAAGATACTATTTATTAGATGCACAGATAAATTCACCAAGCAGATGCTTTTCATTTTAACATGTAACTTATCAGTGAAAGGAAACTGTCAGGTGCCACTTTGCTAACCTTCTGAGGAATGCCTTCTGAGAAGTATGGGAACAGATTTTATAACTGAGGTTTTAAAATAAACATTCCTTTTAGTGAGCTTCACATTGTAGCTACTTATACTTCAGATATATTTGATTTGGGCATGAAAGTAAAAGATTTACACATTTTTTTCAAATGAACAACCTGAAGCTAGTGAAAGTTGCCTTGATGTATTTTTCTGCTGAAGTAGATACGCAACAACAACTAAATTCTACTAATCAATTGTTATAAACACACTGGGTAAAATTTGGCAAAAATTAGAATGTCTGAAAGAAAAGGGAATAAATCCACTTGTACATATATCTGTCATGCTATTATTTCATTTGAGTTGCTGTAGGACAAAGATCTGGCATCTGTAAATGTCAGGAGGTTATGGCTGAGACCTGAAGTTTGTGTTCTAACTACGAGTGGAAAAAATCACATCATGCATTTTACTAATCATCTCAGCATATAAATGAACTGTCACTGACACAAACTTGGGTATTCTAGATAAATTTGTATTACTCCTTGAAGTCATTTGTTGTGTAATTATGTTTTGTCCTGTGGTGACTGTGGACTGCAAAGAGATGTCAAGCAAAAGTGAAACCCACACATTTCAGGCTTTTTGCCAATTCCTTTGAATGCAAAAGTTGAATTTTGCATTGTTCCACAAGAAAACATAACTTTTTCCAGTTAACAGATGCTTTTTCTTGCAATAACTACCACGCTGAACAACTAATTTTTCAAAATGCACTTTTCAGGAGAAACAGACTTTTGTCAGTTATTTTGAGCACCAATGTTCTCAATAGGAAACTAATACATTTCTCCACTGTGTTGGACCCTAGCCTCAACAAAACAATGCATTACTGTATCAAAATTACATATTTGTTCATTGTTCTTTGAGAAAAACACTATCCAATTACATCGTAAGAAAGAAAGAATAAACATTGGGGAAGAAAACAAATAATTTTACTTGCAGAAAAACAAGTCATAGCTGAAACTTGGCTTATGTTTCAATCTTACATTTTAAATGGTTGTGGTCCTAAAATAGCTCCATTTGTTTACCAGCTGCCAGGAAAAAAAAAAGCAACAACAACAAAGTGTGAATCAACTGCCCTGTTTAAATTTCAAATGGTTTTTCAGAACTAACAAAATTGGTCTTTAAATTAATACATGTAAGCTAATTGAGAAGTATTTGTAAAAATGGCATTGCTCACAGGATTTGGTATTATTATTTCTCTTTAAAAGATTTGTGATATTAAAAAATAGAATGAACATGCAGAAACAAGCAACTATTCAGCATCACATATATAATAGGTAGCCTAAGAGCGGAATGAGGAAAATGTATATATCTTTTAATACAATTTATATACAAAAATTATTATACTGTTAATTAACTAAAGTTTATTGATAACCATAAGCAAAGTTTTCTCTTAGTGTTATATCTCCTTGCTAGGCTTTTGTGAAGTAGTAGTCTTTTAAAAACAGAAAATTACTACATTAAAAAACACCATGAACTGACGAAATTACTGAATTTCACTGCAGCACTCAAATTTCATTGTGGTTATAAGAGGGATAGTTCTTCACACACCCAAGTCTATCAAGAGGAAAGTCATTCCCTCTGCTCTGCACATTGGAGAATCACTGTCAATAGGAAGCCTTTTCACAACATTTTGCATAGCAGATGGACACCACCGGAAAGGAATTTGGAATCAAAGTTAGCCAACTGCAGGATGGGCTACTGGTAGGGTATATACAGCTTCAGCAGATAAACTTCTAGGTCTGGCTGAAGCTATACATATTAAGAAAGACAAGGAGGTTAATAGATATTTCTTGCCCATCACAACAAGATCCCAGTAAAAATAGATTAGTGAACTAGCCAATTAATTAGCAGTCTGACAAATAATATAAAATAATGTTGGAAGAAGAAAAATAACAAATGTTTTGAGAGTATATTAAGGAGAGTCAAGAAAGCACTAATAAAGGTCCAGAAATTTGCATAAGTTGTGGCAAGACTCAAATGTTTAAATATATCCAATTATTTATAGCTTTTGCTAATTTCTTTCTAGAAATTACAAAACTGTTGCAAGAGTCGGTTTGTAAGGGTTCACAATTGGCCCTTCATTGGAAAATTGCTCTTAGCTGATGAGAGCCACCTCCTTCCCTTGGGTAACGCAGCCAGTGGCTGACTCATACAAGGATGCAAAAGGCCAACCCCCTTACCTCAGAGGCCAAAAATGTTCGTGTGGTTTAGGTTTCAGAACAATTCACCTTGCGCATAAGGACATGGCTGGGTTTTACTTGAGATCACATCCTTGTACTGCTCTTTCCCGTTCTCTGTCTTGCCTCACACCCTTCCTTAGAGGCTATTCCTAAAGAGCATGCCTCAGAACAACTCTTGAATCCCTATCTCAGGCTCTGCCTCTGGAAAATCCAATCTAGAGATTCATAGTTTAGCTAAGATATCTTTGTATACTCCTTTAAATATTAAGTTTCTAAATGGCAATCTAACTCTGTTCTGAGCACTTAGCATGGTTCTTGGCATGTATATACCCATGTTTATTCAAGGTAAATATTATCATGATCAGTTTTAATCTGTTAATAATGTTTATTTTATTTGTATCCTCTATTATATTTTCCATTAAACCTGCATTATATGGCATTTTAGAAATTCACACAGTCATTAAGCCCTTTGAGGAAACAAGTTGATAAATAGATAGCATTTAAAACCAATTTACCAATAATAAATCTCTTTGTACTTTTATTTAACTGGAGTCTCAATCATTCTCCATATATAGGTGTTTGACTACTTAAATGTTCATTTACCTAGATATTTTCATTACAAATTGATAGACATTTTTAGAACATATATCAAGATAAAATTTTAGGCATGTAAGTTATTTTAAATTTTTTCCTATTCTGTCAGTATTTACAATGTGCATCACTCTCAATTTAGCATTTCCATTTGTAGGGTATTTTGCAGAAAAAACACTTTTCCAATGTGCATGAAAATTCATATACAAAATATTTATTGTAGCACTGTTTATATGATGAAAAAATCTTAAAGATACATTTTCTAGTGAAAGAATCAGGACATAGAACATTACAACAGAAAATATGTACCACATTGTATAAAATTCAGACTATATAACTAAATATTTACACACCATAGCACATATACACATCTATGTGTTAAACGTATAGACAAAGGTTTGGGTAAAATTCACGTCGATTTAATAAAAATAGTTACCTTTGATGAGGAGAGTGGAATTTGGAGAGTCCGGTGAAAGGAAATTTCTTGTTATTTTACATGCTTATGTATTGCTTGACTTTTTTTTTTTTTTTTTACAAAGAAAGTATATTTATATACTGCTTCTTTAAAGAAAAACTTCAAAAACATAGATAGTTGTGGGGTAAAGAATAAAAATTACCTTAAATGAAAAAAAGAAACTAATGATCTTTTATTGTCCTTGTCAAATGCTTTCATTTTCTAAAACCTTTCTCTCCTTCCTCTGAATTCCTCTATACTTAATTAAGCATGTATCATTCTTAGGGCATTTATTCAATTCAAAAATATTTATTAAATTTCTACTAGATTCAATTATGAAAATATATTATTCCTATCTCAAGGAATTCACAATTAACAGAAAGAACTGCATTAACAATAAAGCAATGACCAAAAGCTAAACTATGGTAAACTTGAATGCAATGTTGTGAACCTTTGGGAGGCAGAATTTTAAGATGGCCCCCAAGATTCTTGGTTGGTTTGTTACTGGCTTTGGCCAATGGGAAGCACATGCAGGAGATGGGAGAGTGAGAGGAAAGGTTTAGGTATTTCTTTCCCATTTCCTTTTTGCTATCACCCTGCTATTGAGCATACACTATGTGTCAGGCATTACCCATACATATTACATACTTAAACTTCATTTCATTTTCATAACATACCATTGAAGTGGCAGTTATTATTATACACATTTTTAAAATGGCATTAGGTAAATTGCTGTAGGTCATGGAGAGAGAAAATGGTGGAGTCAGAATTTTAACTCAGGTAACCTGACTCCAGAACTAATCACGATCACATACTGTAATCATCTTGGATAACCTGAATTTATGACCTTAGGGAGGAAAGATAAGTTTTACTCTTGAATACACTCATTAGGATCTCAAAAAAAATAAAACAGACTTTACCATTAATGTTGGGTTCTTTCCCACACTTGATTATTTTTCTGTACTTGTCATAGAAAGAGATGATATTAGATATATTTTGAAATCTTACCCATTGTTGCAATACAATATGAAACTCATACTAACAACTTGCAATGCGTCCATATCACTTCATGGTAACACTCAAACTAAGAAAAGAAGGGAACTTCCTCAACCTGATAAAAGGCACCTCAACCTGATAAAAAAAAAACATCACAATTAATGGTGAAAGACTGCAAGTATTCCCCCTAAGATCAGATGCAAGGCAAGGTTATCCACTCTCTCCAACTTTATTCAAATTGTAGTAAAGGTTCTAGCCAGGGCAATTAGGCAAGAAAAGGAAATAAAAAATATCTAGATTGGAAAGGAAAAAGTAAAATTATCTCCAATTATAGATAATATAATCTTCTACAAAGAAAATTCTAAACAATGAACAAGAACACTGAGCAGTTAGAGCTAATCAATAAGTCAGCAAGGTTGCAGAATATAAGATCAGTATACAAATATCAGTGGTCTTCTCTATACCACAATACATAACCCAAAAATGAAATTAAAATAAATTCATTTATGACACACTAAAAAATGTTTAAATACTTGTGAGTATGTTTAACAAAAGTGCCAGATTTGTACACTGAAAATTTCAAAACATCATTGAAAGAAATTAAGGAAGTTTAAATAAATAAAAAGACATCTCATGTTCTTGGATTGGAGAACTTAAATGGCATAAGTATTATGAATTGGAAAATTTAAATGACATAATTATTATGGATTGGAAAACTTAAATGGCACAAATGGCATAAATGGTATTTAAAACTTAAATATTATTTAAATGGCAATAATCTGTAAATTGACCATCTGATTCAATGTAATTCTGATTAAAATCTGGCTGTCATTTTTGCAGAAATTGACAAGCTCTTCTTAAAATGTATATGGAAGGATAAATGACTCAGAATAACCAAAACGCTCCTTTAAAAGAACAAGGCCAGGCACTGTGGCTCACACCTGTAATCCCATAACTCTGGGAGGCTGAGGCAGGAGGATCACTTGAGGTCAGGGGTTCAAGATCACTCTGCACAATACAGTGAGACCCCACTATAGATAGAGATTCCCCTGAGGCAAATGCAAGTCAAAACTATAATAAGATACTACTTCACATGCACTAAGATTGCTATCATCAAACAGACAGACAATATAAAGTGTTGGAGAGGATGGAGAAAAATTAGCACACTCATACATTGGTAGTGGGAATGTAAAATATTGCAGCTGCTTTGATAAACAGTCAAGCAGTTCCTCAAGTGCTTAAGCATATAATTACCATATGGCCCAGCAATTACTTCCACACCTAAGTACATACCCAAAATAATTGAAAATATATGTTCACATAAGAACTTTTACATAATGTTTATAGCATTATGCACAATAGCCAAAAAATAGAAACAACCCAAATGCACATAACTGATGAATGGATAAACAAAATGCAGTATATTCACACAGCCATATTATTCAGCCACAAAAAGGAATAAAGTGCTGATCCTTGCTACAACATGGATTAACTTTGAAAACAGTATGCCAAGTGAAAGAAGTTAAACACAAAATACCACATATTGCATGATCAGATTTATGTAAAATGTCCAGAATGGGCAAATTCATAAAGATATAAAATAGATTATTGGTTGCCAGGAAATAGGGGAATTGGGAATTAAAGAGTGATTGCTATTGGGTTTAAAGTTCCTTTTCAGGGTGATATTATTCTGCAATCAGATAGTGGTAATTGTTGTACAGTCTGTGAATTTACTTTAAAAGCCACAGAATTGTATACTTTTTAAGAGAAATAATTTTATGATAAAGAATATCTTACTTAAAAATACATATTATGTAAATTACATGGAAATAAGATTCATTTGTAAATGGGTTATCCTGATATATAGTAGGTAAACAATATTTGTTGGAAAAATGAATGCATAGTAACTCTGCTTAAGAATAGAAATTATAGAAAACTACAATATATGAAGCATAATTAAGTATTTAATCATAAGTAGCCAAGATCAGAAAACTAGAAATAGAAATATTTTGAGAATGACAACTATTATAGAGTTTTAAACCATTTTCCCTTTAAAAAGTACCAATTTTTTTCTGAAGAACTCAATGTAGAATCACTAAGTAATATCTAAATACAGTGTTGCCAAAAATTACTTGCTAAGGGTTATTTGAAATGGGCGTTTAATGGAGTAGACCCCTTAAGGTTCTATTTAAGAATTGTGGTTTTTGCAAAGGTTTTAAGTTAAAATGAAATTTTAGGAGAGATTAATCAATTCTGACTTGTTACAAAAGACTGTAATCGTGCTAAATCCTGAATTGTTCTCCAGCATATTCTGTATCTAAAATTGACAAAAACAGACTTTTTTTCTTTCACCTTTCAGTTAGGGCACATATTTTAAGAGATGGTTATATTTATTCCAAGTTTATTTAGCTAAATATAGTGATCAATTGTGACTTCATTTGAGATGAATATGACAGAAAATGGAAGCTTTGTAAAGCTGCTCTTTATTTCACTTCTAACCTCTTTAGTTTCTTTAAAAGTGATCTTATTTGAGGCGTGTGTGCATGTCATATAAATATATGTGTCTGTATCTATGTAGATATATACTAATCTCTTTGTAGATGTGCAAATATCTATGAATTATCAAATTTACTGGTATATATTTAGGCAATTAACAAGTAAGTTAATCATACCAGTTATAAATTTCAAAGAAAAAATATAATAAAATGTTAACTCTAAATTGCAGGTTATAACTTTAAAAAGATACATTTTTAGGCTGTAATACTGCCAGATTAGTCACAGTATTGTGTTAAAATTGACAACCAACTTGACTTAACCAATGAGTATATGTTCTATTTAAGCTTAATGTTCTTGGTGGTGAAGGAGCATTTTCTTAGTATATGTTAAACAGTAGTGAGATGCCCTAATGCAATTGCTCTGGAGTAAATACAATTTTGGTATTAATGTCTTGACTTCATAAACAAGTGAGAACAAATGAACACACCTAATCTAACCTGGATTTGATAATTTGCAGAGTGGTTTTTATAACTAATTCACTATATACACCTATTTGCTTGCCGGATTTTCAAGTGTCTCCAAGTTATCTTGAAGTTTGTGATAGCATTCATTCTTTCTGTTAGGGTGTTGCTCTCCTTAGTGACATCTTCAGATTCAGAGATCACAATCATTTCACTAATAACAGACATCTTTTCCTAGGTATTATACTTTCCTACAAAAAGAATATAATGGTGCTACCAAAAGAGGATTGCTGCAGCCTAAATACAAACATAATTGGAAAAAACAAGTATACACTCAAAAACCCATAAATATTCCTAGGGGGATACCTCTTCAAACCCACTCATTCTGTAAACTAACAAGCAGGGAGACAGGCCCAAGGTCACAGATGTAATAATCAGATCCAAGCTCAAGTCCTGGCATCTACCCTTGCATATACTCCCACAGCTGTGTCTAATGCGCGTGTCATTTCTGTAGCAACTCTCCTCTTAAATGTGATGAAGAACGTACCAAAGAGTTTCCTGTATTTTTCTTGAAGATATATGTGCTGTTTAAATTGATTTTATAGTACCAACATGGTATCATCAACATAACCCTAATGCAAGAGATATTTCTCATGGTCATGGCAACTTACAAAATAAAATTTTTCTCATTTCTCCAAAAACACTTCTAGAGTCTGGCAATAAGCAGGCTTTCTATTTGTATAGTTGCCATCTCAATGTGGCCACAGCTTTGATCTCTGCTTTTCTTACTTAATATCGTAGCACATATTCTCTGTTACTATGCAGATAAAATTATATATACATTTTATATTTTTTATCTTTAGAAGATGCCTAATATTTTAGTATGCTAACATGCCCAGAGTAATTTAGCTACTCCTATATGTGGACATTTAAGTTGCTTATATTTTTCCATTTTTTAAAAGATAGTGTTGCAATGAATATATTTCTGAGTTCTTCCCTATAAATTTTATATTATTACCTTAAATTTGATATGCAGATATGGATTAGCCTGATGAACTGTGTATAGTTTAAATTATTCTTGATTCTTATTATCATATTGCTTCCCAAAAGGGTTCTTCCCATTAAAATAGTTCTAATAATACATAAGGATATTTTTCATCAGATCCTCACCTACAGCATGTATTATTACTAAAACATTTTTAAATAGTCCAAATACTGTATTTTATATTAATTTATTTATATGTTCATGTTTGCTAAATTAGGTTGATTATTTTTCTGTATGTTTTTTATGTGTTTATGGATTTGTTACCTCTTAAATATCAATTGTCTTCTTCCGTGATTCACTAATATGAATATATTTATGTTAATCTTACATTTAATTTTTCTTTTTTTTTTTGAGACGAAGTCTTGCTCTGTCACCCAGGCTGGAGTCAGTGGCACGATCTCACTCACTGCAAGCTCCATCTCCTGGGTTCACGCCATTCTTCTGCCTCAGCCTCCCAAGTAGCTGGAACTACAGGTGCCCACCACGACGCCCGGCTAATTTTTGTATTTTTAGTAGAGATGGGGTTTCACTATGTTGGCTAGGCTGATCTCGAACTCCTGACCTCAAGTGGTCCACCCACCTAGGCCTCCCAAAGTGCTGAGATTACAGGCGTGAGCCACTGCGCCTGGTCAGCTCTGCAGCTTTTTACTGTTTCTAGGGGTCCTGTACCCTAACACATACTAAGATCCCTTGTGCATCAGAGGAGGTCTGGAGTTTGTGTACATACTTGGCTAGGGCAAGTGGAAAGACCTCAGGCTTTGATAAAGTGGACCAACCTCATGGATTCCCAAGCCAATTCAGTGAAATTTTGTGGGGATAGTATGAAAATCTTAAAAGTGATCAGTATACTCTATCCTTTTTTCTTTTTCCCACTTCTCCTGCAAAGACAACAATTCACAGACATTTCTTGTCTCCCATGAAACTAACCATGTAAGAATATGGCCATACATTGTTATGTTAAAAATGCAATGGATGCGGAAGTGTTTTGAACACTGAGATGCATCACACACACTAGTTTTTACTTCTGCCTTTTGTGTTACTTCTGTGCTAGAGATAATGAATTTTGCTCAGCCACCTACACATTCTCTTTTTACGTAAGCTAGACAATACAACAAGATGAGCAGCAGCTTACGCTGTAGCTGTGGAAATTGAAATCAAATTATCCTCCTTTATATGGCAATTAGAAAAGCTAACTTTATAGAGGAGCTAACTTTACATGGCACTATATCTGTTTTCATTCATTTTTTAAAAAACAAAGTAAAATCACTACTGGAAATGTGTTTACAACATGAAGTGTTTGGAAGATTTTACTCATATCCTTTAAGGTGGTCAAGTATCGTATGAGAGAAAAGAGTGGTTACATCTTGAGGGGCATGATCTACATTAAAATTTCATTTTCTAAATTTGAATAATGAGGAAAATTCTTGGAAATTGAAATGGAACAGAGAAAGCTTGATTATTAATCATCAACACCAAAAAAAATAAACAAATGCAGTAATTACTGTATTGGGTTAATTTTAAGAAATATAGAAAATAATGTATAATTTTAGAATCCATAAAAGTGTATGTGTTTCCAAATTGGAAGTGTATATAGATAGTGCAATAACAATAATGAATTATACCTCTCAACTTTGTCACATTGTGGCCCTTTCTATTCTATTGTCTGAGATGAGTCTTCTTATGAGCAGATGGGTAAAATATTTTTAATATTAATTAGACTTCTGCTAAGTTTTCTTAGGAAAAACTTACATGTAGACATATAAATTTAAAAGTACACTTCAGACATGAAGGTATTTAGAGACCAGCATGCATAATTGTACTCGAATATTATTTTTGAAAACTGTGGGCCAGGCGCAGTGGCTTGCGCCTGTAATCGCAACACTTTGGGAGGCCAAGACGGAAGAATAGCTTGAGCCAGGAGTTGAAGAACAGCCTGGGTAATATAATGAGACCCCATCTCTACAAAAAAGAAAAAAAATAAAATTAGCTGGGCGTGGTAGTGTGTGTCTGCAGTCCTAGCTACTCAGGAGGCTGAGGTAGGAGAATTGCTTGAGCCTGGGAAGTGGAGGCTGCATTAAGCCGTGATCATGCCACTGCACTCCAGCTTGGGTGACAGAAAAAGACTGTTTCCAGAGAAGAAAAGAAAGAAGAAAAAGAAAGAAAGAAAGAGAAAGAAAGAAAGACGAGGGAGGGAAGGAAGGAAGGAAAGAAGGAAGGAAGGAAGGAAGGAAGAAAGGAAAGAAAAACTGTGCAATATGGATTGTGATTAGGAATCAAGACAAGAAAAAATTATTGCTACTGCATAGGTAGTTCTATTGCAGACAAATGAACTTGATTTATACTAGCTACATCTCACTCCACATATCTAGTCACAAAGTACCTACTTCTATAAATTTTTTCACTTCACAAAAGAAATATTCCTCCTTATTACTTCCTACAAATGAAAATTCAAGTGATGAAAATAACCTGAAAGCTTTAACTGCAGACTTCCTTTTAGCTCTAAGATTACGTGGACTCTAACTGGCAAGTGTGTTGTGAAAATGTAATGAATACCAGGAGCAGAAATAATCAGTTCCATCCTTCTCAGCCTTATTTAAACAATGGTTTATACAGTGACATGGGCAGCAAGAAATCTGTTCTAATCCTCCAGCTGGAATAGTCACGCTGAGCTGATCTATTTAATAACTACTGACTAAATATTTACAACAAGTTGCTTTTGTTTTAAAGCTCAGAGTCAAGATATTTAGAAACTATGATGAGTTTATTTCCAGAGGTCACAAATTAACATTCTTGACTTTAGGGAAAGATAACCATATACGGTATAACATTTTTATTCATGGTGGTAATATATCACAGGACAGGTCCCGATTGGGTGTGAAATATTGAGCTCTTCTCCGCCAAAGCTTACCAAATAGTTAGAAATCATTTTCACTGTTAATTTGTTTAATGCTTAAACTGCTGTTTGTTCTCTTTAATACATACTGAAGATTATAAAACTTGAACTCATTAATCGGCAATCATATTAAAGCAGCACTGTCGGATTGCCATCTAGTATCTGAATCAGATTTCATGAAAAGGTGATTTTGTTCTTTTCAATCCTATGGAAAAAAAAGGTAAAACTATACATAATGATTTCATTTTTTTTGCAATGTGCTTTTACAGGAAGAAGCACTTAAGAGAATCCCAAGAATGAAGGGATTGAGCTTTTCACAATAACCTACCACACATAAGCTAGAGAGCAATATGTTTCAGCACAGTTACCAGACACTTCAGAGACTGGGCCTCGCGGTCCCTCCAGCCCCAAATTTTTGGGCTCCTCACTTTCTTTCTTGTGCTTTAGCAGCATCTTCTTTCCTGGTCCATAACATGCAATTCCCCCTTTCACTTCAAGGAGGCTGTAGGTCCTGTTTCTCTCTCTCTCTCTCAGTAACTTCTCCCTTCACGGATTACCCCACAAGAAGGATATAAGTCACTCTCTCAAGTTTGTGGCCTATGTGTATGTACAAGTGTGTGAAAACATATACAGAGAAGTACACACAACTAAAAGGTATACTTTAATGATGCAATTTCACTCTTAATACTATTGATGAATACAAAGTATTTATGTTAATGTACTCTAATTTGTAATCTTTAATGTGTTTCTGTGTTCTATTTCATAAATTTTTCTCTACCCAATGCTGTAGGCTGAATGTTTATGCCCCCTTGTCTCCAAATTCATATGTTAAAACTTGGTTCTAAATGTGATGGTTTGGATGTTTATTTCTTACAAATCTCATTTTGAAATGTGATTCCCCAGTGCTGAAGATGGGGCCTCGTCAGAGGTGTTTGTGTCATGGGAGTGGAGCCCTCATGAACGGCTTGGTGCCCTCCCTGTATTAATGAGTGAGTTCTCACTCTATTAGTTCATGCAAGAGCTGGTTGTTTAAAGAGCCTGGAACCTCTCTTGCTCCCTCTCTTACATGTGACACATTTGCTCCTCCTTCACCTTGTGCCATGATTGTTGGCTTCCTAAGGCCTTCACCAGAAGCAGATGCTGGCACCATGTTTCTTGTACATCTGTAAAACCATAAACCAAAATAAACCCCTTTTCTTTACAATTTACCCAGAATCAGGTCTTCCTTTCTAGCAATGCAAAACAGACTAACACAGATGGTATTAGGAGATAAGGTCATGGGAGATGATTGGGTCATGAGGGAAGATCTAAGAGCTCTCATGAATGGGATTAATGCCCTTATCAAACAGGCCTTAGAGAGCTCCTTTGCCTTTTTTTTTGCCATGAAAGAACACAGTGAGAAGGCACAATGAGAAGGAACCAAAAAGTGGGCCCTCAAAAGACAGTAAATCAGCCAGTGCCTTAATCTTGGATTTCCCAGCATCTAAGCCTGTGAGAAATAAATACAGCATCTGTGGTTTATAAGTCCCTCAGTCTACAGTAGTTTGTTATAGCAGCCCGAACAAAGACCCCCAAAGTGATGAAGATATTCTTTTACGTTGCTTTCTAAAATACTGTTTTGCCTTTTGCCAACAGCTTTCCCTTTCACAATTCAGAATTATTTTTTGTATTTGTACGTTTATAGTTGCTATGAGATAGAAGTCAACATCTTAGGCAGAGAGAATAGCTAGCACTAAGACAGCTGTCAAGATCCTGAGTCTAAGGAGGAAGAGGAGGAAGAGGAGGCTGGAGCCAGTGAATGAGGCAAGAGGGAGAGGAAATGAGGTGTAGAGGCAGCCATTGCCACATACTGAAGAACCTCTTTGACCTTGGTAACCTTTTTAAATTTTGTTCTAAATGTATGGGAAGCTATTTAATAATTGGGAACAGGAGTGTGATGTGATAAGCTTTACCTCACTAAGAATCACTGACTACTGTGAGAATGATTAACAGAGATGCACAAGTAAATGCAGGTGAACCAGTTAGGAGGATGCTGCACTTTGCCAGGTGAGAGATAATGGAGGCTTGGACTGGGATTCCAACAGTGGAGGTGATGAACCATGAACAGACTTGAGGTGTGTCTTGAAAGTAAGGTTAACAAGATTTTCTGATAGATCAGATATAGGCTTGAGAGAGAGAAAGGTATCAAATACAATTCCAAGATGATATTTACTGAAATAAAAAAAATATCAGTTAACATTTTGTTGGCTCAACAAAACTCTGATCCAGGTTGTGAATGTTTCCAGAAGTAGTCTATATCACCAATTTTGGACTCGATGATAAAAAATTACCTTGTATTTGATAATGCCTTCCTAGTTAATGTATAAGCTTATCAGTTCCCGTGTCTTAAAGTTATTATAAAAAATAACTTTTAGATATTTGCTAAGCATTCTCATAGGCACTATTCATTCAATCATCCCCTTGAAAGGTTCGCTGAGCCATTAGCCCCCCTTATTTTCAGCCGAGGAAGAGTAATACAGCCGAGGAAGAGTAAATACAATATTTAACAGGTAGCGAAGTTGAATCTTCAACTGTCTATGACTCTAGAATTCCTTGCTTCTTTTATATATCTTGTGTAACCTTAGTAACTGCAATATCAATGGCTAAGCACAAAACCACTAATAAGATGTTTGCTAATTGGTTGATTGAATGGTACACACCTGTTATATCTGGGCAAAAAAGATTCTTAGTCAACTATCTACTGATTATACCAGGAAGCCAAAACCTAATTCTATTTCTTCTACTTGATGGTGTTATCTATTTTTAATTAAGTTTATCTAGAAGTATTTAACTTTTAAGCCTAAACATATTTTCTAATTAAAGTATATGAACATACCCTGGAGTTATCGCCCTGCTAATTTTTCCTAATCTGTTTGTTTGAAGTCTCCTTAGTGAGGAAGTGTGAATTGAAGCATGAATGATAAAGAACGAAATGTTGTTTCTACCTGAACTTAAAAATTCAACAGAAAGAACTCATCAGCAGCAATTAGTGTCAAAACCCAGATGGTCAGAAGAGACAGACTGTCACCTAATTTTATTAATTTATTAAGGAAACGTTTAACGTTGAGATGGGTCTTCAGAAATGTACCCCAAATATGTTATTTTTCCAATAGGCTAATTTAATTAATTCCAAGTGGGTTAAGTTGAACACATTATCATTGTTTATCTAAAGAGAAAGAACAGGTACAATAAGTTCTAATATAGTGGAGTGAACACAAGACTGAACCCTTTAAATAATTAACGTGAGTTCAAGTAACAATAGTTTAAAATCTGAACATGTTAAATTGTCCCCTTAGAGTAAAAATAAAAATAAACTTGTAATACCTGGCGTTTGTATAGTGCTTTAAAAATTCCATAAAGTGCTTGTACATATTCTGATTTGATATTTACTATCGCCCTTAATTATATCCATAGTTTACATTCAATTGAATGATTGTGCCAGGCATCATGCTCAATGTTTTACATACATTATCTTATTTCATTTTTTTCTAATAACTTACAAGTTAGGTTAGTTAAGTAAGGTTTTTGGTGATCAGACAAATATATACTAACTTAAACAAAATTTAAAATATGCTAATTTTAAAGGCTGGAACTAAGGCAAATTGAAGCACTTTCTTTGAAAGCATCTGGTTCCAATGCTTTTTCAGGTTTTATCACATTCTGTCCAAGGTTCACATTTTTATGACAGTCTGTCTGGCCTGACTTGGAGTTTGTACCCATTCTCTTGTCGAGATGTTTCAATCTGATTAAGACTAATTTCTGAGCTTGGAAGGTAGAAATAAAAGAAGATTGCTTTACCTGTAACCACTTTGGCATTGACATAGAAACTAAAGCATACCATATAACATTTAAAGGGAAAAAACACATGAAATGTTAACGCTACCTCCCAGATTTCCAGACTCAGTAGAGAGAAAAGAGGAGAAATCTCAGGCTATATGCACAAGGCAAAGAAGAGGTCAGGTGGCTCCTGCAGCCTTTAAGTCCCTAAGAAGCTAGGTCAATCTCGATAGTCACCAAGAAACATACCTTCTGACAGAGAGTCCAGCAGATTTAATAGTAGCGGGACATCTGGGGGCTTCATTCTGGTAGGAGTGAAGCCAGATTTTGGCTTGTAAATAGGCTTGAGTTGGGGGTTGATGTGCAAGTCCAATGTCTGCTCTGGAGAGATGGTCATAGGGCCCTCTCTTCTTTGGTTAACATTCTATGAAGGAAATACAACTGCCAAGAAATAATCAACAAATACATGAGAAAGCTTTTGAGAGAAGGAAAGTAGTTGGGAAGGGTGCATGTTTTGGAGTGGGGATATGGTGAGCCTGCTGTCAAGGGAAGAAGGCCGCTGGTAGCAGCAGAAAAAGGGATAGTAAAATAAAGTTCCTTCCCTTGCCCACTGTGTTCAATCATTGGGAAAATCATCAATAGTTCTCTTGTCTCGGAACTCTATGGCAACTACCATCAGGGCTGATGTTCTCAGAGGAACTATCAGAGCAGCACTGAAGTTTGGTTGGGCATAGGGGTTGATGAAAACACATGCTACAGATTGGGCATACCTAATCCAAAAATCTGAAATTCAAAATGCTCCAAAATCTAAAACTTTTTTAACATTAACATGACATCACGGGGTGGATGAAATAGTGTTATTTCTGCTTTCTGATGGCTTAATCTATATGAACTTTGTTTCATGCACAAAATTATTTAAAAGATTGTATAAAACTACATTCAGGCTATGTATGTAAGGTGTATATGAAACATAAGTAAATTTTGTATTTAGACTTGAGTCCCATCTCTAAGATATCTCATTATATATATGCAAATATTCCAAAATCTGAGAAATCTGAATTCTGAAATCTGAAACACTTCTGGTCCCAAGCTTTTCAGACAAGAAATAGTCAACCTGTATCTACCAGACATGGCATTTTGCCTTTTTATCCAGACCCCTCCAAACCCTAAGGGTTTGTGGACTACTTCCTAGGGTGACTGCCTCCTACCAATTCTGCATTTTTCTGAATATTTAGAGATAAGTAGCAGTTGCTCAGATGATAGCTAATAAGAGTGATTGCTGCCAGGCACGGTGGCTCACACCTGTAATCTCAGAAATTTGGGAGGCTGAGGCGGGTGGAATGCCTGAGTCTAGGAGTGTGAGATCAGCCTGGGCAACATAGCAAAACCCCGTTGTATACTAAAAATACAAAAAATTAGTTGGATGTGGTGGTGTGTGCCTGTAGTCCCAGCTATTTGGGAGGTTGAGGTGTGAGAATCACCTGAGCCTGGGAAGTCTAGGCTACAGTGAGCTGAGATTGTGCCACTGCACTCCAGCCTGGGCAACTGAAGTGAGACCCTCTCTCAAATAAAAAAAAAAAAAGATTATTGAATTATGGCTAAACCTTTCCTCCCTAAGAAATATCTCTTCTATTCTCTCTCAACTTATTAACTGACTAGACTGGGGTCTGGCCTTCAGGTTTCCCTAATATTCACTCCAGACAGAATAGCTGACACCAAACCTCATGGGCTTGGTATCAAGATAGCTGGAAACCCAATAACTACAGCTACTTTGAATAAAAATTAAAAACTGAAAAACATATACCATCTAAGGCAAATGCTATTATTATTAGCTAATCACACACTATTTATACATAACTTCACATGTAAATTCAAACCACTGCATTGAAAAGCCCAAGTTAAAGCTTACACCAATGTGAAAGCTCTTACTAAAAAATGTGAATGCTGGTCAGGCAGAAAGAATGGAGTTGTGAAGAATGAAATGATGAAAATAAAGTGCCAACATGCCTGGCATAAAGTAGGCAGTTATTAGTTAGAATTTCTGTCTTACTTTTAGCAATCATACACTATGTAAATAAAAAGCCAGGTTTGTGTCTTTTTTAAAAAATGGTACAGCTTCAGGCACTGTATGAGTTTTCTGAGGCTGCTGTAACAAATACCACAAACATAGTGGCTTGAAACAACAGAAATTTATTCTCTCACAGTTGTGGAGGCCAGCATCTGAAATCAGTATCATTGGTCTGAAATCAAAATGTGGCATGGCAGGGCTGTGCTCCTTCAGGAAGCTCCAGGGGAAAGAGTCTGTGTCTTGCCTCTTCCAATTTCTGGTGACTGCTGACATTTCTTGGCTTGTGGCTGCATCACTCCTGTCTTCACAGAATCTCCCTTTGCTTTGTCTTCACACTCTCGTGTTTGTTTCAAATATCCCTCTGTTTGTCTCTTGTAAGGACACTTGTGATGACATTGGGTCCAGATAATCCAGAGTAATCTCCCATCTCAGGATTCTTAACTTGATAACCATCAACAAAGATCTTTTTTTTTTTTTGCCATATAAGGTAAAATTCACGGGTACCAGGAATTAAGATGTGGGATGCACTTTTTAGCCTACACCACAAACACCTATGCTAACACATAGTAAGTTGTTAACAACTATTTGTTGAATAAAATCTCTTTCCAAAGCCTCTTTCCATTGCCTCTTCTAGTTCTTATGATCTGTATTATTGATAGCACTTTGTCATATACTCAGATATGTCACTTGTCATATACTCATAGATATGTTATTTTCACATCTTTTCTCTTCTTCCAGTGATGAGCTAACAAAAGTGCTTTTAAGCAACATGATTGTGAAGAAGACATCATAGACATGTTAGACTAGAAGCAGATGCCAGTCTTAATATTTTGAGCCATGATGGAAAGTAGCAAGCAACAAGGGGATGGTTCATTTAAAAATCTGTCACTTTCCAAGTGTATGCATGTTGCTAGTCATTCTTCCAATGAGGGACTGGGAAAAACACTGAGGACTTCTTTAACTTGGAAGTAAGTTCACCAACAGGAATTTAAGATACGAGATTGACATAGTGTGACTGAGTACCCTCATTTTTCTAAGAAAAGCAGAATGAGTTATTTTTTTTTCTAAACTTGGCATCAACATTTATTCATTTATTTATTCACTGATAAGCATATAATGATAGAAAAATGATTCACAAGACCATAGTATATATTTGTTTAAGCTCTAAGAATATTGAAATAAATAAAAATATTGAATCAACTAAATAATAATATCTTGATTATCAAAAATAACAGATACAATAAATAGGTAAACAATATAATTAATACAGATAAATAGGACAACATATCTTCAAATTTTCTATTACTGAAAAGAAATGAAAATAAGACTTGGTATAAAAATGTACATTCAAAAAGAAGAAAGCTTCAAGTTTAAAGGCAGCAGATTTTGGCATATAGTATTTTCAAATGACAGATTCTAATCAATAAAATTACAGAAGTTCCTTTATCAAAAAATGTTAAAAGGAGATTCAAATTAATTAATTTCCACATGAGAATATATAGTGTAAGCCAAGATGCAGAAACTTTAACTGTAATTAAGAGCAATTAGATTACTATCTGAAGGAGAGCAGATGAAAAGCTACTTCTGGAGAACTGGTATGACTCACGTGACTAATTGATTATGTAACATGCATGACTCATTTTTCTTTCCTGCTACTAAGAGTGGAATAGATAGGCACTGACAGTGTCCCCACTAAATGAAACATTGTTCAACATTACATCTTTATGTCCAACTCACCCAAGACCTCTAGGTTTAATTGTAAACTGTTTCATTTAGCCTGCTGGAATCCTAGCCACCTCACACTCCCAAACACAAAAGTCCCTGAAATCACCACAGGAAGCAGAGCAGCTATCCTTGTCCAAATGGCTTACCATTGTATGTAAATTTATTGTCAATTCTTCTACTTGCTTGGGTATTTTATTTCACTTGGTAACCTGATTTCTTCCCCCATGACTCTGTTGCAAATTAGACAGAGTCAGAACTGCTAAAGGCACAGAAGTGACAGCTGGGAGTGAGGAAGGAGTCTAAGGAAACACCAAACAGAAAACCACAGTTGTCCATGACACACCGGCCCCTGTATTTCAGAAATCTCCTAGGACAATGTTGGATTGCAGCATTCTACTTGAAGTATAAGGAGCAGCCTGAGTCATCCAGAAAATGTCAGCCAATGTTCAAATACTCCTTGTTCACTAAGACTTGGGAGTGGGTAATAAACTAATTTAAACTAGAAAGCTTTGTAATTTAAGGGAGGGGCCAGGCTTCCCTCTAAAAAATTTGTTTGGTTGAACCTTCATTTCTTATAAAGCAGGTATGAGCTTTCACCAAAAGATACCTCACTGAGGGCTCTGTGATAAAATTGACATCTCTAGGAAGCTAAAATAGCATTTCCTGAAATCTAAAGTGCCTGGGTCCCAAGGATTATATTCATTATATGAAATAATTTTTAAAATGAGTTTGTTATTCCAATGTACTTAATAATAATAGAAATAATAGCAGATAATGCTCACTATATGTCAAACACCCTGTTGATACCTTGTAGAGATTATCTGATTTACTCTCTACAACCCTTAGAAGGAGACATTATTATAATCTCTGAAGTACAAAAGAGGGAACTGATGCTTTCACTGGTTCAAGCCAGGTCTCACTGCAGACAAGGGGCAGAGCTGAATTTGAATTCTGGCTATTTGACTCAAGAAACAGAAGAAATATTTGATTTAAGCAGTTTTCTTTGTCATTGTACCGGGTATGTACATTTCTTTACCAAAAATATTAATGTGTTCTCTTAAAACTAAATCTATTCAGAAAACATATTTCTGTTATTTCAAAATGAAGTCGAATTTCTTTATTTAAAAAAATACCTAAAGAATCAAAGAAGGTATGCAAGAGAAATTCATTCAGAATGTTAAGGTACACTTTCAGTTAATAGAAATCAATGAAAACGTGGTTTCATCAATTTCATGAATAGAATCACCACACCTATTCAAATCTATGTAGCTTATTAAATTGCTTCATTCAATAAAACCTGTAACAAACAAACTTGCTAATTGATGGAATAAATAGCTATTTAGAAAATATATGAATAATAGAAAAATAAAGACTTTCAGATTTATTGCTTTTGAATATAATATGCATGCATAGTTAACATGCATAGTTACTATAGTATTTTTAACAAGATGTTTTGAAGTGCAGATTCTGTTTTGAAGTTCTGCTTCAAAAAAATATTTAATGGTTATTATAGATGTTGATTTGTTTGCAAAATAGGATAAGGCTCAAATAAGTTTAACCTCTTAGGTGCCCTGTCATCCAATTTCTTTTGCTCCTTTGCTTAGCAAATTCTTATACAAAGAAATTGCAAAGACATTTTCAGTACAGATTAAATTATCACATATTCCTAATTAGTGGAACTTGAGATTTTATGTGAGTTCTAATTCATAAAATATTTTGAAGTCTTTGTGTAATTGTGCAATTACGCTTTGAATATCAAAGGCAGAGGAAGATGGGTCACAGAAAGGATCCAGAATTATCTGGGAAGTCTGTGTTTATTTGAATGCTAAGGAAAATTTAAATCAATGTAATAGCTGCAAATTGCACTGATGATTCAGGCTCCTGTTTAGTTTGGTATTTTCAGGAAAACACAGTTACCTTAGCAACTAGTATATCACATGGGACATGCTGTAGCACGCAGAATGTCTCAAAGTCAAAAGCTTTTCCCTCTGGAAGACATCATACTAAGAAATAGCAAAATAAAGAAACCAAATCTTCCACTTAATGAGTTATTTATCTCCTTGACAGGTAGAAAATAATTTATACTTAAATCAGTTTTTTATGCTATCCAAAATGATAATATTTATATTACATGGATAAAGAAAAAAACAAACTACACACCCTAAATGCACAAAGTAAGTCTTCAGTTGAACTGTCTGAATAAGTACGTTGACTGACTTGAAAACCTCTGCAACTGAATTATCTCTTTCTTTGGAGAGGAGTATTATAAATAAGATCCTAAAAATGTTAAATAGTAAGCTATTATCACTAAACACTAAGAAATATAAGTTTTGTTTCCTGGTGGCAGTAACTCTAAAGTTACAAAATAAGAGTGTGAGAATTTAAAACTATACTTTCACAAGTCTAAAACAGCCTAGTTGAGTCAAATATGAAATCAAACTGATTGCCATCTGCACTGTTATAGAGATTTAACTCATATTAATTCAAAGAAAAGTAAGTGGGTTTTTTTTTAAATTCTCAAATGTGTACATTGTTGGGGAAACAAATATTTACTGCATGTCTCCCTAGTGCAAGAATTTTCCAGAAACAAGAAAGAAACGGTGACTGCCTTTGCAGTTTATGCTCTAGCTGGAAGAGACATACAAAACGAACGGAAGAAAAAGAAAGAAAGAGAGAGAGAGAGAGAGAGAAAGAAAGAAAGAAAGGAAGGAAGAGAGAGAGAGAGAAAGAAAGAAAAAAGAAAGAAAGAGAAAGGAAGGGAGGAAAGAAAGGAAGAAAAGAACAGAAAGAGAAAGAAACAAGGTAAATTACATTGTGGGGACTGGCATGAAGAATATGGAATAGAACTCATCTTCCTCTACTTCTTTCTCTTCCCTTCCCTTCTGGACATTTCAGCCCTAAAACTATTCTATGGAGCACAGCAATGTAGGGGAGAAGGAGTTTGATCACTTAGTGTAGATTATCAGAGCTGGAACAGGGTGAGAACACCTGCAGTAGAGGGGGATGGTGGAGACTGGAGACTGGTTACATATAGGAGAATTAATCATGTAAGAAAATACACTAGAAACCATAGAAGCCAGATTTCTCACCTCTGGAAAATAGAGTTACAATTAATAGAAAATGGGACAACTGGAATGAATCATGTACAACTGGATTGGAATGAAAAACATGGCTTTCAATGTATTTGCAGATAAGTATAGAAATAAGTATGTAAATAGAAATATGTTTTAGTAATATATAACAAGTATATCTAATATCTAATATAATTTTATATATAATACATAATTATATATTATGTGATTATATGATATGTATAATTATATATTTTATATATATTCCTTGGCTCATTCCACTGAGAAGGCTCAAGCACCAATACCACAATAGCAATAAGCACACTTGAAGCCCAGATTTTGGATTCTAAATACAATTTTCTGCCAAAAGAAAACAGTCTCTGAAAAGATGGCTAATTCCAGGGCCTGGGCAGGGAAAGTACAAGATGAGTCCGGAGCATCTTATTGTGCCAGAAATCAAAGAGAGACTCAAATGATGATGAGAATATCTCAAAAGGGAAAATAAGTCAGCTTGAAGAGGCTCCTACTAGCCAAATCTGGGACAATTGAAGCATCAAAATAAATAGTGATAGTAATGTGTGAAAACGTGTTAAATAAAATAGAGAACCATTCATTGATACAGATCTAAATTAATAAATGAAAAAACTGGAAATTCAACAAGCAAAATGATATTTATACTTTCAAAGTACCTCTCCCCAAAATCCTTACAAATTACAAGGGGAAATGAGTGACTTTATAGTGAAGAAGCCCAGCAGACACCACCTTCATCAAGTGATCAAAGTGAACATCACTTGTAAACAGCAGATTCCAACCCATCTGCCACCTGAGAGGATGCAATGAGAGGAACACAGCATCATTTCTGTGATATTTCTGCCAATTATGCATAATTCAATCTAATCATAGGGAAATATCATGCAAACCCAAACTGAGGGACATTCTACAAAATAACTGGCCTATAATCTTAAAGAATATGGTCATGAAAGTCAGGGAAAGAATTAGAAACTTTTCAGATCAGAAAGACTACAGACAACTAAATACAATACATGACTTTGAACTGGATCTATTTGTTATAAAAGATATTATTGGGACAATGTGAATAGAGTCAAACAAGTAAATGGTAGTAATGTATTAATTTTAATTTTCTGAGGTTACTTGTATTGTGATTATTTAGAAGACTGTCTATGTTTGTAGAAAATACGCACTAAAATCACAGGGAATGGTTGGGTCATCATGTCAGAATCTTACTCTCAAGTAGTTCAAGGATAAATTCCTTTCTACAGTATTACCTCTTCTGTAAGTTTTTAATTGTTTCAAAATAAAGCATTTGTAGAAATATAATATGATAGATTAATACCATACTGCACATGGGCCACTCCTCTATTTGTGTTGTCCAGAAAATATTCTCTTAAGAGTTGACATTTCAAGCTGAGAGCTGAAAAATGTGTCAGTCATTCAAAGACCTGGATGAAGAGAGTTCCTGGCAGAAGGACCAGCTGGTGCAGAGGCCTTAGACATGAAGGAGTTTAATGAATTCCAAGACTAGAAAAATAAAAGTGTCCAATGTAGCTGGAGGCCCGGGAGGAGTGATGAAAAATGCATAGACAGGCTCTCAGGAAGGGCCACACTAGTGATGATAAAAAGTTCAGAACTTTATTGAGGTGCTAAGGAAAACCAGTGAAAGATATTACCAAGGTAGTAATATGAACTCATTTATATTTTTAAAAACCACTTGGCAGAGAAAGGGGGCAAGAATGAATATAAAAGAGATAAATTTAAAGGCTATTTGCAGTAGTAGTAAAAGATGGAGAAAAATGTCAGATATATTTTGCAAGTAGAAGTGATAGGATTTTCAGATGAATTGAATGAGGATGTTAAAGAAGAGAAAAACAAAGGGTAATGAGAGCAGCTGTTCCTTATTTAGAGTTTGCTGTGTGCCAGGCTGCCTCTAATCACTTCACGCACATTTATTAGCTCATTTAACCCTCTTAATCCTATGAGACAAGTACTATTGTTAGCCGCATTTAAGCTTACTAAGTCATGAAAATGTTAAGTGACAAGACTAAAGTCACACAAACAGTAGGTGGCAGAGCTGTGATTTGAATCTATAAACTGCATACTTAACCACACAGTATATATCTTTTTCTTTCTAAATCAACTTTTTGAGATATAATTTACATATAATGCAACACTTGTAGGTGTACAGTTCAATGAGTTTTAACAAATTATGAAACTGTAACTACTACCACAATCAAGACACAGAAAATATACATTACCTAAGAGTTTCTCCTGTAAACTTTTAGACTTAATTCTCCCCACTTTGTCCCTGATGCCTTCAGCTCCAAACACTAGCCAGTTCTGAATTTATTGATTTATTTAGAGACGGAGTCTCGCTCTTGTTGCCCGGGCTGGAGTGCAATGGCCGGATCTCCACTTAAGGGAGGAGACCACCCCTCATATTGTCTTATGCCCAATTTCTGCCTCCAAAGAAAGAAAAAGTAAAAACTAAAAGGCAGAAATGAAATCCACAAGAAGACAGCCGGGCGCCACACCCTGGGACTGGTAGTTAAAGATCGACCCCTGACCTAATCGCTTATTTTATCTATAGATTACAGACATTGTATAGAAAAGCACTGTGAAAATCCCTATCCTATTTTGTTCCGATCTAATTACCGGTGCATGCAGCCCCCAGTCACGTACCCCCTGCTTGCTCAATCGACGACGACCCTCTCATGCGCACCCCCTTAGAGTTGTGAGCCCTTAAAAGGGACAGGAATTTTTCACTTGGGGAGCTCGGCTCTTGAGACAGGAGTCTTGCCGATGTCCTCGGCTGAATAAACCCCTTCCTTCTTTAGCTCGGTGTCTGAGGAGTTTTGTCTGCGGCTCGTCCTGCTACACATTCACTGCAACCTCTGCCTCCCGGTTCAAGAAATTCTCCTGCCTCAGCCTCCCGAGTAGCTGAGATTACAGGCACCTGCCACCACACCCGGTTAATTTTTTGTATTTTTAGTAGAGACGGGGTTTTGCCATGCCAGACTGGTCTCGAACTCCTGACCTCATGATTCACCTGCTTTGGCCTCTCAAAGTGCTGGGACTACAGGTGTGAGCCACCACGCCCAGCCTGGTATTTCATGTAAATGGAATTTTACAAGTACATACTTTTTGTGTCTGGTCTTTCCCTTAGCTTAAATTAATTAATTAATTAATTTATGAGACAGAGTCTCTCTCTGTTGCCCAGGCTGGAGTGCAGTGGGGCAATCTCGGCTCACTGCAACCTCCGCCTCCTGGATTCAAGCGATTCTTTTGCCTCAGCCTCCTGAGTAGCTGGGACTACAGGCCCGCACCACCACTCCCAGCTGATTTTTTTGTATTTTTAGTAGAGACGGGGTTTCAGCTTATTGACCATGCTGGTCTCAAACTCCTGAGCTCGTGATCCACCTGGCCTCAACTCCCAAAGTGCTGGGATTACAGGCATGATCCACCGTGCCCAGCAGCTTAAATGTTTTTAAGCCTCCACCATGTTGTTACATGGATCCAGAGCTTGTTTATTTTACTGTAGCATGCTATTCCATTGTATGGATATAACAAAATTCGCTATCCATTTACTAATTGATGAATATTTGGACTTTTTACAGTATTTGGCTATTTTGAATAAAGCTGTCAGAAACATTGGTGTACAAGTCTTTTCATATAACTTTATGAAAAAAATTTGAGTACAAATCTTTTCATAAAACTTTTTAAAATTACATTTTGAATAAATGTAAGCCTAGGAATAGAATTGCTAGGTCATATGTTCCACTTTTCAAGAAACTGCTAAACAGTTTTCCAAAGTTGTATCATTTTACATTCTCATCAATAATGTATGAGAATTCCTCTTGCTCCCATTTTTGTCAACATTTGGTATTGTCAATCTTTTTTAACTTTAGCTATTCTAGTATATATATAATTTATATTTTTGTGATGGCTAATAATGTTTAGCATTTTTAATGTCATTATTGTCCATTCATATATTATCTTTTAAAACTGTGTTTACTTTCCTCACACTTACTTTTTTTCTTTTTGTCTTATTATGTAGGTATTGTGAATATTTTTTCCCCATCTGTGTCTGAGAGCATTTTTGTTTTCTTAATTGTGTCTTTTGAGGACCAAAAGTTTTTAATTTTGGTTAAGTTCAATTAAAATTACTTTTTTTCTAATAGCTAATGCTTTTTGTTGTCTAAAATATTTGCTTACTTCAAGGTTGCAAATATTTTCTTCTATGTTTTCTTTAGAAGACAGTTTTAGCTTTTATCTTGGGTCTATGATTCATACCTAGTTAGTTTTGTGTATGGTGTGAGGTAATGATACTTATTTTTTTCTGAGATGGATATCCAGTTGTTCCAAAACTATTTTTGAAAAGACTATCTTTTCCCCATTACATTAGCACTTTTATTAACAAGAAGAAAAGAAAAGAAAGAAAAGAAAAGAAATTAATTGATTGTTTATGTGGGGGTCTATTTCTGGGCTTTATTCTGTTCCATTGATTACTATGTCTATCTTTATGCCAATTGTATAGTCTTGTTTATTGCAATTGTAATTGTATAATAAATCTTGAAATCAAATACTGGGAGTCCTCAACTTTGTTCTCTTAGTTTGTAGAACAATTTTAGATTTTCAGGAAAACTGAGAAGAGTACAGAGAGGTTTCATATACCCTGCACCCACTTTTCCATATGAATTACTAGGTCATACATTCCATTTTGCAAGATGACACAGTTTGTAAACTATCGTGACAGACAACAGATTAATGTGTGGAGTGGAAGGAATCAGGGATAGGATGGGGAAAATTAAAAGGTTACAGAAGAAACTCTTAAGTGATGTAAATATTCTGTATCTTGATTGTGGTGGTAGTTAATTTCACACATGCGTTAAAATTCTTTTGCCACAGTTTATGAATCAATATTGATGCACTGTTATTAACTAAGGTCCACACTTTTTTCACATTTACCTAGGTTTGCCTTTTTTTTTTTTTTTCCAGGACACCATATGACATTGCTTGTCATATCTCCTTAGACTCTTCTTGGTTGTGCCAGCTTTTCAGACTTCTTTTTTGATGACCTTGACAGTTTCATAAGGTATTGGTTAAATATTTTTTGTTGGATGCCCTTGTATTGCAATTCGTTTTTTTAAAATCATGTTTAGATTAGGGTTATGGGGTTTTGGGAGCAAGACCACAGAAGTAAAGTGGCATTTTCATCACATCACATGAGGCATGCATAGTACCAATGTAATTTATTACCATTCATATTGACCTCGATAGCCTGGCTAAGTAAGGTAGGGTTTGCCAGGTCTCTTCATCATAAAGTTGCTCTTTTTCCTCCTTTCTATACTGTACTGTTTGGAATTAAGTCACTATTAAGGAGGTGGGGGTTGCCTTCCGCCTCCTTGAGAGTGGAGTATCTACATAAATTATTTGGAATCATGTAAGGGAAATTTGACTCTTCTTCCCATTTATTTATTTATTCAATCATGTACTTATAATAATAACTCATGAATATTTATTTTATGCTTTGGGTTATAGTCTAATACTGTTTTATTTGTTGTTCAAATTGTTCCAGGTTTGGCCATTGGAAGCTCTTTCTGTTGGCTCCTGTGTCTTTTTCACATACCCCCATAGACATTGGGTTGTTTGTGGGTTTGTTTGTTTGTTTTAAGCACTTCTTACTTTCCAGTACAGCAACATGCTCCAGGTTCATCTAGTGTATTCCCTGTGTTAGTCCAAGAACCAGCCATTTCTCCAAGGACTTCTGGTTCCTTTTATTGGAAAATAGTATTAAAAATCAAGATTTGAATGTTAGGTATGCTCTATTATTTTTCAAAATTGTTTTGGATTTTTAATATCCTTTGCATTTTTATGGAAAAACTTACTTATTTTGATTGAGATCATATTGAATTCCTGCTAGGTTTTCGCTTGGACACTAGACAGATTATTGTATCTTTTATTGAAGTTAGAAAATCAGTGAGAATTAGATGGGGATGGGGAATCAAAAATTGCATTTGGAGCACTAATCTAGGCCCTGTTGACCCTCCAAAATCTCAGGACCAGATTATTAATGCCTATTGTGAGATAATAGGGGCAACATGAGCATAAATGTTAATTAATTAAAGAATGGCTTAAAACCTTTAAGTCGCTGGCTGGCAATATCCAAATCATTAATTTATCAATTGCTGATTTACATTTTTTTTTTGACATAAAGGACTGTGAATTTATAGCTGCAGCTCTTTCCCTGTAGCTACATTAAGTCTCAGAATAGGGGAAAGAATACAACATTTCTTAAGCAGCAATCATATTTTTTATATTGTTCAAGTATTTTGCATGCAAAATGTATTTAAAGACTTACAACCACCTGAAAAATAGCTATTATTCTTCCTACTTGTCAAGTGAAGATTGAGGTCTGAGAGAATAGGTAACTTCTTAGTCATGCAGCAGGGAAAGGTGGAGCTGGGGTTTAAATCCAGAATAGCATTTCCTGATCAAATATTGCATGGGACAGACAAAAAAACTATCTGTTGTTTATCTGAAATTTAAATATAACTGGGCATCCTGTATTTTTATTTGTGAAATCTGGCAACCCTAATCCAGGGCCATCTGGACTCAAACGCTGTGCTCCTTTCGTCCCACAATGTGCACTTGATACATCAGGAAATACATGCAAATTCAGAACATATTTTTGCCCATATTCTGTAATTTAATTTACTTTAGTTACCAAATATATAATAAATATGAAAGTGGCCCACAATCCACACTTTGGAAAAAAGTACAATTTTGATCTGAAGATGAGGAAGGAGCTTTTTGGGGTTTTTTTTGGAGTAGACAGCTACATGTGCCTTTAATAAAATTAACCTTTTGCTTCAATCAACTGTCATCAAATTGGAACTTTTTCCAACCCAATAATTCCATTACACATTTAAGCTGTTCTGTAGCACTTAAAAATACAATCTAAAATATCTGAAAAAAAGAAAGTAGACACAATGTCTTGTCACATTTGATGCTGTCAATCTTTAATTAAAAATACCCTACCAGTGAGACTACTGATGGTATTGTTCTTTGGAGACAGAGCAAACTCTCAGTAAACTGAAAGAAATAATTAGTGTCCTTACTTGCAACATACAGTGTAAATTTAAATTCTTCATAATAATCTTCAAGGTTTTATAACAAAATCTCGTCTTTCTAGCCTCATAGTCCTTAAAATTATAATTTTCTTCTTTAATATGTCTCCTGTCCTGTATTTCAGTGTGTAAGGACATTCTTATTTCCTACACTAGTAGATTCCTGTGCCTCTTAGTTTTATAAATAGGAGAACAACATAAGTTCTTAAAAATTAAATAAAAGTTTTCATAACCTTCGAGTACCAGAAACAATTTCCAAATAATATATCAAAATTTTAAAAAGGCATAAAGGAGAAGGTTGGTAGATTTACCCTACAAAAATGTAGAGCTAACTTAGTGTAGTCAAAAACACAGTAGGCCAGGTGTGGTGGCTCATGCCCGTAATCCCAGCACTTTGGGAGGCTGAGGCGGGCAGATCATCTGAGGTCAGGAGTTCAAGACCAGTCTGGCCAACATGGTTAAACCCCGTCTCTACTAAAAGTACAAAAATTAGCTGGGCGTGGTGGTGGGTGCCTGCAATCCCAGCTACTTGGGAAGCTGAGGCAGGAGAATCACTTGAACTCGGGAGGCAGCACTTGAACCTGGGAGGCGGAGGTTGCAGTGAGCTGAGATCACACCACTGCACTCCAGCCTGGGCAACAAGAGCGAGACTCCAACTCACAAAAACAAAACAAAACAAAAAAGCCACAATAACAAATTAAAAGTCAAACATCAATTGGTCAAAATATTTGCATATAGACAGATAATAGTTCCTAAACTATTTATTAGTTTTTTTCCTCTGGTTTTATATTTTTCAAAACATATGACATTCTGTTATTATTTTTGCCAGCATATTTGAAAATTTCTGTTCTTTTCATTGTTTCCTATATTCCATTTCTTCTGTGATGATTTGCTTTTCTTCTTTTTGAACTACTTCCCTTATTAACTATTTCAGTAAGAGTCATGGATGGTAAATTATCTTGGCCTTCCATATCTGCATTTATTATTCAATTCTTGAATGATAGCTAATTGTGTGATGTTTCCAAGATTCAAACTTCATTCCTTTCTTTCTTCATTCATTCAGATGAATTTAGTTTTTTCCTCTGATATCTTTTAATGTTTTTGCTTTAGTTTTGATGTTCTGCAGGTTTGCTATGATGTCTCTAAATGTGGATATATATGTGTATATTCTGCTCAAATTTTGTTATTGTTTTTTTCACTTAAACAATAAGAAATGAAAATTTGGGCTACTTTATATCTGTATATTAATATGCAAATATTGAAACTACAACATGTAGGGGTCAAAATATATTATACCTAAAATAGACCCAAATTCAGAAGCCATGTCATATTGAGGTGAGGGTCATGATTCTGTGAATACAACCATGTGCAAAAACAGATATAGGGTCACCTGTATTGGAAAGAAAAGAGACAGGGATTTGGAAAGTCATCTTTTATTCCCCTGACATGGACTCTAAACTTTCAAACAACTCTTTTGAGAAGAATTTAATTTCAGAAGTAGCAGCTCAGGGAGATGCACTGAGACCTCAGGCATATTTGCAGACTATTTTGAAATAGAAGTCTGTAGCTGAGCCAGAAAGTGAAACCTCAACACGTACGTGGAAGCTACCATCTGCTGGTAAGATCGCAGGAAAGATGAAATGGTCCCTGAGGCTCTATCTGTACCTTTATCCCTCTTCAATCAGTGACTGAGGGCCAGAGATTAGACAGTGACTTGGGCAAATGGGAAGCACAGTGGGAGATTTGGGCTTGGGCTACCCTGCTGACTTTCATCTGACAGCTGCTAAATGCCTCCACCCTAGGACTGCAAGCCTTATCCATACTTTATGCCACCTCAGGGGAAGCATTGCTTGTAGTTTTGGCTAAGCTTCCCATTGGTAAAGAGGGCGCCTGAAAGGAAGCATGGAGCTAGGAATAGAAAGAAGCTCAGCATTCTGGGAAAAGCGTTAACATCCTTTATCAGAGAAAGGTGAGGACTTTGCACAGCACCAAAGTTTCCCTCGATCAACTTAAAGAGATGAGAATAACAGAGCCTGAGAAATTTTTCTTCTGGAAAGGAAAGATATACAGGTGAGCTACATGTCCTTTGTGGGCATGCAACATTTACTAGGATGAGATTGTAGCAAGAATAATATACTTCAACATACTGCCTTAATCTATGCAGGCTGCTATACAAAACACCACAGTCTGGGAGGTTTAAACAATGGACACTTATTTTCTCACAGTTCTGGAGGCCAGAAGTCCGAGATCAGGTGCCAGCATGATCGAGTTCTGGTGAGGACCTTTTCTTCCATGCTTGCAGAGAGCTGACTTCTCGCAGTATACTCACATGGCCTTTCCTTGGTGATAGCTTGCGGAAAGCAAGCAAGCACTCTGATGTCTCTTCTTATAATGCCACTAATGCTATTGGACCAGGGCTCCATCTTCAAGACCTAATCTGAAACTAATTAGTGCTCAAAGACCTCATTTCCAAATACCATTACAACGATGGTTAGGGTTTCGATAAATGAAGATTGTGGGGACAAACATCTGTCCGTAATGTACACTAAACCATCGTGTTTAACGTCACCAGTGAAACCTAACTCTTGGACTTTTCACAGCTTCACTAATAAAAGCCAGCCCCAGGTGACTCCAGCCACAGTGTTGCTTTTATAAGGTGTAGAGTATGGAGAAATAAGGATGTTATTAGGAAAGAGGAAAGCTCTCCTGATGTTTAGAGGAGGAGATAAATTAGAAAGTGTGGAGTGGAGAGAACGAAAGGGCCGGACGAGAGGAAAGAAAGGCAGGAGATCAGACCCAAATGTCTGTTCTCTAGAAATACAGCTGAGGGAGATTTCCAAAGCAGAGGTATTTGTGTCATCTTGACTTTGCTACTTTGGGTCAATACTGCCACCAGTATAGGACTCCAGTATTTGCTGGACTACAGAAAAGGAACAAAATTTATTGTGGGTGGTTAGGCAGAAAGACAGCCTGAATTCAGGCCTCAGTTTCCTAGGCACGTGTGGTGTTAGCAGAAGATTCTGCAACTGTCCCAGTCCCACATAAGGTGAAGTGAAAGTGTCAAGAGAACCAGGGGCCAGGAGAGGCAAATCCAGGCAAGAAACTGGCAGGAGGTGCAACCTTGTGAGTTAAGGGTAGGATCTACTGGTGTTGGAGTTATCAGCTACTTGGAGATCAGGAAAGGGAAGTTCTATTAGGGATTGGTGCAGGAAGAAAGGCTGTACTAACCATGTGTTTCTGGTGTTTTCACATCTGGGGCCTTGCTGACCCTGGAGAGTCTGCCCTTCCAAAGGCTAGCCAGTTTCTAGAGATGGTAAAGGACTTGCTGCATGCAAGTGCACCTTTCATATGCAAACCAACCAATCCAATGCCTACATCCCCAACCATTTCTATTAAGCTCTTACATTCAGGGCCACTATCACCCTGCCCTAACCACCCCACCACCAGGTGCCAAATAACTAGGAAGAGCACCTAAACCTAGAGGCTGCTGACATTATTTAAACCAGCCAATCCTAAGCTTGCTTGCCCTACCTCATCCACTTCTTCCCTCAGATATCATAATAAAGGCTCTTGCCAATGCTTTTTCCTCAATTCCCTTACCTCCTGATCCTGGTACTTACCCACGTGGCCACCCATGTGAAGTGACGTGTCCCCTTCTCTTGGAACTGTGAGTAATGAACTATCTTTTCAATGGGAATTACCTATTGATCTGTTGGCTTTACCATATCTGAGTAATAATAAAATTTAAAGAGAGGCCAGTACTCAGAAATCAGTGGCAGAAGACAGTGTATTCATAGACCAACCTGGAGAAGACTCTCTCATCCTAGACATATGGTATTCCTTCTGCATCCTGAACACATTCAGGGAAGGATGATGGCAGGAGAGACTCCTTGACAGGGGGAAATTGTCAGATCTTTGAATTGACACAATGTGTATCTCAAAATGACCCCTTAAACCATGACAAATTCTGGTGTATTTAATTTGAAATATTTAACCTCTCCTGACCCGCAATGAACTCACATTTGCCACTGAATGGTACATAAATTTGAGAGAAAGGAAGCACGTTCAGAGAGTAGAATTTTCTACCCTAGGTCCTAGTATTTAATAGTTTTTAAAACAAATAAATTATTTTCATTGGGATTTATTTATAATTATAAATGAATGCATATTCATTGCAGATAAATTAATTGGAATATTTATAATTCAATACAAAGAAAAACAGCTTATTGTCTCTCGCATCATTTTTTGAATGTATCTCTCCATGTATTCATTTAGTGACTATATGTTATGTATATTAACAATATTTTAAAGAAATTTTCCATACCATTAAGTGGCTTTACTATTAATCACTTAGTTCATTTTATCAATACCCTGTGGTTAGATATTTTGATTTCTTTCTTTTCTAAAAAATACTCTGATGAACATCCAGGTTTATAAAACTTTGTGTGCATTTTATATTATTTCTAACTTGATAAATTTATAGAAATAAAACAAAAGAGTTCCATTTTCAAGTCTTTTTGATCATGTGAACATTTTGATGACTTTTTGTTCATATTACCAAATTCTCTCTAGCTATGCCAATTCATACACCTACCAGCAGTATATAAAAATGTCCATTTCTCCCTTCTCTTGAACACATACTGCTTTACAAACAATTTTTTTTTTTTTTAAGACAGAATCTCATTCTGCCGTCCAGGCTGGAGTGCAGTGGTATGATCTCAGCTCACTGCAACCTCCGCCTGCTGAGTTCAAGTGACTCTTGTGCCTCAGCCTCCCGAGTAGCTGGGATTACAGGTGTGTGCCACCATGCTCAACTAATTTGTATATTTTTAGTAGAGACGGAGTTTCACCATGTTGGCCAGGCTGGCCTAGAACTCCTGGCCTCAAGTGATCCACCCACCTTGGCCTCCCAAAGTGCTAGGATTACAGGCATGAGCCATTGCACCCAGCCTTCAAAATAAATTTTTATAAAATCTTTGCAGATAGAAAAAAAACAGCATCTCATACCTGTAAATTTCTTCTCTTTGATAATCAATGAAGAAGAAAATTTCCCATATATCTGAAAATTTCTCATGTATCTCATATATGCTCTTTATTTAAATCATGAATTCAGATACTTTCTTAACTTCTTGGGATATATACCTCTTCCATAATCATGTCTAAAAGTTTCCTCTATGCTGGGGATTATTAACCTTGTTTGTCACATATGATGCAATTTTCCACCTGGCTAGATATTATCTTCTAATTTTGTTTTTAGATACTTGTGTTTCATTTTTATTGACAAATATTTAATATATGTATATGTATAGAAATATGAAATACAAAGATAAGTGTATGTTCAACAAATTTCCCTTTAATTCACAATTATTCATAGAATGTTAAAAATATGTCCTTACTGGCAGAGAGTAATAGCTGTAGTAAATTAAGGAAACAAGTTTAAACAAATATGTGCTCACTCAAACTCTGCCTACCAGAAGCTGCTGCACTCTCTGCCCACACAGCATTTACATGAGCTTCAAGGAATTTCAACACCCTAAAACGTCATTTTCCCTGGTCCTTCAGAGAACAATAGATATAATAATAACTGTCAGTGTCAAGGGTCTTATAGTAATTTCACAGTCCTCCACAGGAAAGATCTCATTTAAACCCCAAAAGCTTGTCAATGTTGTCTCATCTTACATATGGAGAAATGAGCTTAGTGACTTGCTCAGCCACATCTGGGCAGTGAGTAGGATGGCATGATCACTACAGGCATACCTCATTTTATTGTGTTTTGCTTTATTGTGCTTCAAAGATGTTGCCTTTTTAACAAATTAAAGGTTTGTGGCAATTCTGTGTTGAGCAAGTCGTTGGAGTCATTTTTTCCAACAGCGTGTGCTCACTTCCTGCCTCTATGTCACATTTTGGTAATTTTTGCAATATTTTAAAAATTTTTTTTATTATTATAACAGTTATAGTGACTCGTAATCAGCGATCTTTGATGTTACCATTGCAATTGTTTTGGGACATCACGAACCACACCTATGTACAATGGCAAACTTGATATGTAAATATTGTGTGTGCTCTGACAGCTGCACCAGCCGTTCTCTTGTCTCTCACCCTCTCCTTGGGCCTCCCTGTTCCTGGAGAAACAATATTGAAATTGGGTCATTTAATAAACTTACAATGTTCAAGTGAAAGGAAGTCTAAGTGTTCAAGTGAAAGGAAGAGTCACACACCTCTCAATTTAAATCAAAAGCTAGAAATAAATGAATAAGCTTAGTGACAAAGGCATGTTAAAAATTAAGATAGGCTGAAAGCTAGGTTTCTTGTGCTAAACAATTAGTTAATTTGTGAATTCAAAAAAGAAAAAATTCTTGAAGGAAATTAAAAGTGTTATTCCAGTGAACACAGGAATGATAAGAAAGCAAAACACCCTTATTGCTTGTATGGAGAAAGTTGTATTGGTCTGGATAGAACATCAAACCAGCCACAACATTCCCTGAAGCCAAACCCTAATCCCGAACAAGGCTCCAATTCTCTTCAATTCCATGAAGGCTAAAAAAGGTGAGGAAACTGCAGACAAAGAGTTGGAAGCTAGAAGTGGAAGCTAGTTCATGAGGTTTAAGGAAAGAAGCTGTCTCCATAACGTCAAAGTGCAAAATGAAGCAGCACGTTCTGATGTAGAAGCTGCAGTAAGTTATTCAGAAGATCTAGCTAAGATCATTGATGAATATCACTACACTAAACAACAAATTTTTAATGTAGACAAACAGCCTTCTATTTGAAGGAGATGCCACCTAGGACTTTCATAGCTAGAAAGACATCTATGTCTGGCTTCAGAGCTTCACAGGGCAGGCTGACTCTCTTGTTAGGGGCTAATGCAGCTGGTGAATTTAAGTTGGAGACAGAGCTTATTTACCATTCTGAAAATCCCAGAACCTTTAAAAATTATGCTTAACTTACTCTGCCTGTGCTCCATCCATGGAATAATGAAGCCTGAATGACAGCACATCTGTTTACAGCAGGTTTTGCTGAATATTTTAAGCCCACTGTTGAGACCTACTGATCAGAAAAAAAGATTTTTTTCAACAGATTACTGCTCATTGATAATGCACTTCGTCAACTATGAGCTCTGATGGAGGTGTACCAGGAGACTAATGTTGTTTTCATGCCTGCTCACATACTATCTGATATGGTTTGGCTGTGTCCCCACCCAAATCTCAACTCGAATTGTACCTCCCAGATTTCCAAGTTATGGAAGGGATCCAGGAGGAGATAATTGAATCATGGGGGCTGGTCTTTCCCATGCTATTCTCATGATAGTCAATAAGTATCAGGAGATCGGATAGGTTTATCAGGGGTTTCCTTTTTTGCTTCTTCCTCATTTTCTCTTGCTTCCACCATGTAAGAAGTGCCTTTCACCTCCTGCCATCATTCTGAGGCCTCCCCAGCCACATGGAACTGTAAGTCCAATTAAACCTTTTTCTTCCCAGTCTTAGATATGTCTTTATCAGCAGCATGAAAACAGATTAATATAGTAAATTGGTAACAATAGAGTGGGGTGTTGCTGAAAAGATACCTGAAAATGTGGAAGTGACTTTGAAACTGGGTAACAGGCAGAGATTGGAACAGTTTGGAGGGCTCAGAAAAAGACAGGAAAATGTAGGAAAGTTTGGGGCTTTCTAGAGACTTGTTGAAGGGCTTTGCCCAAAATGCTGATAGTGATATTGGACAATAAGGTTCAGACTGAGGTGGTCTCAGATGGAGATGAGGAACTTGTTTGGAGCTGGAGCAAAGGTCACTCTTGTTATGTTTTGGCAAAGAGACTGGTGGCATTTTGCCCCTGCCCTAGAGATCTGTGGAACTTTGAACTTGAGAGAGATGATTTAGGGTATCTGATGGAATAAATTTCTAAGCAGCAAAGCATTAAACAGGTGACTTGGGTACTGTTAAAGGCATTCAGTTTTATAATGGAAGCAGAGTGTAAAAGTTCAGAAAATTTGCAGCCTGACAATGAGATAGAAAAGAAAACCCCATTTTCTGGGGAGAAATTCAAGCTGGCTGCAGAAATTTGCATAAATAGCAAGGAGCCTAATGTTAATTCCAAACACCATGGGGAAAATATCTCCAGGCCATGTCAGGGACCTTCACAGCAGCCCCTCCCATCACAGGCCTGGAGGAGCAAGAGGAAAAAGTGGTTTCATGGGCTGGACCCAGGGTCCCGTGCTGTGTGCAGCCTAGGGACGTGGTGCCCTGTGTCCCAGCTGCTCCAACCATGACTGAAAGGGGCCAATGTACAGCTCAGGCTGTGGCTTCAGAGGGTGGAAGCCCCAAGCTTTGGCAGCTTCCACATGGTGTTGAGCCTGTGGGTGCACAGAAGTCACAAATTGAGGTTTGGGAACCTCCACCTATATTTCAGAAGATATATGGAAATGGCCTGATGCCCAGAAAAAACTTTGCTGCAGGGGGAGGGCCCTCATGGAGAACCTCTGCCAGGGCAGTGAGGAAGGGAAATGTGGGGTCTTAGCCCCCACACAGAGCCCCTACTGGGTCACTGCCTACTGGAGCTGTGAGAGGAAGGCCACCATCCTCCAGACTTCAGAATGCTAGATCCACTGACAGCTTGCACTCTACACCTGGAAAAACCACAGGCACTCAATACCAGCCCATGAAAACAGCTGGGAGGGAGGCTGTACTCTGCAAAGCCACAGGTGTGGAGCTGCCCAAGACTATAGGAACTCACCTCTTGCATCAGCATGACCTGGATGTGAGACATGGAGTCAAAGGAATTTTAAAATTTGACTGCTGCACTGGATTTTGGACTTGCATGGGCTGTGTAACCCTTATGTTTTGGCTAGTTTCTCCCATGTGGAAATCCTGTATTTACCCAATACCTGTACCCTCATTGTATCTAGGAAGTAACTAGCTTGCTTTTGATTTTATAGGCTCATAGGCGGAAGGGATTTGCCTTGTCTCAGATGAGACTTTGGACTGTAGACTTTTGGGTTAATGCTGAAATGAGACTTTTGGGGACTGTTAGGAAGCCATGATTGGTTTTGAGATGTGAGGACGTGAGATTTGGAGGGGACAGTGGCAGAATGATATGATATGATTTGGTGGTGTTCCCACCCAAATCTCAATTTGAATTGTATCTCCCAGAATTCTCATGTGTTGAACGAGGGACCCAGGAGGAGGTACTTGAATCACGGGGGCCGGTCTTTCCTGTGCTACTGTCATGATAGTGAATAAGTTTCATGAGACTTGATGGGCTTATCAGGTGTTTCCGCTTTTGCTTCTTCCTAATTTTCTCTTGCTGCCACCATATAAGAAGTGTCTTTCACCTCCCACCATGATTCTGAGGCCTCCTCCCCAGCCATGTGGAACTATAAATCCAATTAAACTTCTTTTTCTTCCCAATCTCGGGTATGTTTTATCAGCAGTGTGAAAATGAACTAATACACCATCCATTCTGCAACTTATGGATCAAGGAGTAATTTGGGCTTTCAAGTTTTATTATTTTAAGAAATACATTTTTTAAGGCTATAGCTGCCATAGATAGGAATTCCTCTGATGGATATGGGCAAAGTAAACTGAAAATCTTTTGGAAAGAATTCACCATTCTACATGTCATTAAGAACATTCATGATTCATGGCAGGAGGTCAAAATATCAACATTAACAGGAGCCTGAATGAAATTGATTCCAACCTTCATGGGTGACTTTGAGAGGTTCAATACTTCAGTGGAGGTAGTAACTGCAAATGTGGTGAAAATAAAAAGAGAACTACATTAGAAGTGAAGTCTAATGATGTGACTAGATGGCTAAATTTGAATGGATAAAGAGTTGCTTCTCGTGGATGAGCAAAGAAAGTGGTTTCTTGAGATGGAATCTGCTCCTGGTGAAGATGCTGTGAACATTGTTGAAATTACAACAAATGATTTAGAATATTCCATAAACTTAGATGAAAAAGTAGCAATAGGGTTTGAGAGGATTGACTCCAATTTTGAAAGAAGTTCTACTGTGGGTAAAAGGCTATCAAACAGCGTCACAAGCTACAGAGAAATTTTTCATATACTAAAGAGTGAATCAATGTGGCAAATATCCCACTGACCAAAACCAAGTGACATGATTTCATCTTGTTTGGAGGGAGGCAAGGAAATGTAGGCTTTCTTCCATGCAGTCATATATCCAGCTAAAAATCAGGGATTCTACTACCATGTATGAAAAGAAAATGGATATAGAGGACAACTAGCAGTTTTTATCAAAGCATCCATCTGAGTGTTTTCCCATACAAAATAATCATCCCAGGAGGCTAAGTTCCAATAATGCTGTCATTGCCATAGTTTTCAACTTCCATTGGAGCCTACAATACATTTTTATACATATCCTCAGAGGTGTCAAATATTCAGTCTTAAGGAGTAAATTTGATTTTTTGAAACATCAAAAATTATCTCAGACAGAATTTTCTGTGTAAGATGTGTAACAAAATAAGTGATGTCATTTGAGGGCAGAAGGTTGGATATGACTTCAAACTTATGTATCTCTAAAAACAATTTCCAGAGAGGGTCTTACACATGTTTCCCAAGACTGGCATCACCATTTACTCTCCTCCCAACACCATCATCAATGTCATCATTAGTAGTATCACTTAACAAAGACTGAAAACTTATGAGGATGGTGATTTTCATATGTGACACTTTCTACTCAAAATATAGTACTCAGATAAATGCATTTAGTGCCCCTCAACTTGTAACTGCCAGACTTACATCCATTTGTCTATATAATATGCTCTAACAACAGATGGTATATCATTAAAAATCTTTATTACACTTGATGCTCTTCTAGGATGGAGAGAAATCTATTTCCAAAATTTACATAAAGATGCTGTAAAATTAGGGACTTACATTTAAAAAGCTACTTGGGATTGATTTAAAATGACATGTAATATTATGCTTTCACCAGTTAGCTGGATAATATCACCCTCTGGAGGCAAAGTGCTAATTATTTATGCACTTCATTATAAGGCAGCTCAAAACATTAAATTTCATTCCTGGGGAAATTTTAAACTGGGAAAAATAACAAGTATTGCTTACATTTAAAATACTTTTTTAGAATTTGATTTCTAATTCCTTTTTCTTTTGAATCTTTATGAGTTGTTTCAAATCAGGAAAGATCTTAGCTAGATCTTCTGGATAACTTGCTGCAGCTTCTGTATTATCACCTGTTGCTTCATCTTGTACTTTGATGGTATGGAGACAGTATCTTTGCTTAAACCTCATGATCTAACCTTTGCTAGCCTCTAACTTTTCTTCTGCAGTTTCCTCACCTTTCTCAGCTTTCATAGAATTGAATAGAGTTAAGGCCTTATTCTGGATTAGGGTTTGGCTTAAGGGAATGTTGTGGCTTGTTTGATCTTCTATTCAGGCCAACAAAACTTTGTTCATATCGGCAATAGGGCTGTTTAGCTTTCCTATCTTTCCTGTGTTCGCCAGAGTAGCGCTTTTAATTTTCTCCAAGAATTCTTTTTTTCTTTTAATTCATGTCTTAGCTAACTGTTCAGCACAAGAGACTTAGCTTTTGGCCTACCTTAACTTTCAACATGTCTTTCTCACTAAGCTTATTCATTTATTTCTAGCTTTTCATTTAAAGTGAGAGATGTGTGATTCTTCCTTTCACTTGAACACTTAGAGTCCATTGTAAGGTTATTTTATATTTTTTTAAAGTAATATAATTTACTTTTTATTTAAATAGGTTTTGGGGGAACAGATGGTGTTTGGTTACATGAATAAGTTTCTTTGTGGTGATTTCTGAGATTTTGGTGCTCCTGTTATCCAAACAGTGTACACTACACCCAATGTGTAAATCTTTCATCCCTCACCCACCTCCCACCCTTTCCCCCAAGTCCCCAAAGTCCATTGTATCATTCTTATGTCTTTGTGTCCTCATAGCCTAGCTCCCACTTATGTGTGAGAACATAACAATGTTTGGTTTTTCATTCCTGAGTTACCTCACTTAGAATAATGTTCTCCAATTCCATCCCGGTTGCTGCGAATGCCATTATTTCATTCCTTTTTATGGTGGAGTAGTATTCCATGGTATATATATATCTATATATCACACTTTCTTTATCTACTCATTGGTTGAGGAGCATTTGGGCTGGTTCTGTATTTTTGCAATTGCAAATTGTGCTGCTATAAACATGTATGTGCAAATATCTTTTCTGTATAATGACTTGTTTTCCTCTGGGCAGATACCCAGTAGTGGGATTGCTGAATCAAATTGTAGATCTACTTTTAGTTCTTTAAGGAATCTCCGTATTGTTTTCCATAGTGGTTGTCCTAGTTTACATTCACACCAACAGTGTAAAAGTGTTCCCTTTTCACCACATCCATGCCAACATCTATCAGTTTTTTAAAATTTTTTGACTATGGCCATTCTTGCCAGAGTAAGGTGGTATCGCATTGTGGATTGTGTTTTGATTTGTATTTCCATGATAATTAGTGATGTTGAGCATTTTTTCATTTTTTTTTCCTTTTATGTATCTTCTTTTGAGAATTGTCTATTCATGTCCTTAGCCCACTTTTTAATGGGATTGTTTTTTCCTTGCTGATTTGTTTGGGTTCTTTGTAGATTCTGGATATTAGTCCTTTGTCAGGAGTATAGTTTGCAAAAATTTTCTCCCACTCTGTGGGTTATCTGTTCATTCTGCTAATTATTTCTTTTCCTGTGCAGAAGCTTTTTAGTTTAATTAAGTCTCATCTATTTATCTTTGTTTTTGTTGCATTTGCTTTTGGGTTCTTGCTTATAAAGTCTTTGCCTAAACTGATGGCTAGAAGGGTTTTTCTAATGTTATCTTGTAGAATTTTTATGGTTTCAGGTCTTAGATTTAAATCTTTGAACCATCTTGACTTGATTTTTGTATAAGGTCAAACTGTGAGGATCCAGTTTCATTCTGCTACATGTGGCTTGCCAATTATCCAAGCACCATTTGTTGAATAGGGTGTCATTTCCTCACTTTATGTTTTTGTTTCCTTTGCCAAAGATCAGTTGACTGTAAGTATTTGGCTTTATTTCTGGGTTCTCTATTCTGTTCCATTAATCTATACGCTTATTTTTATACCAGTACCATGCTGTTTTGGTGACTATGGCCTTATAGCATAATTTGAAGTAGGGTAGTGTGATGCCTCCAGATTTGTTCATTTTGCTTAGTCTTGCTTTGGCTATGTGGGCTCTTTTTAGGTTCCATATGAATTTTGAGATTGTTTTTTCTAGTTCTGTGAAGAATGATGATGGTATTTTGATGGGAATTGCATTGAATTTGTAGTTTGCTTTTGGCAGTATGATATTTTCCTAATAATGATTTTACCCAACCGTGAGCATGGAATATATTTTCATTTGTTTGTGACATCTATGATTTCTTTCAGCTGTGTTTTATAGTTTCCCTTGTAGAGGTCTTCCACCTCCTTGGTTAGGTTTATTCCTAAGTATTTTATTTTATTTATTTTATTTGCAGCTATTGCAAAAGAGTTGACTTTTTGATTTGATTCTCAGTTTGGTCACTGTTGGTGTATAGCAGAGCTACTGATTTCTGTACATTAATTTTGTATCCTGAAACTTTGCTGAATTCATTTATCCGTTCTAGGAGCTTTTGGGATGACTCTTTAGGGTTTTGTAGATATACAACCGTGTCATCAGGAAACAGCGACAGTTTGACTTCCTCTTTACTGATTTGGATTGCTCAGTCTCATTGCTCTGGCTAGGACTTCCAGAACTAGGCTAAATAGAAGTGGGTGAAAGTGGGCATCCTTGTCTTCATCCAGTTCTCAGGGGCAATGCTTTCTACTTTTCCCCATTTGGTATAATGTTGGCTGTGGGTTTGTCATAGGTGGATTTTATTACCTTAAGTTATGTCCCTTTTATGCTGATTTTGTTGAGGGTTTTAATCATAAAGAGATGCTGGATTTTGTCAAATGCCTTTACTGTGTCTATTGAGATAATCATGTGATTTTTGTTTTTAATTCTGTTCATGTGGTCTACCACATTTATTGACTTACGTATGTCAAACTCTCCCTGCATCCCTGGTATGAAAACCCATTTGATCATGGTGGATTATCTTTTTGATATGCTGTTGGATTTGTCTATCTAGTATTTTGTTGAGGATTTTTGCATCTATGTTCATCAGGATATTGGTCTATAGTTTTTTGTTGTTGTTGTTATGTGTTTTCCTTGTTTTGGTATTAGGGTGATACTGGCTTCATAGAATGATCTAGGGAGGAGTTCCTCTTTCTCTATCTTTTGGAATGGTGTCATTGAGATTGGCACCAATTCTTCTTTGAATATCTGGTAGAGTTCAGCTGTGAATTCTTCTGGTCCTGGACTTTTTTTTGTTTTGTTTTGTTTTTGGTAACTTTTAAATTACCACTTCCATCTTGCTGCTTGTTATTGCTCTGTTCAGGGCTTCTGCTTCTTCCCGGTTTAATCCAGGAGGATTGTATATTTCCAGGAATTTATCCATCTCCTCTAAGTTTTCTAGTTTATGCACATAAAGATGTTTGTAGTAGCCTTGAATGATCTTTCGTATTTCTGTTGTATTGGTTGTAATATCTCCCATTTCATTTCTAATTGAGCTTATTTGGATATTCTCTCTTCTTTTCTTGGTTAATCTTGCTAATGGTCTATCAATTCTATTTATCTTTTCGAAGAACTAGTTTTTATTTCATTTATCTTTTGTATTTTTTTGTTTCAATTTCATTTAGTTCTGCTCTGATCTTGGTTATTTCTTTTTCTCTGCTGGGTTTGGGTTTGGTTCATTCTTGCTTCTTTAGCTCTTTGAGGTGTGATTTTAGGTTAGATTGTCTATTTGTGCTCTTTCAGACCTTTCGATGAAGGCATTTAATGTATGAACTTTCCTCTTAGCACCGTTTTTGGTATCCCAGATGTTTTGATAGGTTGTGTCACTATTATCGTTCCATTCAAAGAATTTTTAAATCTCATTATTGTTTCATTTTCAACCCAACAATCATTCAGGAGCAAGTTATTTAATTTCCATGTATTTGCATGGTTTTGAGGGTTCCTTTTGGAGTTGATTTCCAATTTTATTCCACTGTTGTCTGAGAGAGTGCTTGCTATAATTTCAATTTTCTTAAATTTGTTGACACTTGTCTTGTGGCCTACCATATGATCTATCTTGGAGAATGTTCTATGTGCTGATGAATAGAATGTATATTCTGAAGTTGTTGGGTAGAATGTTCTGTAAATATCTGTTAAATCCATTTGTTCTAGGGTATCATTTAAGTTCATTGTTTCTTTGTTGACTTTCTGTCTGGATGACCTCTCTAGTGCTGTCAGTGGAGTATTGAAGTCCCCCACTATTATTGTGTTGACATCTATCTCATTTTTTAGATCTAGTAGTAATTGTTTTATAAATTTGGAAACTCCAGTGTTACTTGCATATATATTTAGGATTGTGATATTTTCCTGTTGGACTAGTCTTTTTATTATTATATAATGTCCTTCTTTGTCTTTTTTAACTGCTGTTGCTTTTAAGCTTGTTTTGTCAGATAAAAGATTAGTTCCTCTTGATCACTTTTGGTGTCTATTTGCATGGAATATCTTTTTCCACCCCTTTACCTTGAGTTTATGTGAGTCTTTATGTGTCAGGTGAGTCTCTTGAAGACAGCAGATACTTGGTTTGTGAATTCTTATCTATTCTGCCATTCTGTATCTTTTAAGTGGAGCATTTTGGCCATTTAAATTTAATGTTAGTATTGAGATGTGAGGTCCTATTCTATTCATCATGCTATTTGTTACCTACATACCTTGTTTTTTTTATTGTCTTATTGATTTATAGGTCCTGTGAGATTTATGCTTTAAGGAGATTCTATTTTGGTGTACTTTGAGGATTTGTTTCAAGATTTAGAGCTCCTTTTAGCAATTCTTGTAGTGCTGACTTTGTAGTGGTGAGTTCTCTCAGTATTTTTTTTGTCTGAAAAATAGTGTATCTTCCCATCATTTATGAAGCTTAGTTTCACTGGATACAAAATTCTTGGCTGATAATTGTTTTGTTTAAGGAGGCTAAAGATAGTACCCTAATCCCTTCTAGCTTGTAGAGTTACTGCTGAGAAATTTGCTGTTAATCTGATAGGTTTCCTTTTATAGATTACCTGATGCTTTTGCCTCACAGCTTTAAGATTCTTTCCTTTGTCTTGACTTTAGATAAGCTGATGACTATGTGCCCAGGCAATGATCTTTTTGCGATGAATTTCCTGGGTACTCTTTGAGCTTCTTGTATTGGATGTCTGGATCTCTAGCAAGGTCAGGGACATTTTCCTTGATTAATCCCTCAAATATATTTTCCAAACTTTTAGATTTCTGTTCTTCCTCAGGAACACCAATTATTCTTAGGTTTGGTCCTTTAACATAATCTCAAACTTCTTGGAGGATTTATTCATTTTTTAAATTATTTTTTCTTTGCCTTTGTTGGATTGGGTTAATTTGAAAGCCTTGTCTTCGAGCTCTGAAGTTCTTTCTTCTACCTGTTTCATTCTGTTGTGGAGACTTTCCCATGCATCTTGCATTTCTCTAAGTGTGTCCTTCATTTCCAGAAGTTGTGATTTTTTTTTTTTATCTATGCTATCTATTTCACTGGAGATTTATCCATTCATATCCTGTATCATTTTTTTTTATTTCTTTAAGCTGAGCTTCACTTTTCTCTGGTGCCTTCTTGACTAGCATAATAATTGACCTTCTGAATTATTTTTCTGGCAATTCAGAGATTTCATTTTGGTTTGGATCCATTGCTAATGAGCTAGCATGATTTTTGGGGGGTGTTAAAAAACCTTGTTTTGTTGTGTTACCAGAATTGTTTTTCTGGTTCTTTCTCATTTGGGTAGGCTATGTCAGAGGAAAGGTCTGGGACTCAAGGGCTGCTCTTCAGATTCTTTTGTCCCTCGGGCTCCTTTCTTGATGTGATGCTCTCTCCTATCCCCTAGGGATGGGGCTTCCTAAGAACCAAACTGGAGTGATTGTTATTTCTCTTCTGGGTCTAGCCACCCAGTGAAGCTACCAGGCTCTGGGCTGGTAATGGGGAGTGTCTGCAAAGAATCCTGTGATGTGATACATCTTCAGGTCTCTTAACCATGGGTACCAGCACCTGCTCTGGTGGAGGTAGCAGGAAAGTGAAGTAGACTCTGTGAGGGTCCTTAGTTGTATTTTGTTGAGTGCACCAGTTTTGTGTTGGTTGGTGGCCAGCCAGGAGGTGGCTCTTTCAAGAGCTCATCAGCTGCAGTAGTATAGGGAGGATACAAACTTTCCCTAGTGTTGCCTTTGGATACGTATTCAGGTTTCTCAGGTTGTAGGCAGGGCCATAGAGCTCCCAAGAGGTTATGTCCTTTCTCTTCAGCTACCAGGGTGGCTAGAGAAAGACCATCAGGTAGAGGCAGTGTCAGGCGTGTCTGAGCTCAGACTCTCCTTGCTGCATCTGCTGTGGGGGATGTGGGTGTGGTTCCCAGGCCAATGGAGTTATGTTCCCAGGGGGATTATAGCTGCCTCTGCTGCATCACACAGGTTGCCAGTGAAGTGGAAAAAGCTGGCAGCCACAGTCCTCACCAAACTCCCACAGAGCTCACACCGTGAAAGGCCAGTCTCACTCCCACCATGCCCCCTCAACAGCACCAAGTTTATTTCCAGGCAGCTGGTGAGCAAGGCTGAGAATTTGCCCCATGCTACGAGCCTCCCAGCTGAGAAAGTAAACCGACTCACAGTTCCTCACTGTCCCATGGAGCCTGCAGTGACAATCCACCTCTTTCAAAAGGTCTATGGATTCTCTTGGCTTTCCTGGTATGTTCCTGTGGTGGTTCTTAGAGAAAAAGTTCACAATGTGAGTCTCTATACACCGTTCTGTCTGTCAGAGTAAGAGCTGGAAGTTAGTCCTGCCTCCTATCTTTCATGTGTTCTCATCATAAGGTTATTAAATGATCCAATTTCAATATTTTTTATCTGGGAATAGGGATGTCCAAGGAGCAGGAGAGAGATAGGGGAACAGCTGGTAGAGCAGTCAGAACATATACATGTATTGATTAGTTCACCATTTAATATTAACACAGTTTGTCATGTCCCCCAATTACAATAGTAACATCAAAGATAATTGGTCGCAGAGCACCATAACAGATATAATAATATTAAAAATCTTGAAATATTATGAGGATTATCAAAATATGACACAGAGCACATGCTTTTGTAAAATAGTGCTGACAGACTTGCTCAATGCAGGGTTGCTGCAAATCTTTAATTTGAAAAAAATATTGGATCTCCAGGTATGGTAGCTCACACCTGTAATCCCAACACTTTGGAAGGCAGAGGTGGGTGGATCACTTGAGGTCAGGAGTTCAAGACCAGCCTGGAAAACATGGTGAAACCCTGTCTCTACTAAAAATACAAAAATTAGCCAGGCGTGGTGGCATGCACCTGTAATTCCAGCTACTCGAGAGGCTGAGGCAGGAGAATTGCTTGAACCCTGGAGGCAGAGGTTGCAGTGAGCCAAGATTGCACCACTGTACTCCAGCCCAGGTGACAGAGCAAGACTTTCTCTCTCTCTCTCTCTCTGTGTGTATATATATATGTTATCTGAGAAGTGCAATAAAGTCAGGCACAATAAGATGAGGTATGTGTGTACTTCATAAACATCTTTAGTAGAGTAAGTATAGATACCTTTGAAATCATTATAATTATTATTGCATATGTATCTCCTTCAATCCAAAAGTCAGCATCAATAAACTTAATAGTGAACCAATTGTAGAAGGCACAAACACTACAAGAATGCCCACTAATACCTCCATTATGTACATCCGTTAAATAAATTGTTTTGTAAATATTAGCAAAATCAAATATACAAGAGAAATGAATGAGACATAAACACTGAAGGGGAAGAAAAAACTACTAATGTTTGCATATATAATAATTGCATATTGGAATAGCAGCTAAAACAAAGAGCTATAAAAATCATTAGGTTGGATCAAAAAGTAACCCAATGCAAAATATAATAAAAGGAAAAATCATGCTTAAAATAACATCCAGGTTCAACTTTTGTTGTATAAAACTAAGAGCTTTGAGTAATCCAGAAATGGCTATCAAAAAATGTGTGGGCAACACACTTCATGGAACTAAGGAAAACTAAGATGGGATTAGATAGGTGCTGATGGCTTCGAAAACTAACTAGCATTAGGGACAATATTTCGGTAGCCCATGGTGCACAATGGAAGGAATAGATAATTTACCACATGAGGTAACCTAGAATGAATTCACAGACTCACTAAGTCTCCTTTGGAAAATTAAGACATTCTTTGGGAAAGAATGGGTCTCCAGTAATTGAAATGGGAGAGTTTTAGATGACTCAGACTACCCAAAATTCCCAGATTCCATTGAGAATGCTTTGCTAGCAGAAGCAACACCTTAGCTCTATTGTAGAATTTGTTCCTCCTTTGCTTGAAGACAATGTAATGGGAACTTAAGTCTTTTTATGCCTTACCACCACCACCTTTAAAATTCCTAGACCTGTAAGTAGAATCAATCCCTATGTGGCTCTTGGTCATAAACACAAATTATACCTTGAAAGAGAAAGCTTACTAGCAAAGGAATTACAAAACTTTGATAATTTTTCTAGACAAAACGTAGAGAATATTTGAGACAATAGAATTCCGAAGTGCTAGACCAAGGTGCAATATATAATTTTACATCAGTCAGATTCATCAATATATATGAATTCATCAGAGATTTGGAATTCATCATGACAGCTTGAACAGCAGTAACAGTTGACTAAAAACTATTTTCAATGGTGATCCACACTGAATAAAGTTGATATGAGAAAAATAGTCAGTGTATTGCAAAGGAAGGCACTCTAAGTCTTAGATCACATGTGCCATATGTGACCAATGAACCCACTCCCTGTGTCCCCTCAAAGGAGTTGACAGAAACTTATGTCTTCATGATAAATGCACTGGTGAGAAAAGCACCAAAGTGCTTAAAAAGTGTGAAGTGGCAGGTTTTTTTTTACAGGTTGAAGAAGCTAGTGGGAGACACTGCAGGAATCTCAGCATGGCAGAAGCAGTGTAGTTACCATAACAGGCAGCAGAGCCGAAGTAATTCTCATAATGGTCTTATCTATAGAAATCATAGGTGGTGGCTAATTGATCATAGGATTCCTAAGTGGATCATAGGATTTCACCAAGATTCTGTCTGGGGCATGTAACTCACCTGGTGAGCAGAGAACTGACTTAAGCCACAATAATAAATCTCCAAAGACTCTTAGTAAGTAGACAGTTACTGAGTCCTGGGACAGTTCTTAGACTCAAAGCTCGCAAATGAAGGGGAGGACCAGCCACTTTGAGAAAAAGCCATAATAGCAGCATCAATAATATGTTTTATAATGTTTCCATTTTCCTTTCTCAAAAGGATATGTGCCTATTTGCTAAAGTAAGTACCCATTGCGGATAAAGGAAATGTCCAGACCTTTCTGATGGTTAGCTAACCCAGAATATAACTACCAGTTAGACTGAGCCTTTGGAGGCTGAGTGATAAATGGGATTTGGATCTGGGACCATCTTGTAGTAGAAATGTTAGGCCCATGTATTTATTCTATAGATATTTTTGAAATTTAGTGTACATTATCAAAATATATATACTCAGCTATGGGCAGAATCGGTATCAGCTACATGTGGCTCTGTGTATGTTTGTGTGTATGTGTGTGCGTGTGTGTGTATATATACATATTCATTTAATTCACAACTTATAAAGCAGAGCCCACTGATTTCTCATTTTACAGATAAAGAAATTAAGACCCAGAATGAACAAGTAACTTGCTCCTAAGGTCACAAGCCAAGTTTGTGGCAGAGATGGTGATGCTCCTGGCAGCCTGTCTGGAGCAGCCACTGCAGGGATGCCAACTGCAGAAGGGGAAGGACATCCAGGGCTGTGCTCTCTATGGAGCTGATGGGAGGCAGGAACAGGCAGGAGCCACACCCCCTACTGAGTTGGCAGGGTGGGAGCCCCATGTTTCTGGGCGCAGCTGCAGCCATGCAGCCATGGCTCCTGACCTGGGCATCCTTGCACTCTTGGGGGTCCAGGAAGCCCCCATTGCCCACAGGATCAGAAGTGCCTGCTCCTGCTCCCTGACCTCTCCCTGCTTCCAATGCCCACTCCAATTATGGAGCAAATTTGTGACCGAGCCTGGGTGCTGTCACAACCCAGCTGAGTGTGCATGCACTCATGGTGGTACTGACATGCCAGCCCCCCCACTTCCTCAGTCCCCTCCTAACTACAGGCACTAATGACTGTGGGAGAGAGGCCAGGAATGATGCTGAGGGCAGCTCAGCATGGGCCTGCAGACACCCTTTGGCGGGAACAGCTTTGGCACCACGGACAACATGTTGATGGCAGGAGGCAGACAGGTTCCTGGGCAGAAAGGGGTGGGTCCCTGGTCTCTTCAAGCCAGGGATGGCCTGAAGCCTGGAGGCTGAGCTGTCAGTTCCAGGTAGAGTCCACAGCCCAGAATGAGAACTTATGATGCTATCTCTGGGCCTGCCCATGGCCACCCATTGACCAATCAGCATGCACTTCCTCCCTTCTGAGCCCATAAAAACCCTGGACTCAGTCAGACTCACACAGACATTGAGACTACTGGCTGCAAGAAGGAGCTACCCATTTTGGGTCTCCCCAGCTTGTTGGGATGACCTGCCTACAGAAAGGAGCTCCCCTTTCTGGGTCCCCTCTCCTCTGAGAGCTGGACACTCATTGGATGACCTGCCTGTGGAAAGGAGCTACCCATTCTGGGTCTCCCTCCACTGAGAGCTGGACACTTGGGACTATCTGCCTGCAAAAAGGAGATACCCACTATGGGTATCCTCTCAGCTGAGAGCTGGGTGCTTATTGGGATGACCTGCCTGTGGAAAGGAACTACCTACTTCAGGTCTCCTGAGAGCTGTTCTGTCATTCAGTGAGGCTCCTCTCCACCTTGCTCACCCTCCAGTTGTCCACATTCCTCATTCCTCCTGGACACAGGACAAGAACTCAGGACCTGCCAAATGGTGGGACCAAAGGAGCTGTAACACAAACAGGGCTGAAACATACTCCCTGCTTGCCATGTTGCAGGTGATGAGAAGAAGAGAAGAGAGAAGAAGAGAAGAACTGCAGCCCTTCGGTGACCCCAGACCTAGGAACTCCCTGAGCCAGGGCTATGACTCCCTCTTTGGGGCTTTTCAGTTCCTGGCAACTCCAAGCTTCTGGGTGCCACCACATTCCCTGGTGCCTGCAGTGGTAGCCACTGGTGATATGCCTGGTCCAGCCACAGCCTTGCAGGGAGCCGGCACCTGTGCCAGTGCCTGCAGCTGCCTACCCCACTGCAGCTGGCATGCCTGGCTGTGCACAGTGGCTGGACCCCATGCTCACTCACACACTGCTTGCCACTCTGCGCCTGGCTCACCCTTAGCAGTTGTGGGATCTGGGCTGGTAGCATGAGGTGAGTGCAGCCTGCCAGGCCAAATGGGCAGAATGAGCCCAGTGGGCCTCAGTGAAAACCTGGGCAAAGGCACCACTGGCTACAGAGGTTTCTGGCTGGAAAACCAACACCCTAAACATCCTGAGACAATGGGATTCGAATTCAGGCAGGCAAGTTCCTAAATTTCTATTTTAATCATTGTACTGTATTGCAGAGTATAGAGCACACCCATTTCTCCTGCATCTCCCAAAGTACACACACACACACACACACACACTTTAGGAAAACATACAAGAGGCAAATGACATTGGTTATTTGGAGAAGAGTGACATGGAGGAGTGAGAGGAAAGCTTTTAGTTTTTTATTTTATAGATTTTTGTGCTGCTTAAGTTTTCTAGCCATGTGGATAATTTATTTCTGCCTTAATATGAACAGAAATGCAATTTTAAAATGTGTGCAAAGGCCTTGATGTGAGAAAGAGCATTCTTTGAGAAACAAAAGAAAGTTTTCATGATTGATGCACAGAGCCAGATGCAGAAGAGAAATAATAATTGCTTGGGAAAGAAGGTAAGTCTTTGTAGGCCATTTTAAATATTTTGAATCTTGTCCTAAAGTTAATGGGAAATTATTTAGAGTTTGAAGCATGAGAGCAACATGATCAAATTAATGTTTATTTAATAGACCACTGGGTAAACATGTGAATAATAGATTGGAGATGAGCAAAAATAGATTCTAGGGACTATTTACTAGTGAATTAGAGTAGTGCAAAAATAAGATAATGGTGACTGAGACTATGATCTTGGTAGTAGAGATAAAAATAAGGAATGATTACATAGTTATCAAGTAGGCAAGGTCAATGTGATTTGGTGATTGATAGGATGATGAAGGACAGGAAAAAGATAAGACTTATTTCCAGTGTTTGGGCTTCTATATCTCATGAGTAATGGTGACATTCACTGAAAAGAAAGCAAAAACTGGGGAGGAAAACCTATGTTCAGTTTGGAATATGCTGACTCAGAGGTAGCAATTGAAATCCATGATATAAAGCAAACAAATGGATAATATGGTTTTGGAGCTCAGAAGAGAGGTCTCTGTTCAGCACAACATGGCTTCATGGGAGTAAACAAGAGAGACATATGGGAGAAAGTGGCTGGTGAGCAGGGGGACTGAGACAGACAGCTCCCAGGAGGGAGTAAGTAAGTAATGCCAGTGAGTAATTGTTGAATGAATGAATGGAGCAGCCAAGGAGACTGAGGAAGTTTTCCATGAAGCAAGTGAAGGAAAAGATAAGCATTATTTAAAAAAAGGAAAAAAAGAGTGATTAGTTTAGACAAATAAAGCTATGGAACAGATTGCTCTAATATAGGTTGATAAAGGTATTTATTTATCTGTTTATTTAGAGGAAGGATTTCACTCACTGTATCCTGGACCTTCTGAGCTCAAGCAATTCTCCCACCCCAGCCTCCCAAGTAGCTAGGACTACAGGCAGGCACCATCATGTCTAGCTAATTTTTAAAAAGTTTTTGTACAGACAGGTTCTCGCTATGCTGCCCAGGCTGGTCTCAAACTCCTAGCCTCAAGTGATCCTTCTGCCTCAGCCTCTCAAATTTCTGGGATTACAGGTGTGAGACACCATGCCAAGCCAAGGTATTTATTTTTAAAGAATTCCAGGGTTAGTAGAGATCTGACCTAAAATCCAAAACCTTCTTCAAATATTGTATAAGTGACAAAAGTATCATATAAGTGACAAAATTATGATGTTGCTGGGATAGTATAAGTTGCAGAATCAAAGAAAAATTTTGTTTTGGCCAATATGCTCTGTTGGAAAATATAGACTAGCATATGATTCTGGCAATCATCCACTTATTTAAAACATTAAAATAATCAGTTCGTCTAATTTTCCAAACAGATAATTAAACAGAAGCTTTTAAAATTGAACCTCAAATATAATGGGTATAATTTTTAAAAAGTAACATGGTTTCAAGTAGGTCAAAAATGTCATTTATAAATGTGTTAGAGTAGAATTTTTCCAGGTATCTCAGAAATAATAACTCATATGATTGATTCAGTTTGTGGTATTTCCATTCTTAACTTCATTTTCATGGTATTTCTAGAGTGATTATCATTCACCAGACAATGTTGTTGTATGAGGGATCTCAAGATAATTTAATTTAGTTCTTGTTCTCAGGAGCTTGCATTTGGGTGGAGAAGATAAAAATATAAGCATTTGTTTGCAAAGATACAAATATGCACAAATTATTGAGGAAGTTCAACACCTATTAGAGAGATCTCCTGGGCGATTTATATAAGAACTGAACATTAAAGACTGAATAGGAGTTGGGTGGAGAGAGTAAGGAATCAGTCATGGCAGAAAGACAGGAGGGCAACCTAATCTGAGAAGCAGAAACAAAGGAAAAATTAATTTTGTTCAGTACGAACAAAACCTATTGATATTACTACAGGGTAAAATATTGGACCTGAAATGAAAGCTTTTCTTCAGATTGAATTGCTAAGTATTAGTCTAGGCTTCTTGGAGGAAGAAGAAATATGGACTTTAACCAGGAAGTGAATGGAACTATTGGAAGAGTTTTGTGTAGATGGGTAATGATTGCACACACACAAAAATCTTATTTATTCATTTATATGAAATCAGATCTCTGTGTTAATATATTTAGAGGGGAAAAGACTTGGACTCAGGCAGTTAAGAAAGAAAGATCTAATGGTACTTTAGAATACTTTTAAAAAGAAAGACAAGAGACGCATAAGGTTAGAGAGGGAGGAAATTTGTAGTGGATGTGTAGGATTTTCTGTGCAGCACCCCTTTCTCTGATTCTTCTGATAAAACCAACTTCTCCATTTAGGAACTAAATCCTTGCCCTCCACCATGCCAACAGTGTGGTTCTAACAGGGGCTACTACGTGGATGGATCAAATCTGTCAGTTCCTTCTATCCTCTTATCCTCCAGCCCACCACACTAACTGGGGCCAAGCAGGGGAGACATAACACTAGATGGGTCAATAAAAATCAGTTCTAGGATTGGCATTAAAAGAAGAAGGACCTCTTCATCTCTATATGAAGCTGTAACTCTGCAATTTCCAGGAAGGATATACAGCCAACACACAGAGAAATGCAGAAAACAGTGTGGGGTAATATGAGAGATGCTGAGAGATTAAGAGACACCTGACAGCATTAATTCCCTTCTCTCCCAATTATATTTTCCCCAGTCAAGGTGACATAAGCCTATAGTTTCCCTTTTGCCTAAGAGAAATTGAAGCTGAGTTTTGTTTCAGTTACTTAGAACCTAAAGTGTCATCATTTATACAAGACTTGGGTAATATTTAGGAAATAAAATAAGAAGGTCTTGAAAACTAATGCCATGTGGGGATGGGAAAGTGAGAAAATGAAAATGATACTAATATTATAGCTAGTGAAGGATGGAGCATGGTACTATTAACTGAGGTAAAGTACACAGAACAATAAGCAAGTTTTGGGAAAAAGGTAATGAGTTGAGCTTTACACATGTTGAATTTAAGGTGCTTGTCAGCCATTCAGAACACATTCATTTGACAGGTGGATATAAAAGTCTGAATAGACTTATGTCCAGTTTTGGAAAGTACAGGCTGAAGAATTATCACATAAAGGTGATAGACAAAAACTTCAAAATGATGATGTTAGACTTGGAAAATGTGCAAAGTGAGAAAAATGGTGGGATGAGAATGAAAATCTGGAGAATATCAATGTTAAGGGTCCCAAGTGGAAGAAAGTATTAAGCAGATAGAGAAAGAAGTATTATAAAAATACAAAAAGACATGGGTGCTCAGCAATATAGAAACTAAATGGTAGAGAATATCTTGAAAGAAGTTACTGTTTTAAAAGCTACAAAGAGCTCCAACGGTACAATGTCTTAAAAGTCTTTATGGCATCTGGAAGGCTGTTGGTGGTCTTATAGAGAACTATGTTAATACAACGTGAGAAATAAATAAAGTAAGTTTCCAGTGGGCTGGAATAAACATGTGAGGTAAGAAAATTAGCTATAGCCAGTGCAGTTCTCCAATTTTTGTAAACAGATAATAAGAAGTTGGACCATAGTTAGAGGGGAACACAGGCAAGGTTTCACTAGATTAGGAAAGACACCAACAGGGAAACTACACAAACACACACACTATGAGTTATATATACAAATATATATAAAATACACACACACACACACACACACTTACTTATTAGGCTAGTGCAAAAGTAACTGCAGTTTCAGACCATGAATTTTAAATCATTACAACTAGGCTCAAACACATCTTTGTTAATCAAAATAGGAACCATTATAATCAACAAATTTTTGCCAGTGAGAAATAAGTTTGTTTATTCCTGTAGCATAACAACCTATGGTTCAGGATTAAATGAACTCTTGGAAAGCATTTTCTGCGTCCTGCTGCTTGTGGAAGCATTTTCCCTGCAAAAAGTTGTCGAGATGCTTTAAGAAGTGGTGATCAGTTGGTGAGAGGTCAGGCGAATGTGGCGGATGAGACAAAACTTCGTTCAACTTTTGAAGCATTAGTTTTGCAACATGCGGCTGGGAGAAGAATTGGACCCTTTCTGTTGACCAATGCCAGCTGCAGGCATTGCAGTTTTCAGTGCATCTCATCTATTTGCTGAACATACTTCTCAGATGTAATGGTTTTGCCAGGATTCAGAAAGCTGTAGTGGATCGGAGTGGCAGCAGACCACCCAACAGTGACCATGACCTTTTTTTGTGGTGCAAATTTGGATTTTGGAAATGCTTTGGAGTGTCTTCTCGGTCCACCCACTGAGCTGGTCATCGCCCATTGTCATATAAAATCCACTTTTCATCGTACTTCACAATCCAATCATGAAATAGTTCACTGTTGTGAAGAACAAGAGAAGACAAAACTTCAAAATGACGATTTTTTTATTCTCACTCAGCTCATGTGGCACCCATGTATGGAACTTTTTCACCTTTCCAATTTGCTTCAGACGCCGACCAACCATAGAATGGTCGACACTGAGTTCTTTGGCAACTTCTCATGTAGTTGTAAGAGGATCAGCTTCAAATATTGCTCTCAATTGGTCGTTGTCAACTTCTGATGGCCGGCCACTATGCTCCTTATCTTCAAGGCTATTGTCTCCTTTGCAAAACTTCTTGAACCGCCATTGAACTAGGAGTTGGTTAGCAGTTCCTAGGCCAAATGCACTGTTATGTTGCCAGTTGTCCCCGCTGCTTTAAGATCCATTTTGAACTCAAATAAGAAAATTGCTCAAATTTGCTTTTTCTCTAACATCATTTCCATAGTCTAAAATAAACATAAAATAAGCAGCAAAAAAACATAAGTGAGAAATGCCCATTAAAATGATGTATAACAACCACATTTATTTAAGAATGGATTCCAATATCAAACGGCAAATTCCAGCAACGCAAAACCCAGAATTACTTTTGTACCAACCTAGTATCTTCTTGGGCCAGTACTCCTGGGCTTAAGTCTTATTAGTTTTTTGTGCCAGGACAATCTGTATAACTTCTGTGTGCCTCCTTTATTCTGTCTGTAAAATATGGATAATGGAATAATAATGGAAATTACTTATTGGAATTGTTGTAAGGATTAAATGAGTTAATGGGTGGAAAGAACATGGAACAGATACTGGTACACAATAAGCAATAAGTAAATGTTAGCTATCATTACAGCAAAAATAATCCATCTTAGAGAGCTTTTACAATTCACTTAGAAACCTCTTCTTTCAAGGCTGCTCAAGTGTGTAGGTGGAGAAGGATGCCAGCACTCACACAAATACGTCATTACCTCTATTCCTTAATAATGGACAGTACTCTTGATGCCAAAAATACTTCGGACAGGCTGACAGAGCATTAAGCATTGATTTTCTGGCTTTCCTGTAGGTCTTTTTCCTCATAAGTTATTTCTTTTCCTCGCAACTCTAGGCCCTGAGGTGTCTTTGTAATATAATTATTCTGACATGCATTCTCTTTGACTCCTGGAAGTGTTACTTCTCAGTGGCATGGGGGGTATGACATCATTATCACAGAGGTACACGTGCTTCATTCTGGAGCTGGCCATTATTGATGGCACCTGCCCAGGACTCGATCTTTCTGCAATACATCTAAACTCATTTCTCATAAATGTTGGATATCTACTCTATAGAATATGAAGAAATTTAAAAATGTATGAAGAATTATTAAGGATAAAATGCATACAAGATGTTGTAGTAAAAATCAGAAAGCAAAAATTCATCCACACTATAATTTCAGCTCTGAAAATGTATGCACGTACGTATTCATGTTCTGCTTAAAAACACAGACTGGGAGGAAAAACACCGACAACTGAAACTTCTATATATCTGAATGGTATGGTTTCATTTTCTCTATTCTTTTTCAAATATTTACAGAGGTCTTTTGTTACTTTACAATTAAAGAAAAAGTTTTATTTTGTGGGCTGGATATTCAGAAAAGTTACTGACATTCAAAACCATCCTCCTTTGTATTGTTCCCCGGCAACATTGTAGCCAACTTTTATGCTCTCAGAGCAAAGCTTTTGTGAAAGCCCATTCTGAAAAGTTCCCATGGCAATCCAAATCCTAAGCCACTTAAAAAGAAAAGTATTACCCATTTCTTCTCATCCTACTTAAAGTGACGATATTTTTTGGTTTTGACATTCTTTCATACAACAAGTATTTGTGTGCCTATAATGTGCCAGGCTTTATTCCCTGCAAATAAAGCAGGGAACAATAGAGGCATTAATTCCTGTCTTCACAGAGCATTACACCACAGGATATGTTTAACTCTTAATTTTCTTACAATAGAATATTTGTCATTTAACTAAGGATGGACACTGTGATATAGAGGAACACTCCTTCGTCTCTGTCACCTAGTACATACACCTCACAGCCCTGTCTATGCCACCATCATTCTCTCTCTAGTTGACCCTGTCATTTCTGTCCGCTGACCACCTGTCCCTGGGGTTCTCTGTCAGGGTTTCTGTTGATTCTTATTGCACAACTGGTTGTTCTAGTGTGGGGAGTATCTAGTGATCAAGAAAGAAAAAGATAAAATAACTATCAAATATCAAGCTTATTATTTCATGTAATCCTTACAGTTTCATGGAACAGGCAATATTAACTGCCTCTTATAGATGAGGAAACTGGTTTAGTGAGCTGAACATTTAGTGAGCTCTTTCCATCCTTCATTTATTTATTTTTCTATTAATTGACTCAACACATATTTGTAGAGTACCTAGGTGCTAGGGTTAAAATGAGGAGTGAAAATAGATCATAAGCTCAAACATAGGAAGATAGGACAAAGAATTTTGTGAAGAGAATAGAGAGGGCAACTTTTAGACAAGTTCTGCCTGAGGAGTCTGAGGGGCCCTCCAGGGAACCCTACCTATGGGGCAGGGAGAGAAAGAACAAGAGGCTCATAGGGCTTAGAAAAGGGAAATTTCCAGGATATTCTTTGCCTCCTCATTTTTTTCTCAGAATCCTGCCTCTAAAGTTAGTCACCATCCTAACTCTGATTTTTATTTTTAAACAATATTTTTGGCATAATTTTATTTAGCTACAATAAAATTAATTCATTTGAATTAATGAATAAGTTTTAATGGTTGAGTTTTGGCAAATGTATATACCCATGTAACCAAGCCCCAGTCAAAATATAGAACATTTCCATCAGCCTAGAAAGTTTTCTACTGCCATTGACGTTCCTTAGCCCCTAAACACTCCCTGACCTAACATCTATCACTCTAGATAGATTTTGCAAGGCTTTCAGCCAGCCCCCAGGTGGATACTTATCCATGGTGACTGTAATGTCTCATTGGCTGTGACTTTGCCCAGATTCTTGGCCACTCACTCAGTTTCTTGGAAAAAGTACAGTCATTAAAATCAATGGCACTATTTCTGGCATTGTAAAGCTACAGAAGTCACTTTCCACAAGTACCTACAGAACCCATTATCCTACGGGCGGAGACTTCTTAGAGGCTGAGCAGAGACCGAGCCTGGCTCCACAAACCTAGCTTCTGGGAATGTGGCTGAGCTGATTAAGGAGGTCTTCTCCCTTTTGTTTCTAGGAATGATAGTCACAACTGTCCAAATAAGAACTCTCATATGTTTGAAATAATGTTGAATGCTGAGTGCTGAGGTTGTTTAACTTTCTTATAAGATTTATAATAAAAAATGTATAAGTGTTTTAGTATTCAAAAAATTGATCTACTCAATGATTTTCTGTCCTGGAGTATCACTCACAGTCCTACAGGTCTTAATATATTGGTAATCGTTACAGAAGAAACATCTGCTAATTAATAGGCAAGTGTATATGTTTACCTACTGAGACATAACAGTAGAGATATCAGATATTCTTACCATAAGGTCCTCTGCTAGGAAATACTTAAAATTCATATACCTGCCTTCTCTAGTATTTTCTTTATGGGAAGTACATGAGATGCCCTTGTATCTTCTGAGACAAAGAAGGGGGAATTATTAGAATTCACCAGATTACCTTACTTCTATTCAGTCTCCAAACCTATACTCCTTTATGGAATTAACACTTATAAGGAACACAAGCTAAAAAGAAAAAGAAATCTGGAGATTTTTTTGGTTTGTCCAGTTAGTAATGCTGATAATATAAAATTTTATCAGTTCCAGGAAGCAGTTCTTTCCCTTATTGTTTTTTCAATCTATGTAAGAGTAGATCCTTTCTACTAACCTTTAGAGCTGTAATATCCATTCTTCTGGTATAGAAAACTGCAATGAATCCTTATGCTTCAAAAATGCTTATAGCTTCAAGAATTGTCAAATCCCAGGCAATCTTTGTAAGCCTATATTCTGAGCTCAAAATTGAAATGAGCAGAGAGTTAGGATGTTAGCACCATGTATCTAGTAGATTTACAAGACCAGAGCCCTCTATTTCCAGCCCAACCTTAAAAAAAAAAAAAAGAAAAAAACACCCTATTTCTCTCTAAGAGTATTACAAGTACATCTGGAAAAAAGAAAAATGAGACAAAAAAGGAGGAGACAGAGATGCAATCAAAGAAATCTCCAGTATTCTGGATTCCACATGGCTGTTCTAAACAAGTCCTAGAATCTATGGGATATTAAGAGTTTTATTATTCCAGGCAGAAGGGAGCATTCCTTGACTGCTCCAGGTAAATTTCTAAGGCTTCCCATTTGAAATTTAGTTCTATTTCTTTTTCCTCCCATAATACTCTTTACTCTTTATTTACTATGACAATGAATATGGAATTGCCAATGTGTTCTAATTAATTACATGTTTCCAATGGGAGCCCAGTTATCTGTGTCTTTATCACTCCTCTTTGCTTCTCTCTGGAATTCTGATTCTTGCTTTACTCTTTCTTAGGCCACAGATAAAATGGCTTTGGAAAGGCAAATGGGGGAAAACAAATTGTAAATCGCACTTGAATACACTGCTAAGCCTTTGCAATTTGTCAGGATATAAGGAGACAAACACTTTGAAGCAATGAAGTAACATCCTCATTTACTGTTGTGATCATCTTTAAGAAAGATCACATAGGGAAGCATAAAGACCACAGAGAAAGATGCATGAGACCTTGTTTTATCCTTTGAGTATGTATTATTTATATTTATTTTCCTGTCTTTACTTTTTTTTCCTTTTTATAATCCACTTTAGATGGATGGAGAGACAGCGTGAGAGAGAGAGAGAGATAAGATGATGTCTTATTAGGGAAGATTCGAGGATCTTTTTAGGAAAAATGTATTACTTTGCTCAGCCGGCCATAACAAAATGCCATAGTCTGGGTGGCTTAAACAACAGAAATTTATTTTGTTACTCTTCTGGTGGCTATGAGTCCAAGATCAAGATGTTGACAAGGTTGGTTTCTTCTGAGTCCTGTCTTCTTGGCTTGCAGATGGCCAGCTTCTCACTGTAGCCTCACGTGGTCTTTCTTCTGTGTGCATGCAACTCTTGTGTTTCTTTGTGTGTCCAAATTTTCTTTTTTTATAAGGACATCAGTCAGATTAGATTCAGGCTCCCCCATTGGCCTCTTTAAAGGCCCTATTTTCAAGTACAGTTACATGTTGAAGTATTGGGAGTTGGGACTTCTCATATTAATTTTAAGGAGGACACAATTCAGTCCATAGCAAAAGGTATAATGCTTTTGTTAGAGAAGACAAGAATATGCAGTGATGGTGGTGATAGGAAAAAAATGGATTACAGATAATTTTCTAATATAGAATTAAGATAATTTAATGATCGGTCTGTTACATGTTGAAGTATTGGGAGTTGGGACTTCTCATATTAATTTTAAGGAGGACACAATTCAGTCCATAGCAAAAGGTATAATGCTTTTGTTAGAGAAGACAAGAATATGCAGTGATGGTGGTGATAGGAAAAAAATAGATTACAGATAATTTTCTAATATAGAATTAAGATAATTTAATGATCGATCTGACATGGAAGGTGAGGTACAGGAAGAGTTGAGAATGCCTCCAAGTTTTCTAGCTTAGGCAGCTAGATATACAGCTGTAAAATTAACTAAAATTTAAAAAATACTGGACAAAAGACAGGTTTGGGAGTAAACCAGGATATTTATTAATTCACCACATATGTAGCAAGTTTTGACTACATCTCTAGCACTTCTCCAGAAAAAAATCTTCCCTGAACATCGTCAAGTTTACACTCAAGAGTCCTCTGAACATGTAACACTTGTATCTAATAGATACATGTAACACAGTATCTATTAGATACTGAAAAGATTGGAAACAGTAAAGTAGAGACGTTCAGTAGGCAGTTAAATATATAAACCTGAAACTCAGTAATTGGGTCAGCGATGCAGATATTAATTTGGCAGTAAGAGTATATCTACCACTAAAACCATAAGTCTGAGTGAGTTCACCTGAGAATCATGAATACTGAGAACCAGTCTCTGAATCAGGCAAATGCATATGGGTTATAAAGAAGAGGAAAGACTAGTAAAGGAGATGAAAAAATAAATCAACCAGCAAAGCGGGAGGAAAACAAAAACAAACGACTTCAGTTTTGACTATGTCCAGCTGAGATTGCCTGTAGAATTGTCATATATATAAAAATTACATTCTGTAATGCTAATTTGAAGGTATATATATATATATATACCTTCAGTCAGATTAGATTCTGACTATATATATATATATTAGTCAGATTAGATTCTGACTAATATATATATATTAGTCAGATTAGATTCTGACTGTATATATATATATATATATATATATATATATACACCTTCAAATTAGCACTACAGAATGTAATTTTTACATGCACACTTTATGTGTTCAGGTCTTACTAGTAACTCTAATGAGTCTAAACTTAGAAGTTCTAAGGAAAGGACTTTATGCATTATCTACACCAATCTATAAGCAACAGGAAGCAGCGCAAGTCCTTCAGGAGCCTGTTCTCTTTCCCAGACCTGTTTCCCAGATGTTTCTCTGCCTCTGGCAACCTTGTTTAAAATACTCATTTACTAAGCACAGACTGTGCAAGGGTAAACGAGCTGACCAGCCCTCGTGGGCACCGACCTTAAACACCCTGTGCAGTATTGACATAACTCCCACTGACTTTTGCTTGTCCATCTAAATTTCCCTTGTTTCCCATTAATCTCGCTGAGATTCCCCACACTGTGCTAAGAATCTTTTTCTTCCACATTTAAAGCCTTTAATTACTCCCCCAGACATCCCTTCCCAGTTTGGCAGTGCAAAAGCAGACTTTAGGGAAAGGTTTCCTAGAATTAAACAAATAGATTACATCACTGTTTCCTGTTCTTTTCAGAATTAGGGCAAAATTATGTCTTTGTCGTGTTAGTCCATGTGAGGTCGGGCCGAAGAGGAGGTTGGCAATTATTCCCTGGGGGGAGTGCTAAGTGGTCCTTCATCAGCAGTCACAGCTGATAATGATAATTTTCAGAAAAACAAAAATGAAATCTCTGTGGCTCCTGTGATAAGACCTTCATTTCCTTTCAGATATTGTTCTCCTTTCACCATTACCGCATTCATGCTGCCAGTGAAGTGCGGCTCTAATGTGTCCTTGTCAGTTCTCTCCCCAGTCGTTCCCATTTTTAAGGTCGTCGTTCCCATTTTGTTTTTAAGCATGATCTACCTTTTGATGAGTAATCCTCTTTTCCAAATTCCTCCCAAATTTTGCTTTTCTCAAACCACATACAAAAATGAGTTTCTTTAAAAATACATACATAAGTGTAATTTTGGCTTTTTTAAAACTTCCTCTTAATGATAAGGCTATCACACACTCTCCACTTCCTAATGAGGCCAAAATTTGGAGGGGGGTTCACATTTTTTAAGCCTATTCTAAATGAATGGCACACTATAAATTAAATACAGACAAAGTCAACATAAATTTAGTCAGACAGATGAGGGAGAAAAGCCAAAACTCTGATTTACTTCTCTTCTCTACCATTTTCTCTTAATTCCCTGGTTGTTTCCTTTTGCTCGTTTGGTTGATTGTTTGGTTCCCCACCCCTTGCTTTTTTTCTCTCAAGCATCTCAGAGATGGGCACAGACTGAAGACAAACCACAGCCCTCACCCATGGTGCAGGCCCAAGTCCCGAATGCACAAAATAGTCCTGGTCTCTCTTAATGTGGTAAGGTAGGGGCAGTGGGCTAAGCAAAACAAAGCCAGGGGTGGATACTCAGGGTCCCATTGAGTCAGGGAAATAAGGTACCTGGGAGAGCGCATCATTCAGGAAGAACATATTCTGGTGTCTCCAGGGCCAAGAATGTGGCATAAATGAGCAAAGCCTAACAAAAACGAGTGTGGGTCACTGCAGAGAATATACCCCATGTGGACAGAGTTGACAGTATATATCTGCAGCCAAATATTGCCATTTAGAACTATGGGGTTAGTGCTGTCCGATTTCTAATTATTATTTGGAGAGAACCAAAAACAAGAATTTTTTGTACGTGTGTAAAATAACCCAGTTTTGTAGTCAGTTAATTTTTCTTTAACATCATCATCTTAGAGACCACCAGTTTGAAACCTCTAGTTTTGCATTAAGAAAACAGCATTTCAGATGTCTGCCCATTAGCAATATGCTGACTAGCAGGCAGAGCTCAGATCAATGTGTAAATCCTATTTCTCTTGAATATTCTTCAACTGTTATTGGAATGAGTTTCCCAATTTATCAAATTTTGGAAAAGAAGATACAGAAAGCAATAACGCTTTTTAAAAAGAGAGATTAAAAAGGAAAAATAGCAGTATTTTCCCTCCTTCACATATTGTTTTGATATATGCTTCTTGGTTTCTTTCATTCTATGTCTTTTCAAAAAATAAAGAGATACACTCCTAGAGACGTAATTAATCCATTTTGAGGGACTGCCATGTGCCAATCAACTTCTTTAGGACTTTTGGTAGGTTTTGCCTTTTAATCTTATTTAAGAAATTGGAGAGTAAAGTAGATAAACAGTAAATAAAATGAGATCAAAAAACTTAATGTAAAACTTTACACAAACATTTAAAAAGAATTAAAGAATAACAAAAAATGATGTGTGACTTTAATTTCTTAAATATGTTGTAGGGCAAATATTGGGATGTAGGACAACTCTAAACTTGCATAGGATTATTTCAAAGTTATCTCTGATGGTAAAGGTAAGAACTTCCAGCTTTACTTGAGGAACTGAAGGCACCTCTCAAGACATATAAAATTAATATTTTTTAAATTGCATATTTGAATACAGCTCTACTTAGAAACAGGCTGAGACTGAATGAATACAGATAACTAAAGGCTAAATTTTCTGTGTTAAAATGAGCACACTAGGAGAAAATTGGAGTGTCTTGCTAGCCCAGAGCTAGTATATCTGGTACCTGTCATGTACCCCTTTTTGCCTTCATTCATTCAACACATATTTATTATGTTCAGCACAGTTCAAAATACAGAGATATAGCAAATATTGAAAAAGCCACAGAAGATCCTTGCCTTCATGGAGTTTATATTCCATCAAGAAGAGATAGACAACAGACAAGAAAAAAAACAAATAAATAAATGGTGTAATTTCCAATAATGCTAAGCACTAAGAAGAAATAAAGCAGAGTATTAAGAAAGAGAGTAATAATGGGGGGCGGGAGATGTGTTAGATCATTTATGTTAGAATCAGTAAAATCCAGAAGAGGAGACATGAGAAAAGAGAAATACAGAACTGGAAGGGCAAAGTACTGGAATTAGAATGAGCTTAATTAAGTTCAAGGGACAGAAAGAAGGTCTATGAGGCTGGAGGGTATAGCTCACTGCAACCTCTGCCTCCCGGGTTCAAGCGATTCTCCTGCCAGTAACACATTACAGACTCCCAGAAGCCTTCAAGGGAAGAGTCTGACTTCAGCTGTTTTGTGCAAAGAAATGAGTTTGACTGTATAAATACTGGCCAGAGCTGGAAGAATGCCCAAATCTTACTTGTAAAATACTTCTCAGCCCATTAAACAACCAATCTGAACATGGACCTAAAGACATGGTTGGACCTGAACAGAGACAGTCCTCACCAAAGACAGCAATGATCACTGTGGATACTTGTGAGACTGTGCACTGCTGTCATTTATCTGTTCATCTTACTTTCCAGCCTTTGGTTGATTTTTGCCCTTTAATATAACCTCTTTAGTGTTTGCACACATTGTTGGTGGGAGTATATAGACATATGCATCAAGAATGATAAAACTGGCCAGGTGTGGTGGCTCACGCCTGTAATCCCACCACTTTGGGAGGCTGAGGCAGGAGAACCACGAGGTCAGGAGATCGAGACCATCCTGGCTAACAAGGTGAAACCCCGTCTCTACTAAAAATACAAAAAATTAGCCGGGCGTGGTGGCGAGCGCCTGTAGTCCCAGCTACTTGGGAGGCTGAGGCAGGAGAATGGCTTGAACCCAGGAGGCGGAGTTTGCAGTGAGCCAAGATAGCGCTACTGCACTCCGGCCTGGGTGAAAGAGCGAGACTCCGCCTCAAAAAAAAAAAAAAAAAAGAATGATAAAACAATTTTACTTCTATGAATTTATCTTAAGGAAGTAATCAGAGGTGCTATAATAAGATAAACAGATAAAGGATAAAGGCTCACCAATAGTACATGGGTTAGGTGCAATATGAACACTCTTATAGTCATTCAATATCATATACTTAAAAACAGCAAAAAATTCCACAACGTAATTTAAGTAAAAACAGAGGCTACAAAATACTATGTAAAATATGAGCCTTGTTTTGAAAGTATGTACATTTATATGTACATATTTTATTTCAATTACATATTTTAATATATTAAAGTGTTAATAGTGGTTCTCTCTTGACTGTAAGTTGAACTGTCAATTTTTCTTTCTCCTTGATTATTTTTTGAAGCTTTGATAATACACAATTTAGTTTTATAAATTTAAAATAACTCTATCAAATGTACTAATACTTCCCTTGAAATCTTTACGTCTTCTAGCTTACCCAGCAGGGTTCTGGGAGGCCACCATGCCCAAGAGAACAGTGAGAGTTCTGAAGTATAATCCAGACCCTCCAAAGGCTATATGCTACAAAAGGGTCACAAATACAATGTTCCCATGGCCCATGTACCTCAGAAAAAAAGAAGAAAAATCAGCTGCAACCCACTCCTACTTTGTAATTCCAACCATTTCATTCTACTTTTTTTTTTTTTACTTTCTTAATTTTTAAAACCTTTATGCATTTGGCAAAGATATGCTTTTCCCACTAGAATGTAAGCTCCAAAGAGCAGACAAAAGTCTGTTTTGTTCATGCTGCATCCCAGTGTCTGGCATATACTAAAAACTGGATAACTATTTGCTGAATAAATACAGTAAAGAAAAGTGCATGAATATGAATCTAAGACCTATCAGTGGAGACTCAGAGAAAAACATGGCACAACAGCATAACAGCTGTGGGTGCATTCAGGTCAATGTTCAGTAAAAAATGAATGTATAATGTTTAGGAGAAATGAATTAAACTTTTTTGTAAGGGTATACTGTCCTACAGATGTAGCTAGAAAGTGCCTTTTTGCTCCAACAGTATTTTAGAAGCTACTCATTACTCATATGAGTGGCTTTAGACAGAGGTATCTTCTCAGCCACAAGCAAAAAAAGATTAAGGCCTATGGGAAAAAATTGATATTCATAGACTAGTATTGCTGCTGTTATCCATGAAGGCATAGAATGAAAAGGGAGCACCTCATAGAGAAGAAAGAGAAGTAAAATAAATGACACTATGCAAATTGCAAAAATTCTATAATTATTTCTTCTATACTATTCAATTCAAAAATTATAAATTCAGGGAACATGCCACAAAGCCCTGTGGTATTTTATATAACCTAAATAAGTATCAAGGATCTTAAAAATGTTAATATCTTTTGATGTAGTGATTCCACTTCAAGGATATAAACTAAGGAAAAGTAATTAATGCAGACAAGGATTTGTGTACAAAGTTGAACCCTAATTTGAAAAATAAATTTTATTTTATACATAAATCATACGCAAAGAGTACTAAACTGGGCCTTAGCTGTATTGTTTCTCCAGAGAAAAATAATCAATAAGATGGAGAAAGGAGGGAGGGAGAGAGAGAGAGAGGAGAGAGAGATTATTTAAGGAATTGGCTAATGCAATTGTGGAGGCTAAATCCATATTCTTCAGGGTAGACCAGCAGGCTGGAGACCCAGAGATGAGTTGATATTGCCGCTTGAGACCAAAGACAGACTGCAGGAGCCAAGCATGGTGGCTCACACCTGTAATCCTACCATTTTAGGAGGCTGAGGCAGGCAAATTTCTTGAGCCCAGGAGTTTGAGACCAGCCTGGGCAACATAGCAAGACCCCATATCTAAAAAAAAAAAAAGAAAGAAAGAATAAAAAGACAGACTGCAGGTAGAATTCGCTCTTCTAGGGAAGTCAGTCTTTTTTTTTTTTTCCAGTAAGGCCTTTAACTGATTGAATGAGTTGAATGAGGCCTACCTATATTATGGAGGGTTATCTGCTTTACTCAAAGTCAACTGATTTATATAATCTCATCCAAAAGACACCTTCAAAGCAACATCAGGATGTGTTTGGCAAAATATATGGGTCCCCTGGCCTAGCCAAGTTGACAGATAAAATTAATCATCACATCAGCCAATATGCACATTTGGAAAGACTCTCAGAGAAGTGAACTTCCCAAGCTGGATGACAAATAAACCATTGACATCTTTCCTTAGTGTTAATATAAACTTTTTCCTGAAGTCTATAAAAGGTCCTTCAGAGTCATAAAGCCAGAAAATATCAGACAATACCTTCTCTTCCTTTATTTTAAAATATAGAAAGCCTTGTTCTGAAAGTAGGTAATTCATATAGATAATCTTATTCACTTTGCATCCCAGAAGCTCTTAGCACAATGCTTTCCATATTGTAGGCATCCACCACCTCCTGGAGCAATTAAAATCAGCCTTGTTCTTTTTTTTTTTTTTCTTTTGATGTTGTAACCATAGGAAAGCATGAGGCTTGTTCTTAATGAACTCAATCAGAAAGCGGTCATGTTGCACAACCCAATTTATCTTCATTCTCTTCTTCTAAAATATAACAGGATTTGCAAATTATCTCTAGGATCATGTAAATGAAAACTACACTAAGAACATAGGAGTTCAGAGGAGAGAGAAGGCAAGGAAGGCTCTTCATGAAGTAAGTGAGATTTGAAGGAGGAGTAGGATGCATATAGTCAGAGAGGAATGCGGAGTATTACAGTGAAAGTAAATAGTACATAAAATGAAAGAGGTGGATATGTGCTCAACAGGCAGTGGGTTGAGCAGAAAGTTTTTAAGGAAAGCTATGAGAGATGTGGCTGGAGAAGTACCTGATAAACTTGAAAACAATATAAATAGTTTGCTTTTCAAAAGGACTGGGGAATTATTGAGAGTTCTGATTTGGGGAATAACACGATTAAAGTGGGATTTTATGGACAGGAAAAAAATATTCTTGCCATACTAATGTATCCTCTTTAAACTAATCAATTTAATTTTTTCTTATGTCTCCCATGCCCCTGACTGTTTTTGTAATCACAGACAGAATAACCCAATTTCATGTACAAATTATACAATACTAAGCTGCAAATCTATGCACTAGCAAAAACTAATTTAGAAGTAATTTTACCATACAAATTATTTCAATGTAGTTGTCACAACTAATATCTGTTATTGCATTTATAAACGATCACTTGTCAGAGGAAAGATTTAAACAGGAAAATGTGGGCTGCAGAGAACCACATTAAAATGAACTATATAGATCTAGGGTAAAGGGAAGAGCAGATTTCAAAATTAAGAAAAAAGAGACACAAGCTGTACCCAGCTGTCAAATAAAATCTTCCAGGAAGTAAGGACTGGTGGCTTGCAACTTATCTCAAGCAGTAAAGAATTGACTTTTTCAATGTATCAGACTGTGTGGTTGGTATTTGGGAAAGACAGAGTGTTGTTGTGGGAATAATAGGAGCTGCTTTGAAGTCTGAGTCTTGTCTCTGTTACTATCTACCTTCTGACTGAGTCAATATTCCCATCGCTGAGCTCTAGTGTCTCCAAGTATAAATAGGCATAACACTATGCCCAGAGTTAATATGCCTAGTGTATTGGGTAAATGTGCTTAGCACATTAGCTCACATATAATAGCCCTCCTTAAGGACACCATTTACCCTCTCAACACTGTCTCTATTCTGACCATTGTCATCTTTCACTGTAAAGTTGTAGCCAACACCATCAACCTCACAGTACCACTGTGAGGAAGGAAAAGAAATAAACCACTCTGAGTAGCACCCATGAGGCTCTCATTGTACCAGGCCCCACATCATTATAACAAAAGTATGTAGACAAAATTATTTCTGTTTTACCTTACTGCTCTGTCCATTGAAAGAAAACAGCCTGTATTTTCCTACCTGGTTAGAATCAGATGTATCTACCTTTTTCTTCACAGACTTCTAAAGTGAGCAAAAGAATACGAGGATTAAATGATTTCTGATGGAGTTCTTGTATACAAAATACCTCAGAAAACTCTTCATCTTAGTAAAGAAATATAGCAATAATAATTTATGTTTATTGAGGGCTTATTATCTGCTAGGCATTCTTCAAAGTGGCTTACATGTATTGATTGATTTAATGTCCACAACATGTTGGTGGGGCCTATACCTTTATTATTGTCATTTTAAGGGTAGGAAAAATTATATAGAATTTATGAAGCATGATTGAGGTCACCCTGCTTGTTAGTAACAGAGCTTGGATTGAGAAACACATATCCCTATGCACTTGTTGGTACTTGAAGCATAAAGCAAATCATATTCATAATTGTGGCTTTCATTCTTTAAGTGAAAATAAATTTGAAAGCAAGTGAAGTATTAGACTTCTGATGTGTTTCAAATGTCTATACTTTCAAAAGAGTAAATTACATATCATGCAGTGAGAAAAACAAACAGCAAATTTAGTGTATCATCTTTAATCAGAAGTGTTTGGTTTTGATTTTAACTAAATTTTATTTAAAAATTACTTTGGGAGGCCGAAGCAGGCGGATCACGAAGTCAGGAGTTTGAGACCATCTGGGCCAACATGGTGAAACCCTGTCTCTACTAAAAATACAAAAATTAGCTGGACATGGTGGCGTGAGCCTGTAGTCCCAGCTATTCAAGAGGCTGAGGCAGGAGAATCACTTGAACCTGGGAGGCGGAGGTTGCAGTGAGCCGAGATTTCTCCACTGCACTCCAGCCAGGGTGACAGAGTGAGACCCCATCTCAAAAAAAAAAAAAAAAAAAAAAACTTTGTAGGGCCAGGCACAAGGACTCATGTCGGTAATCCCAGCACTTTGGGAGGCTAAAGTGCGAGGATCAATTGAAGTCAGGTGTAAGAGACTAGCCTGGGCATCATAGGGAGACCCCAACTCTACAAAAACAAATGTTTTAAAGATAAGCGGGGCATGGTGGCTACTCGAAAGGCTAAGGTGGGAGAATTGCTTGAGCCTAGGAGCTCAAGGCTGCAATGAGCTATGATGGTGCCGGATATAGTTTGGATATGTGTCCCCACCCAAATCTCATGTTGAAATATAATCCCCAGTGTTGGAAGTGGAGCCTGGTGGGAGGTGATTTTATCATGGGGATGGATTTCTCATGAATGGCTTAGTACCATCCCCTTGGTACTGTCTTTGTGACAGTAAGTGACCTCTCACAAGATCTGATCATTTAAAAATGTGGAACCTCCCCACCTGCTCTCTTGCTCCTGCTCTGGTCATGTGATGTGACTGTTTCCCCTTTGCCTTCTGCCGTGATTGTACATTTTCTGAGGCCTCCCCAGAAGCTGAGCAGATGCCAGCATCATGCTTCCTGTACAGCCTGCAGAACCGTGAGCCAATTAAACCTCTTTTCTTTATAAATTACCCAGTCTCAGATATTTCTTTACAGCAATGTGAGAATGGACTAATACAGTGCCATTGCACTCAGGTCTGGGAAACAGAGCAAGACCCTATCTCCAAAAAAAGAGAGAAAACTTTATGAAGAATTTGTGTACTATAGAGAGAAAGAATCTATAGAATAATTTCCAATTTCCAACACTGCTGAGTCTTTTTCCCTCACAATACATCTGTGTTAAAGCTATGAGCATGTTTGGTATTGCAAGAGTTGATAATACACATTGGGTTATTTTTATCACACCCAACTAAAACAGAGTCGAAAAACCAGTGGGGAAAAGCACTCAGGGCACATAACATTGCTCCAAAAATGTAATTGTCTGTAAGCCTGGCTGCTGAACCTGCCAACTGTAACCTAATGCCAGTTTTATCTAAAGACTACTGAAACAACCTGCTGCAACTTTAAGATGAGTTTTACCCAGTTCGGTCACTCACCAGTCAGAGCTTACCAGCTCCCCCAAACTTCACTATTGCCAATGACCTTTCTTAAAGAGTAATTCGTAACATTTCTCCTTTTAATAATACCTCTTACCTTCTCTTTGTTCTGCCATACTCAAGACCAGCCAGTCTGCATACATGCCCCAAATTGCAATTCTTTCTTCCCAGAAAAAACATTTTAATTTCAGGCATTCATCTCTGTATTTTATTTTATTTCAACAGTATGTAAATAGCAGTTGAATTTATAATTCTTAGATATACTTTATTACTTTTAAAGAGATTTATTGAGATATTTAAATACTATAAAATTCACTGTTTTAAGTTTGCAATTCAGTGATTTTTTTAGTGTATTTACAGAGTTGCACAGCTATCACCACAATCTAATTTTGAAATATTTCCATCACCCTGAGAATAAATATTTTGCTTATTTGTAGTTATTCCCTATTCCTATTCCTACCCCTTCCCCTTCTCCACCACCCACGCTTTCTATCCCAAACTTTTCGCCTTAGGCAATCACTAATTTACTTTTTGTTCTATAGATTGGCTTGTTCCAGACATTTCATATAAATAAAATTATAAGATGTGTTCTTTTGTTTTGGGCTTCCTCAACTTAGCATATTTTTGAGGTTTCTCCATAGTATAGTATGTTTGGGTACCTTGTTCTTTTTTATTGCTGTATAATATTTCATTATATGGGTATAAGGCATGTTTTTTCATGTCTTTTATCCAACTGATTGACATTTGAATAGTATCCACATTTTGGTTATTATGAAAAATGCTGCTGTGTAAATTTGTCTTTGAGTGAACATATGTTTTCATTTCTCCTAGGTAGGTAACAAGTAGTGGAATTGCTGGGTCATATAGCAAGTCTATGTTTAATTTTTTTTAAGAAATGGCCAGATGGTTTTCCAAAGTGGCTACACCATTTTACATTTCCACAAGCAATGTATGAGAGTTCCAATCTCTCCACATCTTTTGCCAATACCTGTTGTCTTCTGGCGTTTTGATTATAGCTACCCTAGTGGATGTAAAGTAGTAACTCATTTTGGTTTTGATTTGCATTTTCCTAATGATTAATGGTGCTGAACAAATTTTCACATGTTAATGTGTATACACTTTGAAAAATGTCTATTCAATTCCTTTGTCCATTTTTATTTCATTATTTATTTATAGGTATTCTTTATAAATTCTGAATACAAGTCTCTTATGAGAGATATAATTTTCAAATACTTTTCTCCCAGTCAGTAGATTGTATTTCATTTTCTTGACCATGTTTATTGAAGCACAATAGTTTTAAATTTTGCTAGGTACAATTTATCAAATTTTTAAATTGCTTATGCTTTTGGTGTTGTATCTAAGATATTATTGCCTAACCCAAGATCATGAAGATTTACTCTTATTTTGCCTGTATTATTTTTTAGGGTTTCATATATACATATACATATATGAAATCCTACATACATGTGTGTATATATATGTATGTATGTATGAAACCCTATAAAATATATATTTCTCATATATATAAACCCTATTATATATATATATATTTCATACATATATACTACATATGTAAGAAACCCTATAAAATAATAAATATGTAAGTAATTTAGGAGCAAATGTTATCTGGAAATTAGGACGAAGTGAAAGTCAAATTATTAAATGACATTGTATTAGTCTGTTCTTACACTGCTATAAAGAACTATCAGAAACTGGGTAATTTATAAAGAAAAGAGGTTTAATTGGTTCACAGTTTCACAGGCTGTACAGGAAGCATAGCTGGGAAGGCCTCAGGAAGCTTACAATCATGGCAGAAGGCAAAGGGGAAGCAAGCACTTCTTCACATGGCCAGCAGGAGAGAGATCAAAGGGTGAATTGCTATATACTTTTAAACAACCAGGTCTCATGAGAACTCATTCACTATCACAGGGACAGCAAGGGAGAAATTAGCCCCCATGATCCAACGCTACCCACCAGATCCCTCCTTCAACACTTGGGATCACAATTCAACATGAGATTTGTGTGGGGACATAGAGCCAAGCCATATGAGACACGAAAGAATGCAGACACAGCCACTCAATATTATGCACAGTGAAAAACTATGTCATCTATTTTTCTATGTTAAGATGTATGGGAGGCAAAACACCCCCTTTACCATTACTTGTAGACAGCATGATCAGAGCACAGTAAGACTGAATCAAGAGTATTGATGAAAGAAAAGCTAATCAACAAGGACTGTGCCATCAAAAAAGCAAGGACATATCCAGTTCTTACTCAGACTATAGCTGAACAGTCAAACTGGAAAATACATAGACTAGCCAGCAAGAGGAGGTGATATATCGACCAGGTAAAAGACACCATGCTCTACAATGGATGACAATGGAAACAGTAAATTAGAAAGGTACTTAGAGACACTGGAGTTTAAGGAAATTGATCTTAATCTATTTAAACATTATGAATACCAAGGAATTAATTCATAATTTTCACCTTAATATGAAGTGGAATAGGGTTGCGTTCCTTGACCAACAGTAATAAATGTGTTTTAATGATCCACAGAGCATTCGAATAAGATGTCTCATTTGGAATATATTATCAATTTTCTTTATAAGGCTTTATAATTAAATCTACTATCATTAAAAAGTTGCACTATTATTTGCTTGAATGTTACTAATAACCTACTTGTTGCCAAATCTGTATGTCTTTTATTCTTTGAAAAGTAAGAAAAGGTGATTACTGAGTAGGAAAAGGTAACTTAAGGAATATGAGACTAATGTCTGCCAATTGAGAAAGCTGTTGAATTTTGAGGCATAACAATGAAAGCTCTATTTATAGATATTAAGCTCTAGAATTTCACATTTTGAAGGAACATTAACAACTTTTTTACAGCTGACGGGCTTGGAGAGATTGTTTAAAGGTTAGAACCCAATCGGGTAAATTACCTATGACACGACTTCATATTCAAAACTTTATGACCCCGTGTTAGTCAAGGGTTATAATATGTATGTTTCATCCCTTTAATAATATCAGAAGACTTTCAGGAAAAGCACTTTTCTTTTCTTTTTTTTTTTTTCTGAGTCCTCAGCATCCAAAAGAGTGTTTGGCTCAAAAAGCATTTGTTGAGTAGCACATCTTAAGAGGTATTCACTTGAATTGTTGTTCATTTTAGCTATTTATAAAAGCTTAATCCATTGTTTCTTTGGAACTGAAACTTCTATGTCACAAAATTTCACTGTTGTTTGCTTTTACATTTATCGGCTTTTGTTCTCTCTTATCTCACCATCTGATACCTATGTGTTGATGCCATCTGTTGATATCTTTTTACATTTCAGAGCTAAGAAAGAATTCTAAAACTAATTAATTTAAAATAGTTTTAAAAAAATATATAGGTTGCACAGGAAGAAAAGTGATTATCTTTGGAAGAATCTCCAAACAAATTATCTAGTCAAAGGAAAACAAAAAATAGTAATGAAAAAATTTAATTCAACTAGCACTGATTGAACATTTCTTATGTTTCATGCATCGAAGATATAACAGCAATAAGACATAGGTCTTACTTCAAGGAACTCATATATCAGTAGAAGATACGTACTGTATAATAATGTGATCAGTTAGTTATATTTTAAAGCAGTAATAATACTTCATACATATAAATATGAAGTTTTCTATATGTATTAACACATTTAATGCTAACAACAATTTTGTAAATGAGAAAATTGAGGCATAAAGAGGTTAAACAATCTGCTCCACTTATGTAACTAGTTTTTGGCAGAGCTAGTATTTGAACCAGGCAGTCTGTAGATCCGGAGCCTGCATTCTTATGCCACACCGTCCTGCCTCAGAACTCACCGCAACTTCTCAGTTTTTGGTTTTTATTTTTAAATTTTGTTCATGAGATGATTTATTTCTTTTTACACATATATCACCAAAATTAGAAAGTAAGATTTGCAGGTTATTTTACATCAGGACAGTAAATCCGTTTTTGACTTCTGAGAGATTTTTCATGCAGAAGAAGTTTGAGGATTATAAATGCCTTTACAAATATATGACATTATTAAAACATTTTTATTTTATGAATATGAAATATTTTAGAAGTAATGAGACAGCCAAATATAAAGGAGTCGCCGGAGAACCCCCAGCTGGCCTGTGTGCTGGGAGGAATTCACACTGGGGTGGAGCCTCTCGGGAAGTTCACCGTTTGCCCTGGGGAGGGCCCGGCCCCTCCTCTTCCTGGGTGGAACCTGGAATTCAATCTGTGACGCGGGAAGCATATACTAGCAGTACTCTCACTCTGCTGAGGGTCCCTGTTCCCCCTTTTTTCCTTTTTGTCCAATAAATTCCATTTTTCTCACCCTTCAAAGTGTCTGCAGGCCTAATACTTCATAGCTGTGTGGCAAGGACCCCATCTTTAGCTGAACTAGGGAGAAAGTCCTACCACAGTACAAACATCTGATATAACATATACATGCATTTCTGAAAAGCTTCTGATATAACATATATATGCATTTCTGAAAAGCTTGCATTAAGCTACATTGCACACTTCAAGTTACAAAGTTAATGGGGGAAAAAAATAGAATTAGCATAGACCACTCAAAACTTATGCCACTCGATGACCACAGCATTAACAACAATAACACATCCTACTCATTAGCAATTTATCACAGATTTTAAAAAAGGTTAAAATCACAATAAAGAAAGCAATACTACAGTAACTAATAGGACTTTATTCTAAATACAAATGAAAGTAGGCTATCAGAATGAGGTAAAAGAAAGACTGCTGAATTACAGAAAAAAGCACAACACCATCAGAAGTTACAGGTGTAGCATTTTACATAATAAGCAGATGCAAGTTTCACACACACCATAGCAAAGATACGGCTGGTGATTTTGAATCATTATCTTGTCATTGTTTCTTTTGCACATGATCAACTTCCTGGGAAGACAGGATGAATGGACATCGGGTACAGTACTGTATTCTTCTATGGTTTGCTGTATGCAGCTTTGTTAGCATATTTTGCACTCTGCTGCAGTGTAAATGCTGGCAGTGCAAAATGCAGGAGGAAAATCCCTTAGGAGCCTTCTCATCACCCAAGTTACGTTCACATCATTCCCTCTTTAACAGTCCTATTTCCATTTACATTACAGAACACGCTCTGTAGCAAAATAAACTATATTTGGAATGGATTACAATGAAGGAGAACATCAACAATTTTATCACTAAATTATTTCTTACTTCAGGTTCCTTTCTCCTTTTCTGTCAAACACACTTAAAAGCTAAACATGCAAAATGCTTTTCTAGGTTAAGTTCAATTATAGTTAATAGTATAGGTGTCACTGCATAGAAACTACTGCTTTCCAGACAGAGGCAGAAGGATCGCTTGAGCCCAGGCGTTCGAGACCAGTCTGGGCAACATGGCAAGACTGTGTCTTTACAAAAAAATTTTTTTTAATTAGCCAGGCATGAGGTGGGAGGATTGCTTGAACCAGGGAAGTTGAGGCTGCAGTGAGCCCTGATCATACCACTACACTCCAGCCTGGGTGACAGAGCAAGGCCATGTCTCAAAAAACTAAAATAAACTAAAATAAAAATAAAGAAAGTATTGTTCGCATTTCCAAGCAACAAGTATCCAAGAAGTCATTCACACATGTTCCTTTGCAATTTCAGCATGAGTGCAAATATTTCTCTTCTTTCATCTCTATCAACATTAATACAAAATTTAAAATAATATGGGATAACTATTATAGCCCTCATTCGCAACAGCCATAATTTAGGACTGAGGGATTAACTAAAGTTTGGTATCATTTAAAAGAGCAAAACAAAAATAGAAAATAGCACTTTTCCTAGTCATAATAAAAAAAGTTTTTGTCCAATTTGCGAAAAGTTCCTGCTAATTAAAACCTACTTATACAGTCACAGTTGATACACTATCAAAGTTGTTATTTGAGTGGTCAATTAACTTTCCCCAAAGCACCACAACCAGATAAAACAATTTATTTTATTGTAGTGTTGTCCTAATTTGGTCTTAATGAGGAGTGGAGCTTGTCTTGTATGTTTGTTCCTTGAGTTGCTGAAGGCTTGATTTACTCGTCCCAGTAAAAGTCTCTGCTTGTTCCCCTCCTTCTCTGAACAAAGACTGATTTTCATATGAAAAGAGTTTAGTGAATGTTTTCCCTTAGGCACTGGGGCTAGCTTTTCCCAGAGAAGTAGGCTGTTGCATTGCTTTTGTCATCTTTCATCACAGAAATGTTTTCAAAGGGCAGCATAAACAATGATATTCAAGTTGGTCTCTGCTTTCATGACGAAGGTGATGGAAGTGAATTTTAAACAATTTTAGCAACAAATGTTTGCTGGCACATGAATCTGGATTTACAGCAGAGATATCTGAATTTTCACAAAATAGTCTAGGCATACTTTTTCTTTGGTCTACCAAGACTTGACACTCATTGTTGCTTTGGTTTTCCCTGGTACAGCTGATAACATCAAACACTTAAAATTAGCATTGCAGAATGCAGCTCCAAGCAGCAGCTTCAGGTTGAGTGATGTTATCAATGGTTACAAGAGTAACAGAGAACTCCAGAGCTGGGATTCTGTCTTGGCTTGTAAAATATCTTTCAGTTCTACCTTTAATATGTTTTTAAGTAGAAAGTAACTGAGTATCATTATGTTACTAAATCCCAGATTCTTTTTTGGAAGGGAGCAAAGGATTTTAAAACATTGAAGATATGGTGACAAAATGGAAACATGCAAAAATTATATTCTTCTATTGACATTAACTGTAACTCTTCAGTGGTACATATATATTAACAACAAATTTCAGGCATTCTGAACAACTGTTGAGGATCTGTTTGTGAACATTTTCAATGTGAGAGAATTCTTTACTCCCCCTAATAAAGCCCTATCTCATGATTTATGCATCAGTTCTCACAGCCTGGCTGCACAAAACAGTTTAATTCCAGAGTGCAGGCAAGCTGAAATGAGGAAGTTGAAGAGACTGAGAGCTTTCTTGGGAGTGCCTAGATGCTTCTTCCCTGAAGATCCGTACCTGGAAGCCTTGAGAAATACAGCTGATCCGGGAGAAAATGTGAACCTGCATCCTAAGGCTCTAAATTCATTTCCAGACCCCTGCCCTCCAAACTCTGTTCCCAGCAAGTGACCTGACATTTTGCATCGGGCCCAAGAGCAGACAGTTGCTAGGGGGCTGGCTATGGGGCAGCCATACAGAAAATAAGCTAAAAAATAAATAAATAAATAAATAAATAAATAAACTTTGAGAATTCTTCTTTAAAATATAGCATTCTAGAACACTTTAGGTTTTCTCAAAAAAAATGATTTACAAGTTAATGTTCAAATACATTAATCCAGAACTTTCAATTACAAGATGAGTAAGTCCTGGGGATCTAACACACAGCGTGGTGAATATAGTTACTAATACTGTATTGCTTACTTGAAATTTGCTGAGAATAGAACTTGTGTCCTCATTCCTTCCCTGCCATGCATACAAAATGTTACCTATGTGAGGTGATGAATGTGTTAATTAATCTGATAATTAAAAGTAATTAGTTAATTGAAATTAATTATAATTAGATACATTTCACAATGTATATGTGTATCAAACCATCACATTGTATACCTTGAATTTATACTGTTTGTGTTAACTTACCTCAATAAAGCCAGAAAAAAAGTTAAAATTTCCCCCCAATTAATTCAAGAATGAAGATATTTGATTATATAACACTTGCATGAAATAGGAGTACCAGAAAGCATGATAATAGGAAAAGGCAGCAAATGTGAAAACCACCTTTCCTTGATGTAGTTCTGACTTTGCTCAGGGCTCATCCCAGATGGTTACCTTGTGCATATGCTATATTCTAATTAAAACAGAAAAGAATGACTCATCTTAAAATTTTTCATTTAAATTTTATTCTTTGAAATGTTTTCATTTAAATTTCATTTTAAAATTTTACTGAATTAAGATAGAATTTGAAATCCCTAAAATAATTAACTATTACTAAATATGTAGAAGACCCTTGAATTCCATCTAACTTCTTTTGGTTCTGATATGATTCCCTGCATTTGTTTCGTTTGCATTCCTTTCCCTTTGGATTTGAATAGGGAAATTGATTATTAAAATTATATTGCTATATATTAAAATATTGAAATGCAAATTAAAGTGTGAAAATAATATTTATCAAAAGTTAACCTTTTTGCATTCGGCCAGTTTATGTTAGGCAAAGTGCTAAGAAAATTAATCTGTACAATATCAAAGGCATTATTATATTCCAAATCTCCGAAGTCTTTCTTGCCCCTTGTAGCAAGGTGCATTAGCTGACTAACAGTATTTCCAGGTAGAAAAATGGAAAGGAAAATGCTGAGCCTGTTATAGAGAAGAGCTTAATAGACTTGTGTGCATACATTAGCCTTCTGACTCTGGATTGATTTGCAGAGGGCCACTGCCAACTTCATCTCAGGGAGTCTCCACTGACCCCTCCAGCCCCGCCACCCTGCCCCAAATTATTCTGCAAGTTTTCCAAATTGATACTTTAACTTACTATTTCCTTAAGGATGAGAAAGTTTAAGCAGATTCAAGACTAATAGAAGTGATGTCTCATTTTCTTGGGCAATTTCAGCAAATATTAAGTCTAGGATTTTCTCTAGATTTATATGTATAGTGTCTATATCGCTATTAACATAGGGAATCAACTAATACTGAGTTCATAAAGAGGTGAGAGGAAAACAAGAAAAAGAAACCCTTCTGCTGTCCTTAAGTAATGACAAATTCCTTTTAAATTTCTTAAGATTTTCATCAGTTTTTAAACAAACAAGTAACACAAGGCTAAAATATATCAAACACAAAAATATAGAAACTGGTGATAAATGAGTTTTATTTAGCTATCAAAATTGCTCCTCCTCCTTTTGCTTTCTGCCATCTTTCAACATGAGAAACAGAGATCTGACTGGAAATGGGTTGTTTTCCTGTGCGTGAATAGAAAGTGACTAATTTTGGGGGCCAGGGACGATGGTTCACGCCTGTCATCTCAGCACTTTGGGAGGCCAAGGCAGGCGGATCACTTGAGCTCAGGCATTCCAGACCAGCCTAGACAACATGGTGAAACCCTGTCTGTACTCAAAATACAAAATTTAGCCAGGAATGGTGGAGCATGCCTGTAATCTCAGCTACTCAGGTGGCTGAGGCAGGAGAATTGCTTGAACCCAAGAGGTGGAGGCTGCAGTGAGCCGGGATCATGCCACTGCACTCCAGCCTGGGAGACAGAGTGAGACTCTGTCTCAAAAAAAAAAAAAAAAAGCGACTAGCTTTTCTTTATTCCCAATCAAGTCCATAAATAAAATAGATTAAGATCTTGAAATTTGAACATTGAGATTTGTGTAGTGGTTTCTCATTTCCCTTTTATATTTTCAAGAAGACTCTAAAGATATCACTTATAAGAATTATTTAAATGGGCTTTCTGCTATCACGTTTCTTGGGTTTGGGTAGATGACTTGGATGGCTTCTAAGCAAAGCATGGACAGACAAAAACAATATTACCTACCCCCAAAGGAAAAAGAAATAATAAGATACATCTACAGACCATTACTGATTTATAAGCTCACCATATTCTAATGCTATTTCAGATTTAGCTGGAAGAGAAGTCTGTTTAAAATGGTTTATATTAGTATAAAAAGTAGTATTTAATAATGTATTCATTTTAATATTTCCAGGGTTGAGACACAGAGGGAGTTTTCCAGTTTCATCAGCAATGTCTTATGTGTGCTCACCTTGCCTTTAGATGAAATCTGACCGAAGATGTTTCATCACCACCACTGTTTTTTGTCCTAGAGAAGCCTCATTACTTTGTACTCTGCTTGTTTCACCAGCTCACAACCCCAACCAGGCTTGACTGCTTTTATATTCAGATAGACAGCCCACTTTCTCCCTTATCACTTTAGCCAGTTCTGTTACCATTCCTGTTTCCCTCATATCCTTTGTCCTTTCCTAAACCTACCTATTTCACCTACCTAGCCCTAATCTTTTTGTATTTTTAAATTATCTATTTTTTGTAGAGACAGGTTCTTGCTACGTTGCCAAGGCTGGTCTCGAACTCCTGGACTCTACAGATCCTCCTGCCTTGGCCTCCCAAAGTGCTGTGATTATCAACGTGAGCTATCACACTTGGCCCCAGCCCTAACCCTAAATCACTCGATTATCTTAGGTTCTTGAATTCTGATGGGGAAACCACATCACCCTTCGGATAGGTGCTGCTCCAAATTTCCACTCACAGTTGGCCTGCAGACTGTCTGGCCAACCATGTATATGCTCAGAGAATGTAGTTTTTGTCATCCCTCACAATGGCAAGTCAAAACCATTCACGTGCAAACTGTTCAGTTGTCCTTCACTTTCCTTGCTACTCCTTCAACCTAATCCCTTTCCCTAGCAGCACCTTTCTTTCTTATTTCACAGAGACATTCAAATCTGCCACCAGGTTTTTACTATCTGATTTCCAAGACTCATGCATCTGTCTCTCCTTTAGATGGTCTTGTCTACCTCTCTAGGTCATCCCTTTCCTGTGTTTTCAGTTTCTTTCTCCTGTCTCCATATTCTCCCTGCCTTTAACGGACTATTTTCTCATTTCTGTCTGCACTCTGCTAAAGTTTTCTGGCAAAGTTGGCCTATAACTATCTAATATCGCAAGGCAAAATACTGTTTTCATCTATAGTAGCTGATTACCTGATTACACAGGTAATCATCTCATTTTTATTGAAATTCTCTCCTCTTTTCCCTCTGGGCACACACACTTTTCTGGTTTTCCTCTTGTATTTCAGACCTTTCCATTCCAATCTTTCCCCCCAAAAGCTTGTGTGATTTCTTTCCTGGAGCGAGGGGGAGGGCTGAAGTGGTAGAGCCAAGATTCTGAACCAGATAGTAGAACTCAGAACGGAACTACACAGGTTCCATAATGCATAACGGCTTCAGAATTAAGATTTAAAAAAAAAAGAAAGAAAAAAAAGAAAAGGAAGATGAAATCCCAGCTTCACCACTTACTGGATGGATACTCTAGGGCAAGTTAGTTTCGTTGCGCACTGCTTTTCTCATCTACAGAATGTAGCTAATAATACCATTCAGATAAAGTTGGTGTAAGGAACAGCTCTGGTAATAAATGCAAAGAATCTGTAAACTGTAGCTTTCCAATAAATGACATTATTGAGTTTATGTTTCCTCAAATATTTATCTTTGTTTTCAGTGTCAAGCATGAGACAAAACAGGGAGGTAGGGTGTCATTTAGGGCAGCATTATGTTAGGGAAGGAGAGAGAAGCATTCTTGCCATAATACAGTTGAACCAATTTAACAATTACCTAAGTTTAAGAGACTTCCATTCTTTTGAGAGGCATGTTGATCTGAATTCCTTGCCAGCACTGTTAGCCATTCATTCTTCACAGCTTCCTTCTTCTTATCCTAGATTCCTCATGGACCAGTGACTCCAGATTCGCAGTTCCCAAAGCACATTCTCGTATTATCTCATTACTTTTACGACCTTTGTTCAACACCAAGGCAGAAACATTTAATAGGAGTTGACTAAGCAAATCAGAACATTTCTGATTTTGTGGAGAATTTTTTTACCTATAGGTTTATAATTGAAAGAAAAAACAAAGCATCTATAAATTGTTTAAAGCTCTTGATGAAGGATTTTTTACTGTAAAACTATTACTACCATACAAATAGAAAGCAAACCTTGTCAAATATTTTATTTAATTCATCAATGAATGAGAGTACCAGTAAGATGTTATAATCACGTCAAAGGAGAATCCTTAGAGCACACATATACAACAGACATCCCCAGAAATTTGGAAGTGAATATACATGTAGATGTGATACTGTCAATATCCACCTAACAATAACTAATTAAGTTCTACCACACACAATTCATTTGCATTTCCATGGATACCTATTATTAGTTTTCTTTTCCTTTTTTAGACAGAGTCTCTCTGTCACCCAGGCTGGAGTGCAGAGGTGCTGTCTCGGTTCACTGCAACCTCTGCCCCCTGAGTTCAAGCGATTCTCCTGCCCCAGCCTCCCAAGTAGCTGGGATTACAGATGTGTGCCACCACACCCAGTTAATTTTTTTGTATTTTTAGTAGAGATGGGGTTTCACCATGTTGGCCAGGCTGATCTTGAACTCTTGACCTCAGGTGATCCACCCACCTTGGCCTCCCAAAGTGCTAGGATTACAGGCATGAGCCAATGCACCTGGCCCCTATTATTAGTTTTTTTTTTTTTACAACATATAGAGTTGTGAAATCGTTCAAAGACAAGGAGAAGAGGTAACTCTAACAGAACATTCAGTAATGATTTTGTCCATTGAAACGTTTTTCACATTTTTTCCTAGCAGTTTAACTCTTAAAGCTAGGAAAGATACCAACTGTACATTTTTCTATGTCTTGATACTGTACTCAGATTATTTCTACCCAACCAATAATGAGACAGATTTAGAATGTATTAAGGGTTTCTAAAATAATATATAGGAATCAGATCCTGAATGGATTACAGAACCCCTGATTTCCACTTCTAGAGTCAATACTTTGAACACTGTGTGTCCTGATTTCCTTACATGTAAAATGACATTTACATTTTCTCTATTCCAATATTTCTATTTCAGAGTAGATGGCAGAAATTACAGAAGCAGGAAAAATAAGATTCATCATTTGGAGATGCAACAGGTTAGTACAGCAACTGTTTCAACTTACATTTTCTCCAAATTCTTTTTCTTTCCCCCACCCTTCTGGGCTGCATGATAAAGCTTGATCGGGATCTCACTGGGAAGGGAAAGAGTGGTGCTGGTGCAGCGTACGAGGAACATGATAGAGAATCATCATGGCATTTCCAGAACAAGTTCACAATGGAATCATTGTGAGAGTTCCCTTTGCTTTGACCCTGATGCTGAGCATGAACTCAGGGCAAATGCCCCATAGTTCACCCAGCTGGAGCCCTGTGAGAACAAGGAAGGTGATGTCAGCTTTGGCACTCTGTTTAAGTACAATGAAGCCTGTGCCTAGTGAACTTCATGAAGATAGATCACCACCCTCAGCTCTGTGTTTACAAAGACATCAGGAATAAACACACATACCTTAAGTGAAAGAAAACCACAGCTACTCTTATCACCCTGAAAAATGAATCGATTTTCCTAAAAATGCATGAGTTATTTAGAAAATATCATAAATATATCATGAGACCTCTCTTTGCTAGTTAGTCAATATCATCAGAGCATTGGGAAAGCTGTTTTGCTTTTATTTTCCATGAGCCACAGCTCCTTGTCACTTACAGTTACTGCTCTGAACATCAGTTATTATGTCAGCCTTTACAATATTTTATCACTTTCACTTTAATGTTACATAGAAAAGAACAAATATTTTAGATCTAGAAGTAATTTGGGTCAGGCTTTCTTAAAATTCCTACAAAGCTCTTGGCACTTCTGAAGAGACTCCATTCTTTCTCCAAGAACAAAATTTTATTTGATTTCACCACCCCTAAATAATAACAATAGCAGTGATTAAACAATTGTTTTCATTCCCTTTACAAATAACTTTTTATTCTAATCTCCTCCTTCAAAGAAATAACTAATTACTGTTGCTTTTACAATCATACCAATTAGGCACGGATTTAAAAAATAAAGTTAATATGTCTAAGTGTATCATTGGAAAAGACTCTAAGGTAAAGAGGAAGAAAACAGAAGACTTAAGAGGTTGAGACCTGGGGGAGCTTCAGCTGGTTCAAGCATCTGTAAACTAAACCTGCTTCTTTCCATGAAAAAAAAAAAGCAACTATCATTTGTCCAAGAGTATTGCCATTAGTGTGTGTGCATGTGTGTGTGTGTGTGTGTGTGTTTACTGCTTGTTTCTTTAAAAGATAAATGTTTAAGTACATAATTGAGGAGAAAGACAAATGCTTGTAAATACATTCTTTCCCTTAGTACACACACATAGGAAAAAAAAAGACTCAGTGAGAAAGGAACTTGCATATTCTCATTGAATTTTGACAGATAAAAAAATGGGAAACAGATATAGCTGTTGATGATAAACAAAGGTAGAAGCATTTAGCTTTTAATCACCATAGAACTAAGTCAAAACCTGTCCTCTGTTTCAGTTCCAGAATCAGAAAGGCACTTTTGAGATTTTTCTCACTAATTCTTGTCATTCACAACAGATAACATGTGACGAATGCTCATTACATGCCAGGTTGAGCTAAGTCTTTCACGTGCATTAACTATTTCTAACCGTTATAACAATTTTATAAGGCAAGTATTATTATTATCAATCTATCAACTATTATTATCCAACCCTTCATGTGAATAAGGAAATTAAGGATCTGAGAGGTTGAAATTGCCTAAAGTCACAGAGCCACAGGGATCCGTGGCTCTGTTATCTTTCCGATGTTTTGTTTACAATGGCTTAGAAACTCGGTAGTTTTAGCACAGAGATTCTGAGACACAAGTAACCTAAACCTGGAAATGCTTCTCAGGCTCTGCAGCAATGTTTTCCAAATCCTTTGCACTTCTTCTTGACATTCTAACATACACAGGACCTTAATTTCTTTGTATTGCTTAGAGGTTTTTTTCTCACTCTCTTTAGCTTAAAAATTCAATAAATTTTGCCTGCAAAGGCCCTTTCTCAGGTCCTTGTGCTTTTTCTATTCCTCCAACTACATTAAGTTTTTATACAAATTTAAAAATTTATTTTTAAATCTGGGGCCTGCCCTGGAGTGCCCTACATGCCCCTGCTCCTCCCCAATTCCTTGCCCCTGGCACACGTCCTTTTACCCTTTACTTACCTTACTTACTGGTTTGTCCTTTGCTTACAGGAAGTTGTTTTGTCACCCTTTAGGTGCGATTTGGTGCGATTCAGCAGGAACCCAATCATATGACAGAGTAATAAGTAATGGGCTCCAGAGATTGTGTGAAGTAAAGGTATTGATTTGCCAGAATATTTTACACTTGTTACTGACATAATATTTTAATTGTTTACAATTTTAGATAATAGGAAAGAAAACAATGGTTGTCCCAAACTGAAAAATAGTGAAATTTGTATCTCAAAAAAGCCAAACCCTCTTCACTTTCCTGTGCCATGTATGTCTTGGGTAGGGAATGAAGGCAATAGAGTTTTCCCTCCCATAAGCTCCTGAAATATTAGTTTTGTTTTCAAGATATGTAGAACTTCTATTAAACTGCAAGAAAGGAGGACCAATGCTTTACCATTAACATATTAATTATCCTGACTTCTTTCTCTGATTAAGTAACAACAACCTTCAGGACAAAAATAGCCCTTAGCTTCTAGCATAAGCTCCTCAAATATTAGTTTTGTTTTCAAGATATGTGGAACTTCTATTAAACCGCAAGAAAGGAGGACCAATGCTTTACCATTAACATATTAATTATCCTGACTTCTTTCTCTGATTAGGTAACGACGACCTTCAGGACAAAAATAGCCCTTAGCTTCTAGCATAAGGGAGAGGGAAGCTTCCACTACTCTACGGTTGTTAGATTACACACGTTTCTTAATATCAGAGGTTATGGTCTCTGTTAAAGCAACACACACACATATCCATCCATGATTTTTACTTCTTATTCTTCTGTATTTCACTGTCTTAAGTCTTCTGCTATTTAACACACAATTTTTGAGGATTCATTAGTTTGTTATCTTTGAAAGCTGAGATTACGTCTTAATTAAAAAGATAATCTACACTTAAGGAGCATACAGTTTAATGGAGGAAGGTGAAACTGACTAGGAACTTCTAAATATAATGCAATGTGCATAATATTATTTTAGGGAATCGAGTAATCTAGGAGCTGCTAGAATTCAGTTGACCTAGTGCAGAGTGAGAAGAAATCATCTTGTTTCTCCCACTCTAGGCCCCTTCCTGGACCACATAAAGTGCAACTAATTTCCTCTCTAGGCCAGCTAAATAATTTTTGGGGCCCAGTATAAAATGAAAATGTGCCTTTAAAGGTATTAAAATATAAAACAATTTCCTTTCTTCTGCGGTCCCTGTCTCCTGACCTATCACAGTATTTTATACTTACTACTTGATGTCATATTCCCCCAGCACAGTGATGCAAGAGCCAACCTTCACAGGCACCCCAATGGTCCACCCCATGACTTGGAGCATACACATTGACTTAGCCCACCAGCTGCTGGGTTCTCTTCCCACCAGCCGCTGCACCTATGCCGTTTGGAATAAGTAATGCGTGGTGCTTTCACCAGCAACAGGAAAGCCGAGCCAGGCATCATCTTCCCTTCCTACAGGACCTCCTCCCAAGCTATAGTAACCTCCATGAAGGTAGCACATGCGATGTAGCAATGATGGGACTTACTTGGTACCTGGACTGGAGCTAAGTGAGAGGCCCGCATGGGCTGAATTGCCTGCTGAATATGTCATCGTGCTGCTGACAAGTGACAGCCCCTGCCTTGTCTGGCCCCAAAGATGTCCTGGAGCGTTTGTGCCTGCCTCTGCTAATCCCCACTTCCTTGCCCATGGCACCAGGATGAAGATGGAAAAAATGGCAGTGCCAGCTGAGGTGGGAAATGTGTGCTGCCCAAGGGAAGTGGCAGGAGGAGGATGCATGTAAGCTGAGGTTCCAAGCCTCTGCACAGGCTTGATTGTTGAAAGTTAAAATTATCATTTCAAATACCAAGACAGCAACCTCAGAGCATTAAATCTCTTCTAGTAGACCCTTCTGAGCACATTGAGCTGGGCCCTATGTGATTCCACTGACTGTATGCCCACATGGCCAGTCCTGCTCCTTCCTACCAGTCTCCCACTCTATCCTCTTTTACTGTTGTCAATTACTACTTTAGGAAAAAAATTTACTCTGCAGTTTTCTTAATTTTGATTTACCAGCTATTATTCTAGGATAAAGTAAAAGTGTTTTAACCTAGCAAAAATTAGGCTTCAAAATTTTGCATGGCCTTCAGCTGCAGCCTTATCTCTTCCCGCTGCTTTCCACTGTGCCTATCTCCTGCAGCCCTTGGGCTTTTTGCTATAGCTAATGAACTCCCCCAAATGTGCTTGTGCTTCCATGTTTTTGCATTACTGTCTCCCTTTCTGAAAAGTTCTCTAAACTTCTTTTCCACTAGTTCCATCTCAAGGCTTATATTGAAGGTTATGTCTTCCTAATTTCCCCAGTCAATCTCACTCCTCTCACCCAGCATCACACCTTGCTCCTCATGCTCCTCTGCATGTTTCTTTATGCCTTGGCGCAGTTCCTAGATGTACTTCTGGTGATCAAAGCCCAGGAAACTCTGAGATAATGCCAATTCAAATATTTGATCCCAAATTAAAGTCCGCCCCAACTTTGCTGATACTCCTTTCACAGAGCAAGTAGGGTGGAGGGTCACCAGAGAAAGTGAAGGACAATGTAACAGTTTGCTAGTGGGTGGTTTTGACTTGCCAAAGTGAGGGATGGCAGAGACTACTTATGGTAAGCATATACATGGTTGGCCAGAGTGGACTGCAGGCCAGCCCCAGTGGATAGGGGTGGTATGGTTTCCTCACCAGAACTGAAGGACTTAAGATACTAGATTGGTTTAAGATTAAGGCTAGGTTAGCAAAAGAGGTGAGGTGTAGAAAAGGACAAAGGACACAAGGAAAATGGCAAAGCTAGCAGAAGTGACTAAAGTGATCAAGGAGGAGGGGGGTTGTCTATCTAAATATATATCAGGTAAGTCTGGTTGGAGTCATGAGCTGGTGAAACAAGCAGAAAATAAAGTAATAAGGCTTCTGTAGGTCAAAAAGTGGGAATGAAAAGAAAGGTGTTAGAAAGTTTGAAGAAATTTGACTCATTCTGCATTCTACTGATAGCGTAAAATAATACATGGTACAGTAGATCCCTTTATGTGCAGTTTCAGTTACCTACAGTCAATCATGGTCTGAAAATACTAAGTGGAGATTTCCAGAAATAAACAATTTGTGGGTTTTACGTTTCACCCCATTCTGAGTAGTGTGATAAAATCTCTTGCTGGCTCGTTGCATCCCACCCAGGACATGCCTCATCCCTTTGTCCAGCGTATCCAGGCTGCATACCCTACCTGCTCAGTAGTCATCACCATCACCTGCTCCTGACATCCTGCCATTGACATTGTCATGGCTAGATGTTCCAAGGTCTCCTGAAACAGATGATCCTCTTTTTGGTGTATCATTAGAAGGTAAACAGCAGCCAAATGCTACATCACAATGCCTGTGCCATTTGCCTCACTTCCTCTCATCATGTAGGCATTTTATCATCTCACATTATCACAAGAAGGGTGAATGCAGTACGGTAAGATATTTTGGGACAGAAACCACATTCACATAACTCTTATTACAGTATATTGTTATCATAGTTCTATTTTATTATTCATTATTGCTAGTCTCTTAGAGTAATTTATGTTAGACTTTGTCATTGGTATATAAGAAAAAAACAGTACTTGTATAAGGCTTGGTACTAGCCGCAGTGTCAGGCATCCACTTGAGGTCTTGAAACATATCCCTTGCAGAAGAAGGGAGGCTACTGTAATTTAGGTCAGATTGAAGAACTCCGTCTCTCTCTCTCTCTATATATATATAATATACATATATATATACACTCACATATATATATTGCTCTCTCTCTGTCTCTCTCTCTCTCTCTATATATATATATATATACACACACACACGCAGACAGATATATAGCTTTTTGATATTGAGGGAATAAAAAAGCTAAAAGTGTAAAAGAGACCTCAATCTGAATCTGATTGGTCCAGTAAAGTGGTTGTACCCTTTTACATACTCAATGTCAGTGTATAAGAGTTCAGTTCACCCATATCCTTACCAATACTTGATATGGTCAGTCTTTCTAATTTTAGCAGTTTTTATGGGTGTTTAGTGGTATCTTATTGTGACTTTTTTTTTGCATTTCCCTACTATCAAATGATGTTGAACATCTTGCCATGTACTTTCAACCATATATATTCTTTGTAAAATGTCTTTTCAACTTTTTGTATCCTTTTAAAATTTGGTTTTTGTTTTTTATTATTGTTTTGAAAGTTCTGGATATATTCTGGATACAAATCCTTTATCCAATACATGCTTTGCAAATATTTTTGTGTGTGGCTCATCTTTTCAGTCTCCTTCCAGTATCTTTTGAATAGCAGACATTTTCCATTTTGATGAAGTACAATTAATCCATTTGTTTTCTTTTTTGGATGGTGCTTTTGATATCATAATTAGGGAATCACTGCCTAACCCAAAGTCACAGAATTTTTATAAAGTTTTATAGGTTTCAGTCTTATAGTTAGGTTTATTATCTACTTTAAGTTACTTGTTTATACATTAAACAAGATAGAAATAAACTTTTTTACATATCAATATCTAATTGTTCTACCATTATTTGTTGAAAACATTATACTTTCTTTATTGAACTGCCTTTAAGCTTTTGTCAAAAAATTACTGTTCATATGTTTGTGGTTCCATTTCTGCATTCTCCTCTTTTCCTTTGGTCTATTTGTCTATCTTGACACAAATGACACACTGTTACATGTTTATATATAGAGACGTTTATAATTAGTTTTGAAACCAGGTAGTTTTAGCCCTCCAACTTCTTTTTTTAGCTCTTCTGTCTTTGCATTTTTGTTTGAAATTTAGAATCAGCTTGGCAATTTCTACAAAAAGGTTTATTGGTATTTTGATTGAGATTGCAGTCACTTTATTCATCAATTTTGGCAAAATTGACATTGTAACAATATTGAGTCTTGCAACCTATAAACAAAAACAAAAACTCTCATTGCATCTCTACCTCAAAGAATTTTTCTTAGTGTATTTTCTTTCATTTCTTCAAGCAATGTAGTTTCAAATGTACAAATTTTTGTATGATTTAGTCCTATTCTATATTTCTGATGCTACTTTAAATGGTCTTGCTTTTTAAATTTTAATTCCTGAGGAGACTACATATTTACATTAGGATATTTCACTCATTTTAATTTTCTAAGAAACTATTGTCTACTTTTCATTAATTCAAAATTCTTGCTGAAAATTTCAAGACATTCTTTGGCCTCCTTTCTATCTCTCACTTAATCCATCAAAAAAAAGTCTTTTTTTTTTTTTTATTTAAGAGTTCCTGTTTTTCTGAAGTATTATATAAGTTTGGGAAAGCTACTTAGTAAGAAACTGAATGAGGTTATTTTGAAGGTAGCTTTAAGGGAAATTTCTTTTTATAAAATTCTGAGTGTGATTCATCCAACAATAATAGTCTAGATACTGGACTTCTTTCAACAACAGAACAGAAAATAAGAATATTTTGATTGTTTTCTTTGAGCTACAATGAATAAACACTCTAGAGTATGTGTGTTTATCTACCTATATTATATTAATTGCTAGGAGACCAGAGTACCATTTAGTAAGTTACCTTTTCCAGAGCAGTGGATGATGTTTGGCTCTCTAATGGGATTAATTTAACTAAGACAGTTAATTGAATCAATTCATTCTCCCAGAGAAGCTTTTACTCACCCTCCCTTTTCCACTGAATTAAGGAGAGGCTGCATTTTCTTTCTTTTTTTGTGTATTTGTATTTAGCATTATTCCTTTGGCAACTTAAAGGCATTTAAGTTACAAAATGAGTTAAGAAAATGATTGATTATGGACTTTGGCAGAAGCTATAAAGCTGTCTGGTAGAAGCTTAGAATGTAATTTATTTCTGAAATCACAGTTGAGTGTGGTCTTTTCTTAAGACACACTGAATCATACTCCAGAATGTGGGTCTTGAAAAACAAGTCTCTATCCAAATTTAATAGATTTTTTTTGGAAGTCATATGACTTGGGAGTTTGAAAATCGAGAGCCATTTTTTGTGTGAATATTAGTATGTGGATCGTCATATTCCTGTATTCCATCTCAGAGCCATTTTTACAGATTGGTAAACATAATTGGAAACTTTAAACGACATGCTACTCAGTCACATCATTAGCTATAGTACTGCTTGGAATAATATCTGTGATTCTCATAATATACATGCCCCGGGTTTACTGCTGCATGTATGAATCAGCATAAGCACTAGACCGGGGTTTCTTAGATTTGGATTTCTGTCCTAGTTTCCCATGACTAACATTGGCCAAGCAACAGTGGCCACTAAAGTGGCCAAGCAACTTTAGAATTAGTTTGTTATGGCTGCCCAACAGATTACCACAGGCTGGGTGGCTTAAACAACAGAATTTATTTTCTCACAATTCTGGGGTCTGGAAGTCTGAGATCAAGGCGTCAGCAGGGCTGGTTTCTTCTGAGGCCTCCATACTAGGTATGCATATGGCTGCCTTCACTCTGTGTGTTCACATGGTTGCCTCTCTGTGTATGTGTACTAATCTCTTCTTCCAAGGACATCGATCCTATGGGGTCTCAGCCTGATGACCCCATTTTACCTTGGTTATTTCTTTAAAGGCCCTATCTCCAAATACAGTCACATTCTGAAGTACTAGGGTTAGAACTTCAACATACGAATAAATTATTTTTGAATTTCTTATGACATTCATATGTCAAAGCCCTAATCCTAGTACTTTAGAATGTGATTGTACTTGGAGATAGGGTCACAATTCAACCCACAACACCCTTTAAGCTTTGGCTTCTTTGTTCATAAAACATGTGAATTGATTAGAATATCACTAAAGACTGTTCAAGGTCTAAAGGGTTAGTATTTTGAAAACATGATCATTATCTTTTCTACAAATAAATATTGTGATTTTTCAATGTTCTTGACTGCAAGCATCAGAAAATGACCCTGGATAACCTAAAGAAAATTTCTTGATTAACTGTGGGCTTTCTGAGTGTAAGAGGAGGCTAGAGGGTGAGGGAGGTCTCACACGTGGGCTGTCCAGTGGGAGGCTGACACCAACTGCCACTAACACCACATACCATGTGAGGGTACAGGGGTTGCAGGAGACTCCTGAAAGGACAGGGAGGGGTCACAGAAAGATGTAGTGAATAGTCTAGGGCATCCCACTTCTATAAAATGACAGATAGCCACCAGGAACATATTATGGTATTTTATAACATTAAGCTAAATGTGTTTAGAAGAGTTGAAAAAACAATTAAGCAAACAATCTCCAGATAGATAGACAGATAGAGATGATAGATGATAGATAGATAGATAGATGATAGATAGATAGATAGATAGATAGATAGACAGATAGATAGTTATAGATGTAGGTATCTGGTAGACCCCTAAACTGTCTCCTGATTTTTTTAATGGCTCCTTACAATTATATTTTGACAATAAATTTTTAAATAAAATTCAAATTAGAGGTAGAAGAAAAAATTACTACATTAAAAAGCTGCACTAGCTTTTTTTCACTCAGAAATCTCTTTATACGTTAATGATCTTGTCTGTAAAATGGGAACAAAGCTACTTAAATTGTTAAAAGCAAGACAGATGAATTTTGGGCTTACACCTTTATGATTTGCAAGCTCTACAAGCTTTATGATTATGTATTGAAGATGTGATAGTTGTTTTTCCCTTCATCCTCCATCAGTGCCCTATTGTTTATCTTTCACTATTTTTCTTGGAAAGTTTAAATTGATGTTTTAAAAATCGATTTCCTTAACTTCAATTTTCTTATAGATATTTTCTTGTAATCAATTCTGCTATACATTTTTTTTCCAACAGAGCTCTTAGAAATTACTGTTTACATTATACTAAGATGCTAGTAATCACATTGAATTATCTCCTTGTTTCTCAGTTGCTTTACATCTTATCTTTTCCTCAACTCTGCTCTGAAATATAATTTTTTTGTTGTTGTTTGTAATTTTAACATATGTTACTATTTTTGGCCCAAATACTAGATACATAATAAAATCACTATTCAAAACTTCTCTTTAGCTATAAAGCTTTACTTTGGACATCTTAAGGATTTCAAGTTTTTGTTGAACTCAGTGTTATAACTTTCAGATTTCATGTTTAAATATTTTGAAAACTATACTGATTCATATTTTTGCTCGTTTTTAGTTGAATAAACTCTCTCTTTCTCTTTTTTGTTTTTGTTTTTGAGACAGGGTCTTACTCTACCACTCAGGCCGGAGTGCAGAGGCACAAAAACAGCTCACTGCAGCCTTGAACTACGGGGCTCAAGGGATCCTCCTGCCTCAGCATCCCACGTAGCTGAGACCTCAGGCATGCACTCACGGTTGGCTAATTTTTTTTATTTTTTTTTAGAAACGGTATCCCATTTTTTTTGCGCAGATTGGTCTCAAACTCCTGGGCTCAAACGATCCTCCTGCCTCAGCTTCTTAGAGTGTTGAGATTACAGGTGTGAGACACTGCACTCAGCTTAAATAAACTAGCTCTAAAACCCTGATTGTTATGTATTTGGCTATTTCTTTACATTCTCAGTAGGAATTAATATCCAAAAACTCTCATTCATTCAACAAATATGAGTAACTACTATGTGTCAATTATTGTTCTTGACATATAGTAGATGTTCACTAATATTTCTTCATAGTCATGTTAATCGCAGTTTTTGTTTTGCTTATTTTTTTGTTACTGAAAATTTGTGGTGAAAACAAAAGGTATTTTGCTCTACTATTTTTATTTTCTGAAAAATAGTAATGGATATTCTTTCTCATCCATTTACTTCTTGCAAATAAACATCAGGGCATAGGAAATTCTTTGAAATTAGAAGAGATCATTAAATTACTTCTTTGGAAGGGATCTCAGTTTTGGAAGTTTCCAGACTGTTAAATGTATTCTTTTTCAGGTAATATCATACATATTTAAAATACCCAAAATTGCTATTTTTCTAGTACAAAGGTATTATATATTATATATCCAAATTTTTAACTTTTTAAAATTTCAACATCACTACATAAGAATAATGAGCCAGGCTTAATAAACATAAGTAGAAAATTAGAGCGACATTATGAGTGACATTTACAATCATGTCAATCTCAACATCTCATTTACTTTTGTAATTGCTAAGATTACACACTTTCACAAAGATATGTAGTTGTTGTGTATCTTTAATGTAATCTAGAAGCTGGAAAGAGGAGGTAGTTGGCCACTTTTATTTTAAAGTTAAATCACTGACAACATCTACCATCTGCTCACATTCCCCTTCACAAAAATAAAATTCAGCCAAGAAGCTTCCAAAACCTTCAGATGAAACCTGTAAGAGATATTATCACAATTCTTCATCCTACCCACTCACTTACTATTGCACAACTACTGTTAGGCAGTGATGAACACGTGTACAGAATACCGGCATCTGAGCCCTAACATTTAATTGGACTTGGCGCATGTGTGCGGTGGCGGTGTACTCAGATGTTTTTATGTGAAAGAACAAGCACAGACCTGAATTTTAAAAAGAAACAGAAAACAAGTCTTTCTAAACTGTGCACATTTGCAAGGAGCTCAAATATGTACTAATAGATAATAGGTCTTTTTTCCAAGAACTTCCTTCAAGCAAATTAACCTAGAAGAACTATTTAATGGGCTAAAAGGTTTTCAAAAACACAGTCTGAAATGCCCCAATTCTCTGCAACTACTTCCCTTCATGGGTGAGACACTGAGCCCAATGGAAGTCAAACAAAACACACAGTTTCTTCTCCATCCTTCGTGCTGTTTCCTTAACTGGGATTTCATACCCCTTCAATGCTACCTGGCAGGATATTACTCATTTTTAATAACCTTTCTCAGATACTAGGAAGCTTTGTTTTTCCTCAGACACATATTCTTTCGCTTCCTGTCTCCCCATCCCCAACAATTGAAATGCACTTAACGTATTTTCATATTTCATCCTGTATCAGAAGACAGGAACCTTCTGCTCTCACTTTATTGTAATTCTTACTACACTGTACAGCAGGCCATATACATTACAGGCACTAATTAAACAATAACTTCATTGAATTGTTTACCGCAAAGATCTATAATCCTCAATAGATCATTTATATTAAAATGGCTTATATTTTGCCGAATTTAATGAAAGTGTTTTCTGTAATCCTTTTCACATTCTTAGAATTTTGTGTGTTTCTTCCAAGGCTTCTATATAGCAATATTTTTTCAGCTGCCTTAGTTCCTTTTAATCCAATTCCCCTAGAAACATTGTTGTTTAAGTTGGCAATTTTTATAGTAAAAGAGAAGGCGCTACCAGAAAGCTAGAAAGGCGTCAACAGTGTGGGATTTGCCTGTGGGCTTTAACTGAGGAGCTGATGAAAAATTAAACAACAGACATGCAATTTTTAGCCCAACTGCACTAAATCTTATTTTGTGTTTGCTAATATCTTCATGCTGAATTTTGTATGAGTGTGTTTTTCAGAATCTCCTCAAGCACAAGACAGTATATGTCTAAATCTGTGTCATTTTATATTTTGTTGAAGGCCTAGTTGTCTAGAAGCAAAGACTGAGACAAAGCCTGTTAAAGATAGGGGCTTACTATTATTATTAGGAGTTGACATCCTTGGAAGTGAAGGTCAGGAAGCAGGTGGCAGAGAGAGAACTCCCCATAGAGAGTGCAGGAATGCATATAGCCCATCAAACACTCACACTGGGCTGAGATGGCTGGGCCTCTATACCTCTGCCTTAATCGGGTACTCTGCCTGAAAAAAAAGTGAGTGCTAGGCAATGTGGCTCTCTGCAGATGGGTCAAACCCTAACAAATTTTACAACTGGAGGCTGTCTGCTGGGGCAGAAAGTTCCTTCTTTACGGGTGATCTGGGTAGCACAACTTCATGTCCATCACACCTCTGAATAGAAACCCCCTCCGCAAAATGGGGACAGAGACTACCTTTCAATTTTTTTGAGATTGAAAGACAGAGACAAATAGCTAATTGCCATCAAGGGTTCTGTAGTTAGGTAGGCTTTCAGTTAAGAAGCCTCATGACTCCCTTGGCAGATATTGAAGAGTTTATTTTTCTATAATCTGAGTATTGTGATTTCACAGCATTGATTATGTTCTGGCTTCGTGGTTCCACACAGTGAATCCTGGCACAACATGATATTAGTTACACTGAAATTCCCAAACTCCAGATACCAAGCAGCATCAGATTTTCTTAAGATTTCATTTTCTCAGATAAGTAGTACTGGCTAATTAATAGACCTCAAGAGGATTTAATTTCTCTGAGCATATCAACCATTTTTAGAACTTGGGGATTCAACTCACTTTTCTTTGAAATGTGGCAGTTATGACAATGTGATATGAATGATGAAAAATTAAGATTATAGACTGCTTTGAAGGAATCAGAAATCAATCTGGTTTGTAATGAGTCAATCTCTACTAGGAGAGAATCTGTTTACTGAGACCTACTATGCAACTGCGCTTAGTGTCAGATGCCAAAGCCCAAATAAGAAATGCCATCATATTGTAATAATTCAAATATGGTAATAATTCTAAAATATTAATTAGTAGCTGGGAAATCCAGTTTCAAAGGGCTGCTTTAACATTGTGTTCATGATATTGAACAATTTCTATCTTTGGCCTTAATCTATGTTTACATTTTAAAATCTCAAGGACAAATGCTTTATAAAGAAGTAGTTTGCGGGGGTGGGAGATGTTTAACTCTTACAAAAATGATTACATTAATCAAAGCTTTTGGTTCTTCTTTTCTAATTTTCTGTAAAATATTACTTTGAGAATTCTCAATGAGATAGTGGCTGGATTGAGAACAAGTGATTAAAGACATCTCTGGAATGGTCAGTGAGGTGATGCAGCAAGCAAGTGCCCAAAGGCTTGATGATAATCTTCAGTGTCTTGACTGCATAGCCCTTCTTTTGAAAGGAAACTGGAATAAGTTATGGGTAAGTTGATGCCTGGTTATTTTTTCAGTCATAGACATTTTCTTATTCTGAACTCTATGTTGCTCTGCTATCGACAGAACTTTTTTTTGTATTCTAAAGAGCACATCTTTAAATATGTATTGAAAATATGTATCACACATTCTCCAAGTCTTGGATCTTAATAAGTAGGCTTCCAATTGGTTTCAGCAACTCACAGATCATTCTTAGTCTCTTATCAGTGTTTAATAATTTTTAAAATAAATACATTTATGAATGAATAATCATTGGTCCTGGTTATCATGAGATCTGCGATAAAGTTATAGACCTAAAACTATTTTCACTGAAACACAGCACGGTCTTCAAAGAAATTGAAACTCATTCTCTGTTCTGATTCATGGGATAATGCTCTGATGATTACTGTTGCTTCATCCACAGTGTTATTCAACATTGTTATTTCAACAATGTGAAAACACTAGTTTATTTTTTTTAACATGAAAAGGTATTTCAAAGAATAATAGAGTTTCTAAGTTAAAATATTTCATTTGCTACTGCTATTATTTCATCCATGTACATCTAATAAAGCTGTTGTCAAAATGACAGCCTTACATGCCCACTTAAAATAATTCATATTCCCTGAAAAAAAACAACTTTACAGCATTGTATGTAGCATAATGGTGGCCATCGCTTTCTTCTTCAGTTCTTAAGTATACACTAGCATCAAGCTTCTTGATCAGGGTAGACCTGTGAGGTGCCAGCACAGTGTACAACTCTACAGACTCCTCTGTTTCTGCAGTCCAAATGGATGGTAATCCCCAGGAGTGATACAGTGCACAGCCATGCAACTGTGGCACTGGCAAAGAAAATGAAGAAAGACCCTGGTGAGGGCCCAGGACAGAACAGAAAGACAACATATACATTGAATACAGTTATCTATTCAAATTCTATGTCTCTTTGTGGTTTCCTTCTTTAGGGGTGATCTGGGTAGCACAACTTCATGTCCATCACGCCTGCTCCACACACAGATTAAAGAAGAGACGGAGGAGGCAAAGAAGTGCTTCCAACTGGTCTGAAAAGTCCAGGAGGATCTTTTCACTGTGGGCAGGAGTTATCAAAGACAGACAGCTCGTTAGCATTAACAGCATCAATTACTAGAGACTTTAGAACCTATATAATCTGGGAACTGAAAATATATTAGATAAGGTTCACAATCTGAGAGCGTATGTTGAAAGATGGGAATGCTGCCAACTTAGACAGGGCAGAGAGGACAAATACCAGGAAGCAATTGGAAAAGAACTGTGCTCCTAAGAAAGTTAGGTGGGAGGTTCTTGTTTCTTGTTTCTTTTTTTTTTTTTTATTTTATGTTTTTGTGACAGGGTCTCTCTCTGTCACCCAGGCTAGAGTGCAGTGGCACAATCACGGCTCCCTGCAGCCTCAACTGATCTTCCCACCTCAGCCTCCCAAGTAGCTGGGACCACAGGCATGCACCACCATGCCTGGCTAATTTTATTTTTTGTAGAGACAGGGTCTCGCTATGTTGCCCCGGCTGATCTCAAGCTCCTGGGCTCATGCAATACTCCTGCCTCAGTCTGCCAAAGTGCTGGGATTACTGGTGTAAGTCATCGTGCCCAGCCAGGCTCTTGTTTCTAATGGCCCTTGGCTCTCACAATTTCCGTTCCTCTTTTCCAGGAATCTTCCACAGGATGCTTCTGTACACTAAAGCATGGAATATGAAGGACTTAATATGTACATTTGAATTAATTTAAAAATTCCTCTCACTATTTTAATTTCTGCCTTTATAGGCCTGGAACCACAATGTCATAGGTATTTTTATAGACAAGTATTACTTTTACTTTTAATATGGTTGTGAATATATATTTTTGCCCAGGAGAATAGTTTTGTATATGTGTGTGTGTTTGTTCTGCTTTAATAAGAAAAAGAAATGTAAGAAAAGTCTAAACAATATGTAGACTCACTGAATTGCAAGAAGCCCTCAAAAGAAAACTTGTGACTTTTTAAGAAAAAATATAGCAATGTAGAAAGGCCTATTTAAGGCATTGGGAATGCTGAAGGCCAGGTAGGTGTACCTGTGCTCTATGATATGCATAGAAGAGATGAAGTAAGCCTGTGAGGTCGTGTGGTGAAAGGAGTAAGGGCACAATGTTAGCATGAAACAGCCTTCATACAACTCCTTGGTATAACATGTCTTCCCTCTTCGTTGATGTGACTTGAGCAAGTTATTGAGGCTTACTAAGTGTCAGTGTTCCCTTCTGTAAAATGAAGATGATAATATGGGATTAGAGTGAAGGTTCAATAAGATAATGCATGTGAAATTATTAGCAATGGGTCTGGAACAGGGTGAGCAATAATAAATATAAGTGATATTATTATCAAATGCCATTTTGGAAGATCAGCATCAGGCTGGGCGCAGTGGCTCACAACTGTAATCCCAGCACTTTGGGAGGCCAAGGCGGGTGGATCACGATGTCAGGAGTTTGAGACTAGCCTGACCAACGTGATGTAACCCTGTCTCTACTAAAAATACAAAAACTAGCCCAGTGTGGTGGCACACACCTGTAATCTCAGCTACTCAGGAGGCTGACGCAGGAGAATCACTTGAACCCAGGAGGCAGAGATTGCAGTGAGCCAAGATCACACCATTGCACTCCAGCCTGGGCAACAGGGAGAGACTCTGTCTCAAAAAAAAAAAAAGAAAGATCATCATCAAAGTAAAGATAAAACAGTGAAAAGGAATGAAAGGGTGAGAATACTCAGGCAGTCGAAAATTTTTAAGAATGGTTGGCCATGAATGGATTCATAGATTCTGGGTAACAATGTTTGAGGGTAGTAGCAGGAGTTTGAGAAACAACTTTAAAAAAAAAAAAACTAAGAGAGGAAGGATAAACACTGGTAGAAAACATGTTTGCTTAGAAGCCCAGGTGTAGTTAACAGAGTCACAAAAAATATTTAAATTTGTCCATTGAATTTGATGATGCAGAGATTGTCAATGGCCTTTGCTAAAGCAGTATCAAAGGAGAGAAACCAGGAGTCAGATCACGCTGTTTTAGAGAATTTGGAAAGCTGGGAAGGAAAGTGACTAGTACATTTTCAATAAGTTGGATAGGAGTTAAAATAAGAGATGGGGGCACCTAAAGGAAAATGAAAAAGAGAAATTGGAGAGAATGGGAGATATTTATAAGATGAGGGAAAGAGAGAATAGACAGGATACTAGGTGGAACAGGGTCCCGGAGCAATGAAATGAGATGGCCTCATGAGCTAAGGTACAACATTTGGCCTGAAATGAGAAAATTGAGCACATTCTGTAAATAAAGGTAGAAATAGGGAAATATTGGTTTAGGTACTATAATATTAATAATAATTATTGAAAGAGACTCAGGAGGTTTGTAGTAGACTGAGCACATGCATGCTTTCCCTCCCTCTTAGAATCCTATAAATGATGGCACAGAAGTTCAAAAAACAAAAAATAGATGAATCTACAACATGGAAAATAATCCATGCTGAGTCATCAAAAAAAGTTTCAATAATTTCTTAAAGAGTGAAAAAAAAGGAGTATTTTGAAGAATAAAATAAAGCAAGGCAAACAGTGCAGAATACGTACTGAGGGGGCTTTTCACCAGAACCAGAAAGAGCAGAAATGCCACCAAAAACAAATCAGAGGGATGAGTTAAAGGTCCACACAAGGAACAACCTCACTAGCCAGGACCTCCCCTCCCTTCTTCTGCTCCCGAGTGAGCAAAAGCACTCATGTTTTCCTCCAGGCAGAAAAAAGAAGCCTCTGATGTAAAGATAAGCAAAAGTCAAACTTCTGTGAGTGTTAGTGTCTCAAAAGAAATTCCCTCTCATTAGAATGGTGAAAATCTTCTCTGTCATTTTACAGCAAACTCTGCCAGCGACATGACTGGCCCCAGTTATACCCAGACTCTCCAGTGACTTTCTACTCCAAGGGACCCACTGGGGAACATACCTTTTTATGCAATGCAACAGACAGCCACATGAACCCACCTAGACCAATCAGCCCATGGTTTCAGACTTAAATATAAATAGGCAATGAGGGTCAACAGGCATGTAAAAAGAGCCATACACACAAAAGACCACACACACAAAAGACCAAAATAAAGACAAAAACATTGCCCTAAGATAATTTAGAGAACACAAAAGAATAAGAGCCAAGATTTGGAAATAACCTAAATGCCCATCAACAGATGAATGGATAAAGAAAATGTGGTACACTACTGAAAATAATGATATTTCTCTGAAAATGGAATACTATTCAGCCTTAAACAAGAAGGAAATCTGCCATTTTTGACAACATAGATGAACCTTGAGGACATTCTGCTAAATGAAATAAGCCAGTTGCAAAAAGACAAATACTGCATGATTTCACTTATGTGAGTTATCAAAAATAGTCAAATTCATAGCATCAAAGAACACAAGGATAATTGCCAGGGGCTGTGGGAATGAGGAAATGGAAAGTTACTAATGAATTAGCATAAAGTATCAGTTAAGCTATGGAGATCTGCTGTGCAGTATTGCACCTGTGGTCAACAATAATGGATTGTATTGTACACTGAAAAATGTATTAAGATGACAGATCTCATGTTAAGTGCTCTTATTCCAATTAAAATAAAGTTTTTTAAAAACCTCCGTTAAGTATTGTGGTCATGGAGATTCAAGATAACTTGTTTTAAATAAAAATAGAACAAAAAGAGTATAGATGAAAAATATAATTACTGAGATAGATGCATGCATACACACATTCATACATGGCAAAAGAAAACCAAATGGAGTAAGATATAAGAATTAGAAACTCTGGCAAACCAGATTCAGTAGCACATAAAAAAGCTGATCCACCACAATCAAGTAGGCTTCATCCCTGGGATGCAAGGTTGGTTCAACAAACACAAATCAATAAATGTGATTCATCACATAAAAAGATCTAAATACAAAACCACACGATTATTTCAATAGATGCAGAAAAGGCCTTCAAAAAATTCAACATCCCTTCATGTTAAAAAATGTTCAATAAACTAGATATTGAAGGAACATACTTCAAAATAATAAGCACCATATATGACAAACCCACAGCCAATATCATACTGAACTGACAAAAGCTGGAAGCATTCCCTTTCAAAATCAGCCTCTCTTTTCACTCCTATTCAACATAATATTGGAAGTTCTGGCCAGGACAATCAGGAAAGAAAAAGAAATAAAGTGTATTCAAATAAGAAGAGAGGAGTCAACCTCTCTTTGTTTGCAGATGACATGATCCTATATTTAGAAAATCCCATCAACTAAGCCCAAAAGCTTCTTAAGCTGATAAGCAACTTTAGTATACTCTCAGGATGCAAAATAAATGTGCAAAAAATCACTAGCATTCCTATACACCACCAACAGGCAAGCCAAGAGCCACACCATGAATGAACTCCCATTCATAATTACCACCAAACTAATAAAATACCTAGAAAAACACCTAACAAGGGAAGTAAAGAACCTCTTCAAGGAGAACTACGAACCACTGCTCAAGGAAATCAGAGAGGACACAAATGGGAAAAGATTCCATGCTCATGGATAGGAAGAATCAATATCATGAATATGGCCACACTACTGAAAGCAATTTATAGATTCAATGTTATTTCCATTACCACCATTGACATTCTTCACAGAATTAGAAAAAAAATTTTAAAATTCATATGGAACCATAAAAGAGCCCGAATACCCAAGATGATCCTAAGCAAAAAGAGCAAAGCTGGAGCCACCATGCTACCCAACTTCCAACTATATTACAAGGTTACTGAACCAAAACAGCATAGTACTTGTACAAGAACAGACACATAGACCAATGGAACAGAATAGAGAACCCAGAAATAAGACCACACACCTACAAACATCTGATCTTCAACAAACCTGACAAAAATAAGCAATGAAGAAACGATACCCTATTTAATAAATGGTGCTGGGAGAACTGGCCAGCCGTATGCAGAAAATTGAAACTGGACCCCTTTCTAACACTATATGCAAAAATCAACTTAAGATGGATTAAAGACTTAGATGTAAAACTCAATACTATAAAAATCCTAGAAGAAAATCTAGGCAATACCATTCAGGACATAGGCATGGGCAAAGATTCCATGACAAAAACACCAAAAGCAATTGCAATAATAGCAAAAATTGACAAATGGGATCTAATTAAACTAAAGAGCTTCTGCACAGCAAAAGCAACTATCATCAGAGTGAACAGAAAACCTACACAATGGGAAAAAATTTTTGCAATCTACCCATCTAACAAAAGTCTAACATACAACTTCTATAAGCAACTTAAACAAATTTCCAAGAAAAAAACAAACAACTCCACTAAAAAGTGGGCAAAGTACATGAACAGGACATAGGCATGTCTTCTCAAAAGAAGACATACATGCAGCCAACAGACATATGAAAAAAAGCTCATCATCACTGATCATGAGAGAAATGCAAATCAAAACTACAATGAGATGCCATCTCACACCACTCAGAATGGCTATTATTAAAAAGTCAAAAAACAACAGATGCTGGCGAGGTTGTGGAGAAAAAGGAATGGTTTTACACCGTTGGTAGGAGTGTAAATTAATTTAACCATCATGGAAGACACTGTGGCAATTCCTCAAAGACCTGGAGGCAGAAATACTGTTTGACCCAGCAATCCTATTACTGGGTATATACACAAAGAGATAGTAATCATTCTATTATAAAGATACAATGAACATGCATGTTCATTGCAGCACTATTCACAATAGCAAAGACACAGAATCAACTAAATGCCCATCAGTGATAGACTCGATAAAGGAACCATGGAATACTATGCAGCAATAAAAAAGAGTGAGACCCTGTCCTTTGCAGAGACATAGATAGAGCTGGAGGCCTTTATCCTCAGCGAACTAATACAACGACAGAAAATCAAACACCACGTGTTCCCACTTGTAAGTGGGAGCTGAACAATGAGAACACACGGACACATGGGAAGGAACAACACACACTGAGGCTTGTTGGAGGATTTGGAGTTGGGGGAAAAGGGAGAGCATCAGTAAGAATAGCTAATGGATGCTGGGTATAATATCGAGCTGATGGGATGATCTGTGGAGCAAACTACCATGGCACATGTTTACCTGTGTAACAAATCTGCACATCCTGCACACGTACCCCTGAACTTAAAATAAAATATAAATAAATAAATAAAACACTTGGAATAGTACCTGGGAAAAACAGAATTAGATAATCTATGAGAATCTATTATACAAACAATGAGAGGCATAGTGTTAAGTATTAAGCAATTTAAAATGTAATATAAAAAATATAATAATAGTAAAATATGAAAAGCCTAGGAAAATGTATATTTTCCTACATGTAAAGCATTTATAAAAGAAATAAAAAATAGTACTTCAGGCTACCGAAGAATAACTTCAAAATGGACAGATATAGCGTGTTTTTAGAATTCATGATGCCATTCGTATAAACCTTAAAGCGTGTAAAGCAATGGTATAGGTTCTTTAGGAATACAGACATATGTAGTAAAAGTGTCCAGAAAATACATGTGTATATATGAGAATTGATAGTGTAGAAGATGGAAAAAGGGGAAAGGATTGATGGATGTGGTCAAGAGAGGGTTAAGCAGTTGTCTCTAGCAGTTTGCATATGCTTCTTCCTTAATTTGATTTGTGTATATATCCGTGAATGTTATATTATTCCTGTACCTTTGTAATTGTTTTATATATTTTGTAATTTTGAAATATTCCTGGGAACTATGTGTTTCTTTCATATCTTAAAAAAATGCAAGCAAAATATGTAAGTTATTGAAATTTTTTAAAGTCTGACAGGTTTATTATACCTTGTTCTTGCAAAGCACATTCAAGGCTTAAATCTATTATGCTTTCAGGTACAATGATACAAACCATTTTATTTATTTCAAAGGCATTGATTCCTTGACTAATAACTATGTATTTAGAAGGGAAAAACAACTTCATTTCTTTTCGGCCACAATAATCTCGGTGTGCCAAAGTTTCTCTTCATTTGGCAGCTGTCATAGCAGCTGAGGCTATCATTTTTATCTCAAGGGGAAAATGGGAACCTGCTGTAGATTGTTCAAGTCCTGAATTTACTGAAGCATTAATTACAAGCTACAAATCGAATTGATGCCACAGAACAGTCACTAACTTGCATCATTAGAGTCTAAATGCTAAAAATCTACATTTTCCCATTTAAAAATTCTAAGAGAAATATTAAGAAATACTGGAAATTATCAAACATAATCAAAAGTGTTATTCTCCCCCCATTTAGTTTTGTTTTGCTTTCTTTTGTTTGTTATAACATATGGAACAGAATAGAATTACCTCACTTGAACAGCAATTTGTATAAGCAAATCCCTAGTTTCCTAACTATACAAAAAGGAGTGTCACAACATAATTTAAATCGTAATTTCCTGTGTTGATTTTAAAATATTTGATTTAATAATAAATTTCAAATCTCACATATATTTAGAACAAAGTTGCTTCTAAATTAGTTTGACCCTTTCTAAAATCACAAATCTGATTTTAGAAATTTAGTAATCATATCATTAGTCAAATGAAGCTCAGATTTTCTCCGTGTAACCCACCCTTAAAGAAAGACCTATTCTGTGCAATCTGCTGTGCCCTGAGAGATCAAAGACATGTGTTGCCCTATCATTGGAAAGTTCTGAAAATACAGAAAATTGATAAGTTTTTATAAAATACAATAGCTTGTTGATTTCGCATATCAAAAATTTGAACTGGGATGCATACTCTCCATAATATTCTTTCTCAGAATATTGATATCTTGTCAGCATTTTTCATTCTGGCAGTTGATTTTTTTTGCTCTATTTTGCAGCATTTAAATTATACTATGTTATTTTCTTGTGGTTGTATGTGTTTAAATCTTATATTCCAGAGATGATAATGGTGGCTAACATTTATTGGGAACTTGCTTTGCCAGAGCTTATGCTTGGCCTTTTCTGTGAATTGGTTTACTTAATCTCCACAATAACTGAGGTAAATACTGTTACTACCTCCATTTCATAGATGGAGAGATTGAATGATAATGAGGTTAACTAACTTTCCAACGACACCAACTAAGCAGTAGAGCAAGAACTTGTCCTCAGACAGGTTGTCATCGGACCTGTAGATTTTAATCACCTCACCAAAAATTAAACATCAGATATTTGTGTCTTTGTGTCACTTCAGAATGTATAGGACAGTGCATACATTATGTTATTTTTACACAATCATGTCTTTCACATATGAAAAAATTAGACTCAGATAATAATTGACATTCCCCACATCACATAGCTGGTAGGTGTCAGAGCTGGGACTACACTTAGGTGTGTTTAACACCAGGTCTAATGATTTTTCCACTGTGTCATAGCTTTTTAGAAAACATGACCATTTTAGGTGGTACTTCAGTGTCTTATTTCTAATTTTTTCCAATTAGAAATTGAGACACTGGTTCATGGAAAGCAAATTATAGTTTAATGCTAAAAGCTGTGGAGGAAATAATTTGGGAAGAAAAATTTTATCAACTCATACAGAACATTTTATTGTGGTTCTAAATTAGGAAACTACCTGAGCTGCTTAAAGATACATAATAGGTTTTATATAAAGAATAATAAAAATAATAAAGTGAAGCATTAGACCATCAATTGATAACATCAACTAAAATCTTGTCCAGGTATTACAGTAATTGACACAGTTTTTCTTCCCTGTAGTTGCTTCCAATAGAAGATAATATATTAGTTCTTGAAATAACTATAATTATAGCAAACATTATTTAACATTTACTATGTGCCAGGCATTGTTGTGATTCTAAATTAGGAAACTACCTGAACTGCTTAAAGGTACATAATAGGTTTCAAATAAAGAATAATAAAAACAATAAATAAATAAAGTGAAGCATTAGACCATCAATTGATAACATCAACTAAAATCTTGTCTAGGTATTATGGTAATTGACATAGTTTTTCTTCTCTGTAGTTGCTTCCAATCCAAGATAATATATTAGTCCTTTGAAATAACTATAATTATAGCAAACATTATTTAACATTTACTATGTGCCAGGCATTGTTGTAACCAATTTGCATGAATTGACTATTATCTTTAAAATTCTTTCAAGAGCTCTATGAGGCAGTTACTGCGGTTATCACCATTTTTAGATGAGAAAAAGGAAGCGTAGAGAAGTTTAATAATTTGCCCAAGCTTAGATACCTGGTCTGTCTCCAGAGACAGTGCTTTTTACTCTCGTTGCATAATAATGTGAGTGCCTACTACATGCCATGGGCTCTAAATATATTATTGCTAATCCTCTCCAGACACCAACATTACAAAGTAGATATGCTTAGGCTTGCTTCACAGACTGAAACATGAAGTTCAGCAGAGTTAAGTAATTTGCCCGAAGTCACTCACCAACTGTGTGCTTAAACCAAGACTACTCGCATCTGTCAAGCGCAGTGGCTCACGCCTGTAAATCCCAGCCCTTTGGGAGGCCAAGGCAGGCAGATAGCTTGAGCCCAGGAGTTCAAAACTATCCTGGGCAATATGGCAAGATCCTATCTCTGCAAAAAATACAAAAATTAGCCGGGTGTGGTGGCACACACCTGTAGTCCCAGCTACTCAGGAGTCTGAAGCATGAGAATTGCTTGAGCTAGGAGGTCGAGGCTGCAGTGAACTGTGATCACATCATTATACTCCAGCCTTGGCAACAGAGCAAGACCCTGTCAAAAAAAAAAAAAAAAAAAAAAAAAGAAGGATTCAAACCCAGGTTCACCTTACTTGGAAAATCATGTTTTTCAACTTAACAATTTGACTTTCCACTCTATAAATAAATCCATCATGAAAAAATAGTTTTAGCTGGTCACATTTGGCTATTACATCCATTAGCCTGTTTTATATACTCACATCAACTGCATTAACATAGAGGTCACTGAAATATAAATTGCCTTTTCTTTGTCAAACAGCAGGACCCTAAATAGCCTATTTATGTTTTACATTGTGCAGGATTTGATGTTTCTTGGAGAAAATATTTTATGGTCACAGTAGCCAAAAAGCAAAATGTTTCAAAGACAAAATAAAATTTTGGTTTTGGAGATTGCCAAGTGTATGACAAAGTCACAAATCCAGGCAGTATAAACAGCCATGTCGCATTCTTTTCTTAGTAATGCAAGACAGGAAACTTCTGATTTTCTGGATCTGAGCTGACCCTTCAGGATGTATCAATGACATCTGACAAAAAATGAATCTGACCTACCTGAACATTAGGCTTGAACCTTATTAGATGTTTGCTGCTAAATGCTCATTTGATTTTAATAAAGATAAGTAATAACGTTAAATAATTTGGGATATAAAATATTACTAATAGAGTTGGATTTCATTGCCATAGGCTGAGTTAGAAGTCTGACCAAAAGTGCTCAATGGCACTGTACACTTTAAAAGTAAAGAAAAATTATGTGTCAATTTAGTTTCATCTATTGCAACAAATGTACCACTCTGATTCTGAATATTGATAGTGGGAAAGTCTGTGCATGTGTGGGGGCAGGGTATATGGAGACTCCCTACTTTCTGCTCAATTTTGCTGTGAACCTAAAACTGTTCTGAATAAAGCCTATTTAAAAACTAAAGAAAGTGGCTGGGAGCAGTGACCCATGCCTGTAATCCCAGCACTTTGAAAAGCCAAAGAGAGAGGATCTCTTGAGCCCAGGAGTTTGAGACCAACCTGGACAACATAGTGACACTCCATCTCTATGGACAAAAAAAAATTAAAAAATTAGCTGGGCATGGTGGCATGTGCCTGTAGTCCTAGCTACGCCAGAGGCTGAGGTCGGGGGATCACTTGAGCCTAGGAGTTCGAGGCTGCAGTGAGCGATGATCATGCCCCTGCACTCCAGCCCGGGCAACAGACTGAGACATTGTCTCAAAAAAATCATAATTTAAAAAAATTAATACAGTAAAATATAAAATTTATAGACAGTTGACTTGCCATTTACACAGCAGACATGTGTAGAAGTGAAATAATTATCTTCTATAAGTAAGTGAAGATGTGAGGCTGCAATATTTGCCATTTGCCTACAAATGAAGAACATTATTATGGAACTTGTATGTACAAGATATTGGTTATGACTATTTTCACAGGTAGACTTTCAGGGATGAAGTGAGACAGCTGTTCCTTGGTATGCATGGGAGATTGGTTTCAGGACCTCCCCAGGTACCAAAATCCACAGATGCTCAAGTCTCTTATAGAGAAATATATAGTATTTTCATATAACTTATGCACATCCTCTTGTATACTGTAAGCCATCTCTAATTACTTGTAATGCTGAACACAGTGTAAATGTTATGTGACTTGCTGTCATATTGTTTATGGAATAATGACAAGAAAAGAAAAGTCTGTACATGTCAGTACAGATACAATTTTTTTTCCGAATATTTTTTATTGGTTAAATCCGTGGATATAGAACACACAGATACAAAGGGCTGACTATATACATTCTTTACCTCATCCCAGAGTCATGTTTAGAGACAGCCTCAACATTTCTTAATTTTTGTCATTGAAAACAGAGTTAAAAATGAATGGGGAGTTTGAAACACTAGGGAAAAGGAAGAAAAGGGAAATGGAACTTTTTTTGTTCAGAAGGAGCTGTCATCAGAAGTGGTGGCCAGACTGCTTGGAAACAGCAAATCTTCCTGTTGAAGGAAAGCCCTAAAGGAGACACTGATCTAATGTATCTTGACCCTTCTGAAAGCAATCTTAGCTCCTCTTTAATTGTATTTTTGAATCAAAAACATTCAAATAATGTTTCTATGCTACTGTTTATTTGGACTCTGAGGGAAGTCGGTTGGATGAAACAATTTTTGTAACATCTCTATGCATAGTTACAGAAGTCCGTAATTTAGGGAAGATCAAAATTATCTTTCTGATAGTGTTTTTTATACTTTATTTTCTCTCCCAAAGTACAGAAGATTTCCTTAATGCTTTACTCTACTTTACAGATTTGTTCTCCTGGCTGTTGCCCAACCCTCAACTTTTATGCTCAGCAAATTTGAAATGAAATTTTCTACTCTCTTGTTCTAATTCTAGTTTATAAGCACTTTTGTTTTCTTAACAAAATAAGTCGGTGGCTAACAAAAGATGAATATCAGGGCTTATTGGTTCTGTCCCTGAAACCACAGGAAACTGGAGATGCTGGCCAAACATTCAATTTTCAGTGCTTCATGCATAAACTTGGTCAATCTTTTGATTATTTCCTCAATTCTTTGCAGTCATCTTAAACTTTTTTATCTTACAATTTCCTGAAATAACCGATGCAATGTGGTATCCATCTCATACACACAATGGCTTTGAGCTATTCTTACAGATGTCAAAGCTCTCTGGAAGTTTTTGAATTGTGGTTTTTACTTTAGTGGTCCCGTACCTCAGAGACAATGAAAATGAACCTACTGTTATTACCAAAGGGCTGCTTAAAGTTTGAGCAACTGCCGTAGAAAATCTTCATCTTACCCGCCCTCTCTACCACTTTTGTTTTTATTCCCAGAGTCCCTATGTTTACTCGTGAAACAACAACCTCTTTTATAAATATAAACTGTGTTTATTTTTAATTACTTTTCATGTTGTATTTATTTCATTTATGAATTGTTACCACTTTGTATAATTTTCCATCATTTTGATTCCTAGGTTATTTTCTAGGTAGTTGAATGCTATTCTTTATGTGTGTACCACTTGGGTCATACAGTTTCCATGGCAATAAGAATACAGTGGACAGATATATATCCTAAAGGAGAGATGACTTGTGGAGGCAATGCAATTTGTTCAGATAGCGTGGTCCTAGAATAATCAAGAGGGCTTAACCCTACTCTCTCTAGTCCCAAAGGATACATATTAAACCAATTAGGGAAAGTTGTATGTTTGCTCTAAAGAATGAACTCTCTAATAATTAGATTTATTCAATATGTGCTGAGAAAAGGAGGTTGTGTGCATGAGTTTCCAAGCACTGGAGATGTAATAGCCAAGACCAAGGAGGAGCGTGGTTTAATGGGATCTGAGATCCCTCCCAACCCTGAGATTCCACAGCTGTCTATTTCCTCATGGGATGGGCACCATATACAGAATATGTGTTCATTTACTATTCATAGAAATCATGGGAAGAACTCAGAGAGCTGAGTTTCTTCGATTCCTACTAGAACTACAACTTCGTGTGCTGGTTTTCCAGCCCTGACTCTGTCTTGACTTGCAGTATGGGGATTTGGGGTGAGGGATTTAATGCTTCAGTGCGTGTTATGCATTTGTAAATGAAAAGGTGGAACCATAGTGTCACAATGACTAGAACAATGAGATCTAGGTTCCAGTCTTGGCTTTGTCACAAATTGGATTAGCAAATCTCTGAGGTTCTTCCTGCTTTAATATTCTTTGAATAAGAACATAGCCCAGAGTAACTGATTAAAAGCAACCAGTGAATACGATGGCACTTGGACTTATGAAGTACAAAGCTACTATTTTTTAGTCAATCATTCTCTTATAGTAATAAAACAAGAGATATCATTGTCTTTCCTGTCTGGTCTCAGGAAATAGTTTAAGTGTCAGTAGGCAAGCAGGAAAAAAATGTTATTTCCAGATTAATAACATCTGTTAAGGTTAACTGTCAACTTGCTCTTACTAGCAGGAGATGTTTTCAAACATTCGGTCACTCAGCAACTATTTATTGAACATCTACAAATTTTCAAACACTGGGATGCCAGGTGCTGGGGGTAAAATGGTAGGTCACAGACAAGGAAACACACATTCCTTTACTTGAGAAGTTCTCTTTCTAGTGGAAAAGACAAATGTATAGTAGGCAGTAATAATAAGTTGGCCTACTGCAGCATAAACTAAGATTCAGGACTAAATAGAGGACAAGTGCCTGGAAAATGTACATGACTTGTTCTGGGCACTCAACAACAACAACAAAATAAGCTGGATGCTGAGTTCTTCATCTCTCAGTTGCTAGGCATAAGACTCAGCACAGTGAGTCACCAGGGCTTAAAATTCAATGGCAATAATACCTCCATTCGTGTGGTGCAGAGAGAGCAGTTAGCCGTCACAACTTGTTACAGAAACAGATCAATGCTTGATGAGGTTAATCCACTTCGAACATGATAAGGCACGAAGAGGTTGACACCCAGCACTTCCCTCAGCTCCATTTCAATTCAGCCTAGTGGCCCACAGCCAGCCAATGTATGTGCTGTTTGAACAAGACATATTTCTGCTCATGATTAATATTAGCTTTAGAGTTTAGTTTGGAGAATCAGATCAGCAGGCATCAGTTTGCTGCTTTCCCTTTCTCCTGTCTTCTGTCCCAGTTCACTCTTCCAGACAGTAAATGGTCTCTGTTCTTTTTGCGAGTAGGTTAAGGAGTTTTAGACAAACATTGAAAGCCTCCCTTATTTGAAGATTTCAGCTTGGTACTGATGCTTTCGGTCTGTTGGAGAGCACTTGGATAGTGAATTACTTCATTGTTTTCAGAGGAGAGCTATTCAGTGAGACGTGTGGGTGTCTAACTGAAAGACGACAGTTCTTCAAAACCAGCCTGGTGGTGATACTGGTCCCAAGAAACAGGGTTGGTTTGTAATCTAATTCAAAAAGGCTGTTACAAATGCATTAACAAAGCAAGCATTTCACATGTGCAAAAGGCCACTTGCAAAAAGCCTCCATGGAATTCACATTAATTTAGATTTGATAATTTTTTGATTTGGACACCAGCATTCTAAGCTATTTATCTAAAATACAAAAGTTAGGTACTAGAAGACTATTTAAAAACTGTTTCCTACATTGTTTTTATCATAACATAGTCTAAGCAGCTCTGAACTGTCTGTATTGAAGAATGCATTTATTTATTGTATTTATACCAACTTTGTTTCAATAATTGTTTTCAGTGGCCAGGCTATCAGTATGATCTCTACGTTAATTACAAACTCAAAGCAGGCTTGGTTTCTGCTTGGGGAGCCTATCTTACTGAAAATTTTATTCCTTTTGCTGAAAATGACAATGATATGAAAGCTCCAGGCAGTGCCAGAAGGACTGCTATTCAGTTCACAAAAGAGCAGGACTTAACTAGACATCTCAGTTGGAGCAACACTAGCAGCAGCCAGCTCGAACTCAGGCTGGCAAATACTCTTGGCACAAAGCTTAACCAACAACAGTGCAGTAGGTGCCACAGCAGTGCCCTCGCAGGCCTGCTGACTGGTCAGGCAGGAAAGCAGAAAAGAAAGACAAACCCAGTATTTACTCAGATTTTTCTTGGCTATCCTCAAAAATATGGTCTCTACTGCTGCGCTCTCAATCAAGAGCTTTATTGAACTATCTTTAAAATGATATCTTTTATAAAAGCTTGGATTCTTTTATCCAGGGAGGTATTTCAATCTACGTGAAGAAATGTAAATTCCTGCCAGTCCTTTTTGAATAAGTATATATACTCAGAGTGCATTTGCCCACCTTCTTCTACCCTAGATCCATTCCTTCACTTTGTTTCAATCCTAAGGTCTTCTGGCCCTAGAAAGTCACTGAAATTTTTCTCATCAAATCTGTGAATGACCACTTTCAAAAGTTATGTTACTTGGCCTCTCAGCAACATTGACCAATTTTGACCACTTCTTCCTTCTTGAAATGCTGCCTTTCCTTGTCCTCTCTGATACTTCTATCTGTTTCAGCCTTTCCTTCTCAAAGTTTCATTTCCTTTGCCTTTTCTTCAACACCATGTTTCCTTGGGTCCTGATTTGCATCCTCTTCTGGTTTCATATTGTCTTCCTAGGCTGTCATATCTGTTCTCAGTGCTTTAGCTGCCAAGTATATCAGGTGATTTCAACAAGCACTTCCAATTCCAATGAACTCTAGTCCTATTTAGTCAATTGTCTCCTAACCACATACAGGCCCAACAGACTCCTCGAACTGAATATATGCAAAAGGGAGCTCTTCCTCTCTTGCATGTCTGCAACCTGCTTCCCTTCTTTGTTGTCCCATATGCCCTCAACTGGCACAGCATCTACCAGAAGGACAAATGGGGAGTCATCACTGACTCTTCCCTTTGATCACTCCCATACTTAATCCATCAGCAGGTCTTGTTGAATTTACTTTCTTAATAGCTCCTGAATCTGTCCATCTTTTCGTCCTTTGCTGCCAGCTGTCAACCTAAATTTTTGACCTCACATACCTACTTAGGGCCTACAACAATATCATACATTTTCCAACCAGGCTGGTTGTTTTAATAAGTATCTAACTTAAAACCAGTAAATGTCTTCCCATTGCCCTTGGGATAAATTCCAAGGTTGTAAATATGCCCCTTAAGTTTCAGAGTTGGCTTTTCTCCAGCATCATTTTGGGCCACAACTATTTGCTAGTCGTGATGAGGCTCCACTGGCTTCTCTTAAAGTATGGCCATGCCAGTCTCAAGGCATCTCACATGCTGTTCTCTTTTTGGCATAGAGAGGTTTACTCTTATATGTCCTTCCAATTTCAAACTCAATCTCCATTCCCTTGCCAAATGATCTGTCAGCCCCATATATTTCCCCTATCGTAACATCATTAATTTTTATTTTCATAGCTTTTTTGACAACTTTTTTTTGCCAATACACTGTAAACTCCTAAGGACAGGGTCTAATTTGTCATTATTTCCCGCAAGTAACTGGGGACATGGACCTTTAATGAATATTTTTGAGGGTATAGAATAATGGATTTTATATGAATTTTTGTGTAATGATAAATATAAACTATAAACATTTTTAAATGCTTTACAGAACTTTTAGTTATGAGATAAAATGTGTCTTCACATTTATTCATAGGATGAAATACTGGCATTTGTGTGCTGGTTGATATTTGAAGGAGATAATAATGAAGTAATATTTCTATCATTCCCTTAATATAGAAGGCATCTATTCTTTGTAAACCTCTTCTTTATTTTTGGCAGAAAACTAAACACAAATGAGTTGTGGCAAAATGCAATTGGGAAATTTTATGTCAATTTTTTTCCCTTTTCCCAAATTATTTATGTTGCTCTGCCTCTCTCCTCTACCAGCTGGAGATGATAAGAAGATACTGATGTAAAAACCAAGGCCTAGAGCTACAGCAGAGGCCAGAGAGGACAAAAGGACAATAGGCAGAGTCTTCCTTCCCTCTGCCCTACTCCTGTGAATCTTCTCTCCTCACCCAAGTGTCACCCCGAGGAAAAGAAAGGGCAGGCCCTTGTGAGGACAACAGCTCTCCCTGGGAGCTTGAACTTTGATTGTTGGAATCCTGTATTAACGAACAGTTACCTGAAACGCACTGCTGTCAACAGAGGCTGAGTTACTCACAAGTGTGAATATTGGTTGTCATTACACAGCAGACATAAAGACTTGTGAATTAGGTTCAATTTTTTGCAAAATCAAAGAACATTAAATTTCTGTTCATCAGAGCCATAGTGCAAAGGTTTAAATCTAATGTGAAGTCCAATCCTTAGTCTTCCTCAATTTAATATTTAAGAGACTGCCTGACATTTGAGTATAACAGCTAGGTCTCATCCACCTAATTGACTCAAGAAAGAAAAGTTTCAGTTTCAGATGTGAAATATTACCCTTTCCAAACTATCATTTTACTTAAAATATGAATAAGAATTATCTAGGGTCACAAAGAAGCCCAATCCAACACTCATAAGAAAAGGACCAGATCTTTTCCCTTACTCTTGATATGAGGCAACTTTGTCTCCTCCATCTCTCCTCTTTTCGACACCACTGAAATCTTCTCTCTTTACCTCCTGTCTCTCACAGCCTCTATTTTTACCTATCTCACATTAAAAAAAAAAGAATACAAATTGAAAATGATAAAAAAATGAGTTTCAGTTTTTTGAAACTCTTCTAGCCTGAAGTGAACTATCTTTAAAAATGTTGACTAGGAATATAAATCAAGAGTTGATAAAGAAAAGGATTAAGATAAAATATGAATGATTATATATAAAATGTAATGAGTGATAATTTTCTCCTTGCCCCTATAGAGCTGACTGATATAATTTTCTCTTGTCAGTTTTTAATATAAACTTAATTAGATCTATTGGTAATAAAATAATTGCAAAATTTTGACAAATATTTATCCGGAAAACTAAAATAATAGAAACCAAAGCTCCTGTAACCGGTACTGTTGATTAAAATTTCTCAGTAAGGCGGCTGGGCGCAGTGGCTCACGCCTGTAATCCCAGTGCTTTGGGAGGCCGAGGTGGGCAGATCACGAGGTCAGGAGATCGAGACCATCCTGGCTAACACAGTGAAACCCTGTCTCTACTAAAAATACAAAAAACTGGCCATGCGTGGTGGCAGGCGCCTGTAGTCCCAGCTGCTCAGGAGGCTGAGACGGGAGAATGGCATGAATCCGGGAGGCGGAGCTTGCAGTGAGCCAGGATCACGCCACTGCACTCCAGCCCAGGCAACAAAGCGAGACTCTGTCTCAAAAAATAAAAAAAAAATAAAAAAAGATAAAAAAATTCTCAGTAAGGCAACTTTACCACATGATTAGTAAAGGAGAATTCTCTCCTCACCCTCACAAATGTACCAGAATTTCCAAAGCAGCCTGTGGCCTTAGTATTGTGAAAGTTCTTATAGAATTTCCTAACAACTTCTTAGAGGATCAATAAACAATACCACATTGATACACATATACGCATACATTACAAAAATTACATGTAACTCTGATTACTTCATCTAGGAAAGACACACGTAGTTATATAGCATCAGTCTCATTGCTGTGTTCCTTTCCATTGTATGACTGTGCCAGAATTTAATTCCCTATTGTTGAATGCTTCCACTGTTAATGTGTTTTTTTAAAAAGACCCAAACTAACATTCTCTCTGATAAAGTACCTTTAGAGCATTTATTTTACAGGGATTTAAAACATGTATTTTCCTTCAGGAACCACATAATAACATATTACATGTCATCCAATGATGATGTGAGAAAGAAAATGTACAATTTGAGAATATTCCTTAAAACAAATAATAACTTGGCTGGGGAAAAAAGTTAATATAAAGTTTTGGCTTTTTAAAAAATGTCGATGTTATGCTAAAACAGAAAAGGAGAAATTATATTTCTTAAGCATTTAAAATACATGAAGTTTATCTGGTTTTTTTTTGAGATGGAGTCTTGCTCTGTCACCAGGCTGGAGTGCAGTGGTGCGATCTCAGCTCACTGCAACCTCCACCTCCTGGGTTCAAATGATTCCCCTGCCTCAACCTCCCAAGTAGCTGGGATTACAGGCATGTGCCACCATGCTGGGCTAATTTTTTGTATTTTAGTAGAGATGGGGTTTCACCATGTTGGCCAAGATGGTCTTGATCTCCTGACCTCGTGATCCACCTGCCTCAGCCTCCCAAAGTTCTGGGATTACAGGCGTGAGCCACCACACCTGGCCAAGTTTACCTTTTTTTAACCTGATCCATACTCCAAAATATTTTCTTCTAGAAATAATTTCTAGGACAATAAATAGTGAAACACCAGTGTCCAAGGAAACACTCAGAAAATTATTTGAGAATGAAAAGCCACCTATTACTGAGTGTATTGGCCACCGCTCAACAGATGGTAGGTTTAGTTTAATTTTTAAAGTAATTTGTCAGGTTTACCTTTGTTAATAAATCTGCTGAAAAGGGTTTTCAAAACAAAAAAAAAGAAAGGCGACTTCACTCCAGTGAGCAGTTTGTAAACTGGGGAGATGCAGCCTTTGGGATGTTAAAAGAAAAACCTTAGACAAATTAAATTTAATGGAATTTAACTGAGCAAAGAGTGATTCACGAATCAGGCAGCCTCCTGAGCCAGAGTATGCTCAGAGAGACTCCAGTGCAGCCATGTGGTGAAGGAAGCTTTATGGACAGAAAAGGAAAGTGACTTACAGAAAAGACAAGTGAGGTACAGAAACAGCCGGATTGGTTACAGCTGGGCGTTTGTCTTACTTGAACACTATTTGAACAGTTGGCCCCCTTTGGCTAAAACTCGGCTACTGGCACGAGAGTAGGTTACAGTCTGTTTCCATCTCCATTTAGGATATAGTTCACTTATGTACAGAGAAACCTTTACGCCAAACATAAGATATGTAAGGAGGCAGTTTTAGCCTAAACTCGATTTACGCGTGCAAAAAACAAAAACAAAAACAGGTGTGATCTGAGAAAATAAGGAAGGGTTGCCCTTTGTAGAGAAAGTTCCTGCCCAGGTTTCCATTCTGGTCCACTATACAAATGAGGGATGCAAATTTGTTTAGTTCTGATTGGTTGATGCAGCTTACAGTCTATTGGTTAGGCCTAAGGGGTGAAATGGGATTTTCTAGCAGCCATTGATTCAGATGGCATGAACAAGAACAGACAGCTATGAAAGTCTCAAAGTTATGCTATTATCTTTTCTGCCAATGCAGAATACACATGTGACCTCTCTAGTCAGCAAATGACTTGGCTCTGTTTTGAATTAAGGCACAGTTAGCCACTCGGAATCTACCTTGAAGGACTGGCTCCTTTAGGATTCACACCTTTTACCTTATAGGCAGATTTTTGAAAAGTATGGGTTTTAATCTTTAACATATAATATTGATTGCATGCACATAACTATTCCACTTTCTTAAAACATCACGGCAACTATCTCTTTGATAACTCCAGTAGATTATTGGAGAAAAGTGATTCTGCACATTTTATGCACATTTATTTTATAATGGACAAGCTAGAGAATTCATAGTAACTGTATATAAACAGCATAATCATGGTTAATTCACTTTCAGTCCATAATATCGTTATATGGGATGGCAAATGTAGTCTAGATACTTGCATAGTGGTGGTGACATGTATAGTATATAATCATGTAACTGCGAACACAATTATAGGACTACATTCTTTTTTTTGAGACGGAGTCTCGCTCTGTCGCCCCCAGGCTGGAGTACGGTGGGGCGATCTCGGCGGCTCACTGCAAGCTCCGCCTCTCAGGTTCATGCCATTCTTCTGCCTCAGCCTCCCAGGACTGTGTAAGTTCAGCCTGAGATCTAAGCATGTTTAAAGCTCCTCAGCATCTCACTGAGTACCAGGTACATACTGGGCCTGTAGGAAGGGAAATTGGAAAGTAACAAAAGAAAACATGGGCCTCTTGTTGCATTAGGCATGTTATACCACCAACTGTGAGTAGGTCCTTCAGGATTCAGCCATGCAGCTCCACCTGGTGATATATGTAGCTGATCTCCATGAAGAGGGATCGTGGAGATTGGTGATCACAAATGAAGCTGGAGTATTGAGAGTAAGTAAGTATTAAGTGTATTTAAAGTCCTAGTTTTTAAAAATATAACATGTCATTGCCTGTAATGGTAAAGACAGAAGTTACGATTCAAGGAAGTTCATACTTCCTGAAAATTAACTAATAATGGCAAAGAAAAGTAGGACTTTGCAATTGATCCTCTCCATACTGATATATGTTTAATGCAGGACTCTAAAGCTTTAGGCTTCTGCCTAGGAAGGATAGGAGAATTAATACTTTGCTTGCCACAACTTCCAAATAATGTTTTTTTTTTTTTTTTTTTTGCAAAGCCAGATTTGGAAGGCTTACAAAAGAGCAGCTTCCTTGGTTTGCTTCCAGAACCTCCACTTCCGGCAGGACCCAGAAACACAACAGCAGCAGCCCATCTTGTGATACTTTGGCTCCTCTACTCTGACCACCAGCCAGAAGCTGGGGGTGGAAAAAAGAATCAACAGCAATAGAAACGTTTCTAATTTTTAGAAAATACAAGATTGAAACTAACCAAAAATATGGGGATGAGGTGAGGGGTCAGAAGTAAGTGCTACAAATTATATCATATATCATATTTTGGCAACAAAATCACTTAAACATTAAGTTCCATGAAAGCAATGACAATGCCTGTGGTTACTTGTCTTTTTTCTCCAAAACCTAATATTGCGGTTGTGCACTTAATAGCTGCTCGGTAAATATTTGTGGAATGAATATAAAGAAAGACTAAGTTATTTGTAGTCTGCTTGAAGGATAGAGACTTTAGTCAACTAAAGATCATCTTCCTGTTTATTTTTCTTCAGGTGAAAAACATTACATGCTGGGCTTCTTCAAAATAAGAGGCTTAAAACAATTATTCTGAACAAGCAGCATCACTACTACACGTTATATGTTTTCCAGAGGTGCATAAGAAGCAAAAGCAGAGAAGAGTTTTTAAGTCATCAATATTTGTACCCATAGAGCTTGACCAGCATTTCTACTGCCCGTCACCTTGAGGAAGATGCTTTCTCCAGGTTCAGCAACATCATTGACTTTGCTTTTGGAGGGAAAAAGCTTTGAAACATCACCTACAACCCTCATAGTGAAAGAGGATGGGGATGTATGTACGAAAGATTCCCTCAGATTGGTTGCAGGGTAAAGAGGTTGAGGGTTGAAGCAAGGATTGAACAGCTCCATCCATTATCCATAGACACTTGCCATTTTTGAGTACTGCTTTGTGAAAGTAGAGGTTGCAAAGACACACAGACAGCAGCCCTTATCCTTCTAGGTCTTACACTCTGGCAACCCCTTCACCAGCTGTATCTTCTTATAGTTTCTTCTGCTCAAACTATAATTAATTTTATTTTTTGAAAATAATTAATTTAGGTTTACATATTTATATATTGTTCTAAAATCTGTTGCATTTATCTATATTTTCATTATTACCATTTATATTATTAAGCCCCTTTTCTTCCGTAAGTTCTGCTTATATTACTATTTTTACACTCAAATATTTTAAGATATATTACAGATATGAAATTCTGCCCCTAAAGACACCTGCATTTTTTAAAAGAATTAATAAACATCTTTAAAAGACTATTTCTGGCCAGGTGCAGTGGATCACGCCTGTAATCCCAGCACTTTGGGAGGCCAAGGTGAGCAGATCACTTGAGGCCGGGAGTTCGAGACTAGCCTGGCCAACATGGTGAAACCCCTTCTCTACTAAAAGTATAAAAATTAGCCTGGCATGGTGGGGGCACCTGTAATCCCAGCTATGCAGGAGGCTGAGGCACAAGAATTACGTGAACCTGGGAGGTGGAGGTTGCAGCGAGCTGAGATCGTGTCACTGCACTCCAGCTTGGGCAACAGAGTGAAACCCTGTCTTAAAAAAAAAAAAGACTATTTCTACATGTTCGAAATAACATTACCACACGTAACAAATGTAACAATAATTTTCTAATATTAACTAATATAAAAATTAATATTCAATTTTTCCCATTTGACATCAAAATGTTTTTTACAACCAGGTGTCTTTTTAATTACACACCTTAAGACTCTCATCCACATCCACAGTTCCCATCACATGCACATACACACACATACACACACACTTACATACACACACACACACACACACACACACACTAGCATACTCCAATAGATCGTTTAGTCCCTATCTTTCTTCAGGTTTACGGTATGGTGATACTACGCCTGTCCTTCCCTTGTCATCCTCCCCTGGGTCATTCTCTCCTCCTGTCAAACCTAACATTTCCTACTGAGCCTCCCCAGGACAGCATAAAAGATGCAGGTGGTCAGTCATAATTAAAAACACATTTCTGAACACACTGTTCCAGGAAAGCCTTTTTCTGCTCCAAACGCAGGCTTAGGATTTGGACTTCTCTAGCTATTATAACAACTCTCAAAGAAGCACTTGTACAGTTCGGAAGAAAACTTCCCTTACTGTTTGGCAGAATTTTCATGCTCACAGAAGCACACAGGAAGAACAACCAGCCTCACTAGCACTGGCACAGAAGACCAGAAGCTGGACAAGTGTCCCCAAAAAGCCCTGGCCTGCATTTATTCCCAACTCTCTGTAATCCCTTCCCTCCAGATTCTAGTTTCAAGAGAATGCCACAGATCAAGTTAGCTTGCACAAATATTTCATGCCTTTGAGAGTATTTATGTGAAAGCTGAAGCATAACAATGACATTCACACACACACACACACACACACTCACTCTTTCTAAGGCACATGTGCACCCTAGTTGTGAACCCTGGGACTTTTATTGACATGCTGGAGAATGAAAAATTAGATTTGGATCAGGTATGGTGGCTTAACACCTGTAATCCCAACATTTTGGGCTGCTGAGGTAGGAGGATCACTTGAGCCCAGGAGTTCAAGACCAGCCTGGGCAACATAGTGGGACCCCATCTCTGTAATAAATACATAATAAAAAATTAGCCAGGCATGATGGCACATGCCTGTAGTCCCAGCTACAGGTGGGAGGCTGAGGTGGGAATTTGGGTCCAAGAGGTTGAGCTGCAGTAAGCCATGATGGCACCACTGCACTCCAGCCTGGGTGACAGTTAGACCTCGTCTCAAAAAAAGAAAAAAAAAAATTAAATTTGTGGCAGGGAGGGAGGGGTATTTTCTCATTTTCTTTTAACAATTTCCAGAAAATGTTTTGTAGAAGTGATTTTAATCATAAAAGTCAGGCTTTACATTTTAAGATTACCTATTAGTAATAGAGACATTCACAGGATTCACCCTGCAACCTTTTTATCCTTCGGAGTGTAATTCAGAATGCACTTCTTCAGGAACTCATCCAATTAAAGATAGGCCTTACTATGTGAGGTAGTGTTGATGGACATGGAGATGAAATGAAGATGGTTGCAATGAAGCGGTATTGTTTGTCTGAGGTAATACCCCAGGTTCGTTGCCTCACACCGAGGAAATGGAGGCTGTGGACACACACAAGGAGTGCGTTGAAGAGCAGAAGTTTAATAGGCAAAAGAAAGAGAAAAGAGAAAACTCACTCTCTTGCAGAGAGAGATGGGCTCCTGAGTAGGTCTCTGGTTCCATGGTGAAATGCACAAGGTTTTATAGACAGGCTTGAAGAGGCGGTGGTCTGATTTACATAGGGCATGAGAGATTGGTGGGCTGGGTGTGCCATTTGCATAGTGCATAAAGAAGCTGGCCATCCCATCCTAATCTTTTATTATACAGATGGGGTCTCTACCTGGCCAGCACCATGTTGCCTGTTTTTTTACTGCACATGCGGTGACAAAGAAAAGGGAAGAGGGGAACCTCCATGTTAAACATACCTAATTTCCAGGTATCCCTTTTCTATTGGCACAGTTGCCAGCGTTTACCTATGCAAGCTTTTAGCTTGCTTATCTATGCTTGCAGCTTGATTTTTCAGGCTGCTTTTTGTTTGAAAAGAAGTGATTTGGGGGCTGCTTTTTATTAAAAGGAAACCTTACCAAGGACTCTCTTACCCTCACTATCTGCCTAAATAATTTCTTTCTAGCTCCTGTATCGTAATGCACAGAACAGAATCTTTTGCTGACCCAAGGCTGTATGTGATCAGTAGAGCATTGTCACTTGGAGTTATATTCTAGACATTCTATGTTTTCAGGTCATTCAGTTTTCTAAACATTTCTTGTGGCAATACAATTTTTTCAGAACTCTCTTTTCTTCTAGGTATGCACTTCCATGTCCAAGTCAGCTACATTCTTTAAGGTAGTATGTTTTTACGGTGTTTTAGAGGATATTAGAGGACTTTCACTACTGAAGAACTACCTCTAGCCTATAGGGCACTATTGTGTAAATTAAAAAGAGGACCTCCCTGGAGAAGATGAATGAGAAAAAGTGACCCCTCTAGCCATATGCAGCCACTCCCAGGAAATGGGAAGTCAACAGAAGCACCTTTTTGCAAAGAAGAAAAGCTTGTCTTCTATCCAGGGGAAGTACTCCACTTCAGGGGACAAGATGAGCAAAACAGCTATGTTTTAGTCCAACCCTCTGAATGGGCTGAGGGTTCCACATAGACTGCACAACCTTGCTTGGCTAACCTGCCCTCAAATTCCTAACTGACCAAATCCCTGAGTGCTGGCTTGTTGTATAAACTTCCATGTGTTTTGTTGCTTTTTTTTTTTTTTTTTTTGACAGGGTCTCACTGTTGTCCAGGCTAGAGTGAGGTGGCATGACTCACTGCAGCCTCAAATTCTTGGGCTCAAGCAATCTTCCCATGTCATCCTTTCAGGTAGCTGGGACTACAAGGTGTGCACCACCGCCACATCCAGCTAATTTTTTAATTTTTTGTAGAAACAGGGTTTCACCATGTTGCTCAGGCTAGTCTCAAACTCCTGGACTCAAGCAATCCTCTTGCCTCAGCCTCCTAAAGTGTTGGGATTACAGGCATGAACCACCGCTCCCAGCCTAAACTTTTATTTTAATAAGAGATATGACTCTGTCTTAGTACTTTTGTACCAAAACAAATGTGATAATATTTCCATTCATGGCTTAATCTGTAGTACGCTTCAAAAGTAGCGCTAACCTAAAGGGAAGATGCTGAAGCACAAAATACAATTTTAAGAGTTGACTTCAGCCAGAGTGAGGACAGCTTTCCAGAAGACTCAGAGCCAAGTAACCTTGGATATGAGCTCCTTTCGGCCTTTGTTACAAGCATGTTTTTAAAGGCAAATATTGGGACAGAGAGTAGGCTATACAAAATGTTTTGTCAGGAATTCTCATTGGTTTACAGAAATAGCATTGATTAGTGATTGGCTAAACATTATTAAGTTAGAGGGTGTGGGTCATAGTGACTGCTACAGCATTATTTCATTTATAGCTACTTGTGGCAATAGCAAGCAGTTTCAAAAGATAAATACATAGCTCAAAAGTGGGGAAGGACGGCATGATTGCTGTCTCATTTTAATGCCTTTCTGGGCCTGATAATTTGAAAGAGCTCACATTCCTTAGATAAAAGCTCTTTTCTTTCCTCATTATTCACCAAAACAAGAAAAATGGAAAGAAAATGAGACCACAGGTGCTTAAGCAAGATGGTTGGGCAGCACTCTCAAAGAAGAAAAACGAGCCCTCTGCACTCCTTATGGAGAAAACAGAGAGCATTCTCTGCACTCATCTGGCTGACTACCATGAGACAAAAGATGTACGTACAATTCACTGCAGAAACAGAACTCTGTGCTAGTGCGTGTAATTCTGAGATGAACAGCAATGTTACACAATGCACTGTTGAAGACAGCACTAACTGAAGTCTGCTTGTAAGCACTGCACAGGCCTAGCCTCATATCCACCGATGTCCCTTTCACATGATGAACAGGTATGCAAGGCATGTATTTCATATAAATGCATTGCTTATTCATGGCTATGCATGTTATTCATGTTAACCTACTGCGATTTTCAGCAATAAGAAAATGGACGTTTGTGTCTTTTAGTCTTTCATTATTCTACCTCTTTTTTTTTTTTGGCAGGGGGAGCGGTCTCACTCTGTCATCCAGGTTGGAGTGCAGTGGTGCGATCTCAGCTCACTGCAACCTCTGCCTCCCAGGTTCAAGTGATTCTCCTACCTCAGCCTCCCAAGTAGCTGGGATTACAGGCACAGGCCACCACACCCTGTTAATTTTTTACATTTTTAGTAGAGACGGGGTTTCACTGTCTTGATCCAGGATAGTCTCTGTCTCCTGACCTCGTGATCCACCCGCCTTGGCCTCCCAAAGTGCTGAGATTAAAGGCTTGAGCCATCCTGCCGGCTCATTATTCTACTTCTAAAAGATCCCTTTCACCTCCCCAAATCTCACTGTCTGATGAGGGGAGCCAACATAAACATTACTTTAGGCTGGGTGTGGTGGCTCACATCTGTAATCCCAGCATTTTGGGAGGCTGAGGTGGGCGGATCACCTGAGGTCAGGAGTTTGAGACTAGCCTGGCCAATATGGGGAAACCCCATCTCTACTAAAAATACAAAAATTAGCCAAGTGTGGTGGTGCACGCCTGCAGTCCCAGCTATTCGAAGGGCTGAGGCAGGAGAATCGCCTGAACCTGGGAGTTGGAGGTTGCAGTGAGCCAAGATCATGCCACTCCACTCCAACCCGGGCAACAGAGCAAGACTCTGTCAAAAACAAAAACAACCTTACTTTTATAACATAGTTTTTTCTGCTATACTTTAATGGAGAAAATTTTATTTGTCAAAGACAAGACTACGGCAAATTTAGTTGAAAGATCTCAATTACTTTTATTTGCAGTTGTAGAATCAGGCAACAGTTTTCTCCATAAAATATAGTAAATGTTCGAATGAACTGGGCAGAAGAGAGAAGAGTTTGGCTTTATAGACAGATAACGGCTGAAGAAAGAAGAAGCAAAGAACAAAGAGTGTATTGGTTACTTTTAGACAACAATAGAAAAGTAACTGATTAGTTAATATCAGATTACTTCAGGCTACCTTTTTTGTGTAAAGATTAAAGCAGAGAGAACTTCATTATAATGTGGATTAAAGATTTAAACTGGCCTTTTTGGGAAACTGGCAGTTATCTCTCTTTTCGAATTTCTTGGAAGTTCAGATAACAACTTAGTTTAGGTTTGGTGACATGGAACTTTATTTAGCATGAGTGACTCCATTTTGATTTTTATTCTGATCTGCTGGGGTCTATGCAGAAGCTGAGTCCAAAACAATAGCCTATAATTTTTACTTAACACATAGTAATTATTTATATTCCAGTCCATATAATTATAACTAATATACTGTAGTCATTTCAACATGGCAAAAAATATTTAAAACTTCTGGACAATGGCATAGGACAAGGAAATTGATCTTTAATAGGACACAACATTTTAACAATTGAGATTGCATATAATTTTATACTTTTGGGAGGCTTTCAGAGAAGTTGTAGAGGTAGGAAATTACTTTGACCAAATTGGCCGCCACCAGAACAACTAACTCCAAGTCTTTGTTGATGTGGAAATGGTAAATTCTGTAACTTTATTTCATTTTCCTACCCCTTAAATCTAGTGCCCAGTGCAAATGCTAAGGGGGCAAATAGAAAGTTATTGAGTTAGGAAAACATAAGTTTACTTCCTAAATATGGTCAAGAATTTTACTGTTTGGGGCTTGTATTATTTGTACTCAGAAACCTCAAGTTCACTAAAATGTAATGTACATTGTTGTAATTTGGGATACAAGGGACTAAGAATAGCAAGAAGAAACTCAAAACCCATTCAAAGTCCCTGTGCACAGGATAAGATTTTTCCCTTGCCTAGGAAGATATTTTATACTACCCTGACAACTTATCTGATTGTAATAATTCCAAGGAGCTCTGGGCGTTTAAGGATAAAATACAACCTCTGATAAACCTGGCCTCAGGATTTAAAAATCTCAAATGCCTGAAGGGACCAGATAGGAATATGAGTGAAGCAAGAGGAGGGTTTGCCTATTAAATACATAGAACTGTTTTGTGTTTCCATGAAGAAATACGCTTTTCATTGTTCTTGAAACATGTGGCTGTGTTGGCATCACATGACATTTGTTACCCCACAATTGATAGAGACATGAGCAGCAGATAAATATTTCCAGTACTAAAAGGAAAACAACTAACTGCTTGTGCTGGTGCGATGATGATTGGCAACTGTTAACCTCAAAGTTAGAGAAACAAAGTGAGCGATCAAATCTGTGGCGTCCTAGAAAGCTCACGTCCTGTCTAATGAGAACAGTTGCTTCTCAGTCAAGTGCATCATTATTGCACAGAAGTAGGTCAATCCATTGTTCCCCTATCTTTCAATTTTTCAAAGGAAGATGGAAACAGATTTTTAGGTAAAATCTCCTGATTTTAAATTTTAGCTTTACTTCTTTAAAATTGGTTGAATCAAGGAAAACACACATGTTGAAACCTCTGGTCAACACTATGCAGTATGAGATTAAAAGAACCCCTCACATTCCTGGAATTTCCATGTTTAGAACAGAAATCAGTGAGTGAGCAGCAACATGTATCTCAATGTGGAAGAATTTGGTTTTGCATGTGATGCAAAGCAAATCTCCCAGCTATTTTTATTCACTGCAGAATTAAAGGGCTTGGGTCACCCCTCCCAGGTGTCTGTGATTTCCTGACTTACTGCTTGTAGCTTCTTTTCATCATTCAACATTTGTGTCGTGTACTTAGGAATGACATACCCTATTTTGGCTGCGTGCTTGTATTCTGGATATGTATGTGTATCTACAGATCACTGGATGAGAAACTTCTTAGTGTTTCTCCATTGGATAAAAAATTCTGTCTATGCTGGGAATAGTTGCTACATGAGTTCCTAGAAGATGGAGTAGATGCGTTTAAAATAGGACCATGCAGGATCAAATGGGTTAGTTACCTGTTAAAGATATGGGCGATGCCAAGAGCCCAAACCTGTTGATCTACCATAGTCACCCTCGTGCTCATTGTTCCAGTATATAAAATATTCCAGGCAACCTGGAGGACATTATGCAAAGTGAAATAAACCAGAAGGTAAAATACAATATTCCAGGCAAACATACATAACTTTACTAGTTTGAGCATCAGTCACAAGTCCATTCCTGGTCTCCTATTCTCAATAGTTGGCCTAGGCATCTTGGGAAACTAAAGTCCCTTTAGCAGGAGGCCCAGACGCTAGAGAAGGCTGCCTCTAGCCCTCTTTGACCTCCATTTTTTATTCCAAGAAATACATTTCTCTAGACCTTACCTAACCACCTCAGCTGTGTTAGAGCAAGGAGAAACAGATCACATTTCTATGTGAAACAGAGATCAAAGAAAAACTCTTTCTTCTTTAATGGCTGGCTTGGTCCAAGGTGAACAATGAATTCTTTCTTCTTTTTAGGTACTCTTTTTGGTCCCACTTGAACATTCAAGGATGAGGGCATCTCTAAAATAGAGTATCTTGCAAATCACCATCTTGGAATAACTACAAGCTTCTCTCCCTCTCTCTCTCTCTCTCTCTTTCTCTCTTCCCTCCCCCTTTCTGGCCTTGTCCCATTTTTTCTAAGCTAAGGCACTCCCAAATGTCATCCCACAATTTCCCAGAATACAATCGTGAAACCACCTTTGCAAAATTATGACTGAGGCAGTGAAAGAGATCTAACCTAACTGACTCCATCTTGCTTCTAACTTTTAAGCTGTCCTTGTTCATTCCTTGGGTGTAGGCTGAACTAACTTTGGGAGAAACTTAGTTTGTAGTTTATAGTTTAAAACAAAGATAACAGCCCTTTACCAAAACAAACCTCCTTCTTGTCTGGGGACTAGACTGCCTTTCTAGTGCTAACAAATTAGCCACAAGATTAGAAATGATGGTTTAGGGGTCATGCAGCTGGAGGCTACAAGATTCTGATCCTCCCTAAACTGATCCTAAGATCAGTGCTTGAGATATTTTGCAGATCCTGCTCTTGATGGATCAGCTGGCATCTTGTGCCCCCCACCCAGGAACTTACTCAGCACAAGAAGACAGCTTCAACTCCCTATGATTTCATCTCTGACCAATCAGCAGTCCTGGCTCACTGGCTTCCCCCAGCCCACCAGGTTGCCCTTAAAAACTCTGATCTCAGAATCCTCAGGAAGACTGATTTGAGTAATAAAACTCTGGTCTCCTGCACAGCCAGCTCTGTGTGAATTACTCTTTCTCTACTGCAATTCCCCTGTCTTGGTAAATTGGCTCTGTCTAGGCATTGGGCAAGGTGAACCCACTGGGTGGTTGCAGTGGCAGTAATTCTAATTTCACTTAGTTATTCTAAGCGACACAGTAAGTTCCTGAGAGTAAACTAACAATCCTCAAGTTCTCTAGCATTAATTTCTTTCACCTTTAACCAGATTAATGACTTCCCTGGATTAGTCAAGGTAGTCATTTCCAAACAAGTAGCAATTTTTTGAAACTTCAAATCAAGAAACAAAAATAACAGGAAATAAATAAAAAAATCCAAAGTTTTTAATTTATCCTTAAATTTAGCCCAATGCCTCACATATGGAATAGTTTTTTGTTGAAAACTCATCTCAGAGTTTCAACCTTTTAATACACAAAATGAATCCAGATGATCCAGATCTGATTGCTTTCTGTATGAGTGGCCTATTTCCCATTTTCTTTAAGAATTGATCTCCAAGTTCCAAAAAGAATTCTTAATTATACAGGCTAATCTTAGGGGAAAACAAACCAAATCTAACACAGAAATAAACTAATCTGTTACACGTTTATTAAACTGCTGGCATTTGCCAGCAATTCCACAAATACTGAGCCTTTGATAAATATTAAGAAATTCTTTAAAAACATGATTGTTTTGTAGGAAAGAGTGGGTAGACTGATTTATGGCCACTGTTCATATGCATGTCCAGAGATCCTGTTAAGATTGTCAGGGCTGGGCGCGATGGCTCACGCCTGTAATCCCAGCACTTTGGGAGGCCAAGGTGGGCGGATCATGAGATCAGGAGATTGAGACCATCCTGGCTAACACGGTGAAACCCCGTCTCTACTAAAAATACAAAAAATTAGCTGGGCGTGGTGGTGGGCACCTGTAGTCCCAGCTACTCAGGAGGCCGAGCCAGGAGAATGGCGTGAACCTGGGAGGTGGAGCTTGCAGTGAGCTGAGATCGTGCCACTGCACTCCAGCCTGGGAGACAGAGTGAGACTCCGTCTTAAAAAAAAAAATTGTCAGGCAACCATACTGAGCTCTATGCAGAAGCAGCAGCTCACATTCGTGTCTGAATGAGAACAGCTGTGATGGAGGCAGGAAAAAGCTAATCCATGGGTGCTGCCCAATCTGTTGTTGGAGAGGAAGGGAAGGCAGGTGTGACAATAAAGCACCTACTTTCATGCGTGTCCATGTGAAGAGACCACCAAACAGGCTTTGTGTGAGCAATAAAGCTGTTTATTTCACCTGGCTGCAGGCAGGCTGAGTCCAAAAACAGAGTCAGCAAAGGGAGATGGGGTGGGGCCGTTTTATAGGATTTGGGTAGGTAAAGGAAAATTACAGTCAAAGGGGGGTTGTTCTCTGGTGGGCAGAGTGGGGGTCACAAGGTGCTCAGTAGGGGAGCTTTTGAGCCAGAACGAGCCAGGAGAAGGAATTTCACAAGATAATGTCATCAGTTAAGGCAGGAACAGGCCATTTTCACTTCTTTTGTGGTGGAATGTCATCAGTTAAGGCAGGAACCAGGGATCTGGATGTGTACCTGCAGGTCACAGGAGATATGATGGCTTAGCTTGGGCTCAGAGGCCTGACATTCCTGTCTTCTTGTATTAATAAGAAAAATAAAATGAAATAGTGGTAAAGTGTTGGGGCAGTGAAAATTTTTGGCGGTGGTATGGAGAGATAATGGGCGATGTTTCTCAGGGCTGCTTCGAGTGGGATTAGGGGCAGCGTGGGAACCTGGAGTGGGAGAGATTAAGCTGAAGGAAGATTTTGTGGTAAGGGGTGATATTGTGGGGTTGTTAGAAGAAACATTTGTCATGTAGAATTATTAGTGATGGCCTGGATACAGTTTTGTATGGATTGAAAAACTAAACGGAATAAGAGAAGGAGAAATACAGGTATTAAAGGACTAAGAATTGGGAGGACTCAGGACATCTGATTAGAGAGTGCCTGAGGAGATTCAGCATAGTCCTGCCAGCAAAGATTATTTATTTACTTTAAGAGTTAAGAGTGGCGGTTTGGGGATAACACCAGGAGATATCAGCTGTGATGGCTTGGAGAAACAGTGTAAACTGGCAGTGTAAACAAGAGCAGGGCATGTATGAGTAGTTGAGAATGGTGAATAGGAGTATGACTAGACAGAAGATAGTAGGGATGACAAGTTTTTTGGGGCACAGTCCGAGTTGGTCTGGTGTCTGGAATGAGACTGGGGCCTAATAAAAAGGAGCATCTATACAGGAGCTCAAATGGGCTGTACCTTGTAGTATTCTGAGGACAGGCCTGACTTCTGAGAAGGGAAAGTGGTAAAAGTATTGTCCAGTCCTTTTTAAGTTGGTGGCTGAGCTTGGTGAGGTGTGTTTTTAAAAGATCTTTAGTCCGTTCTACTTTTCCTGAAGACTGAGGACTGTAAGGGATATAAAGGTTTCACTGAATACTAAGAGCCTGAAAAAGTGCTTGGCTGATTTGACTAATAAAGGCTGGTCTGTTATCAGACTGTATAGAGGTGGGAAGGCTAAACTGAGGAATTATATCTGACAGAAGGGAAGAAATGACTGCGTGGCCTTCTCAGACCATGTAGGAAAGGACTCTACTTATCCAGTGAAAGTGTCTACTTAGATTAAGAGGTATTTTAGTTATCTGACTCAGGGCATGTTGAGTAAAGCTAATTTGCCAGTCCTGGGTGGGGGCAAATCCTCGAGCTTGATGTGTAGGGAAGGGAGGGGGCCTGAATAATCCCTGAGAAGTAGTAGAATAGCAGATGGAACACTGAGAAGTTATTTCCTTGAGGATAGATTTCTACGATGGATAGGAAATGAGAGGTTTTAAGAGGCGGGCTAGTGGCTTGTACTATAGCAAGCACACACTGCCTTTGCTGGTGTGTGGCGATTAGGCCTGGTGGAACTGCCATCAGTAAACTAAGTGTGATCAGGGTGAGGAACAGGAAAGAAGGAAATATGGGGAAATGGGGTGAATGTCAGGTGGATCAGAGAGATGCAGTCATGAGGGTCAGGTGTGGTATCTGGAATAATGTGGGAGGCCGGATTGAAGTCTGGGCCAGGAACAATGGTAATTGTGGGAGACTTAACAAAGAGTGAGTATAGCTGAAGGAGCCGGGGAACAGAAAGTATATGCGTCACGTGTGAGGAAGAAAATAGATTTTGGAAATTATGAGAGCTGTAGAGAGTGAGTTGAGCATAGTTTGTGATTTTGAGGGCCTCTAAAAGTATTAGGGTGGCAGCAGCTGCTGCACGGAGACATGATGGCCAGCCTAAAACAGTAAGGTCAAGTTGTTTGGACAAAAAGGCTATAGGGTGCAGTCCTGGCTCTTGTGTAAGAATTCTGACTGCACTAACCATGCCTAGGAAGGAAAGGAGTTGTTTTGTAGAAGATGTTGGGGTTTGAGAGATCAGCTGCACATGATTGGCAGGGAGAGCACGTGTGTTTTTATGAGAATTACGCCGAGATAGTTAACAGATGAGGAAGAATTTTGGGCTTGACTGAAGTAATGGGGGCTGTCTGTAAAGCCTTACGGCAGTACAGCCCAAGTAATTTGCTGAGCTCGATGGGTGTCAGGGTCAGTCCAAGTGAAAGTGAACAGAGGCTGGGATTAAGGATGAAAAGGAATAGTAAAGAAAGATGTTTGAGATCTAGAACAGAATAATGGATTGTGGAGGGAGGTATTGAGGATAGGAGAGTATATGGGTTTGGCACCATGGGGTGGATAGGCAAAACAATTTGGTTGATAAGGCACAGATCTTGAACTAAACTGTAAGGCTTGTCTGGTTATAGGACAGGTAAAATGGGGGAACTGTAAGAGTTTATAGCCTTTAAAAGGCCATGCTGTAGCAGGCGAGTGATAGCAGGATTTAATCCTTTCAAAGCATGCTGTGGGATGGGATCTTGGCATTGAGCAGGGTAAGGGTGATTAGGTTTTAATGAGATGGTAAGGGGTGCATGATCGGTCGCCAAGGAGGGAGTAGAGGTATCTTATACTTGTGGGTTAAGGTGGGGGGATACAAGAGGGGGACGCAAAGGAGGCTTTGGGTTGGGAAGAAGGGCGGCAACGAGATGCAGCTGTAGTCTAGGAATAGTCAGGGAAGCAGATAATTTAGTTAAAGTATCTCGGCCTAATAAGGGAACTGGGCAGGTGGGGATAACTAAAAGGAGTGCTTAAAAGAGTATTGTCTAAGTTGGCACCAGAGTTGGGGAGTTTTAAGAGGTTTAGAAGCCTGGCCGTCAATACCTACAACAGTTATGGAGGCAAGGGAAACAGGCCTTTGAAAAGAAAGTAATGTGGAGTGAGTAGTCTCTCGGCCTTGCCTTCCACTGTGAGAGTTAGTTAAAGCTCAGCGTCTGTGATGGCCTAAGGGGCTTCCGAGGCGATCGGGCAGCGTCAGTCTTCAGCCGCTAAGCCGAGAAGATCTGGGAAGGAGTCAGAGAGCCTTGGGCCAGAGTTCCAGGGGCTCTGGGAGTGGCTGCCAGGTGAGTTGAACAGTCCAATTTCTAGTGGGGTCCTGCATAAATGGGACATGGCTTAGGAGGAATCCTGGGCTGCGGGCATTCCTTGGCCTGGTGGCCAGATTTTCAGCACTTGTAGCAAGCTCCTGGGGGAGGAGGTTCTGGAGGAATGCCTGGCTGCTGCAGTTCAGGCATTTGGAAGTTCTTCTGTGCTGGAGATATGGCTGGGGTTTGTCTCACAGTGGAGGCAAGGAATTGCAACTTTTTTCTATTATTGTACACCTTGAAGGTGAGGTTAATTAAGTCCTGTTGTGGAGTTTGAGGGCCGGAATTTAATTTTTGGGGTTTTTTCCTAATGTCAGGAGTGGATTGGGTGATAAAATGCATATTAAGAATAAGGCGGCCTTCTGGGCTTTCTGGGTCTAGGACGTTATAGCGTCTAAGGGTTGCTGCTAAGTGGGCCATGAACTGGGCTGGGTTTTCATCTTTACTTTGGGTAGTTTCTTTAAGCTTGTCATAAATAACAGCTTTGTAAGCTGCCTTTTTAAGCCCTTCAACTAGGCAGGAAATCATGTAATCTCGCCTAGCTATACCTGGGGAATTTGTCTGGTAGTTCCATTGGGGATCCTCTCGGGGAACTGCTCTAATGCCTTCCTGGAGGTCTGGCTTGTGAAGCTGGTGGTTGTCAGCCTGAGATTGGGCTAGAGAAAAAGCTCTTTCCCATTCATCTGGGGAGAGGGTAGAAGTCAGGATGACATTTAAGTCACTCCAGGTTAAATTGTACGACACAGTTAGAGATTGGAATTCCTGTATATATTTAGTGGGGTCTGATGAGAAAGTGCCTAAACTTTGACTGGTCTGAGAGAGGTCTCATAGAGAAAAAGGTACATGTACCTTGACTATGCCTTCAGCTCCAGCCACCTCTCTAAGAGGAAATTGTTGGGCAGGTGGGGAAGAGCTAGTCGCGGAACTAAGCTGTAAGCTGGACCGGGTGTGAGCAGGGGAGGTGGTACAAGGATTGTAGGGTGGAGGAGTGGAGGCTGAGGAAGAATTGGGACTTAGCTCGGCCTGGCGACGAGCAGCCTGAGGAGGAGGGGAAAGGTCGGATGGGTCTGTAGAAAAGGAAGACTGGAAAGACTCAGTGACACTTGGGGTTGGGACTGAGGGGACAGGCGGGAGGGAAAGAAGGAGGATTTGGGAGGAATCGCATTGGGAACAGAGACTAGGGAGAGAACGAAGTGTGAAAAATGCCTGGATGTAAGGCACCTCAGACCATTTGCCCATTTTTCAACAAAAATTATGTAGGTCTTGTAGGATGGAGAAATTGAAAGTGCCATTTTCTGGCCACTTAGAGCCATTGTCAAGTTTGTACTGGGGCCAAGCGGTGTTGCAGAAGATAAGGCATTTAGGTTTTAGGTCAGGTGTGAGTTGAAGAGGTTTTAAGTTCTTGAGAACAGACGCTAAGGGAGAAGGAGGAGGAATGGAGGGTAGAAGGTTGCCTATAGTGAAGGAGGCAAGCCCAGAGAAAAGACAGAGTAGAGACACGGAGGGAAGGGGTTCGGCGGTTCTTCCCCTCCAGAAAAGTGAGAAAGGGGTTGAGGCGTGGAAAAAGGGGTTGGGGCGTGGAAATAAGGGGTTGGGGCGTGGAAATAAGGGGTTGGGGCGTGGAAATAAGGGATTGGGGCGTGGAAATAAGGGGTTGGGCTGTGGAAATAAGGGGTTGGGGCGTGGAAATAAGGGGTTGGGGCGTGGAAATAAGGGGTTGGGGCGTGGAATTAAGGGGTTGGGGCACAGAGATAAGAGGTCGGGGTGTGGAAATAAGGGATTGGGGCACAGAGATAAGGGATTGGGGCTCAGAGATAAGGGATTGGGGCTCAGAGATAAGGGATTGGGGCTCAGAGATAAGGGATTGGGGTGCAGAGATAAGGGATTGGGGCACAGAGATAAGAGGTCAGGGTGCAGAGATAAGGGATTGGGGATTCTTGCCCCTTAGAAAAGCGGGACTTGCCACTAAGGGTGAAGGAGAAGGGGTTGAGGGGTTCTCGCCCTTCCCCCATAAAAGCAGAGAAGGGGTAGAGACATGGAGAGAAGAGGTTGGGGTACTTGTCCCTCGCCCAGAAAAGCGGGACTTGCCGCTAAGGGTGAAGGACCAAGGCAGGCATCCCTGCATGGTCTGACACCTCTGAAACATGGGTGAATAATCAGAGAGGCATCCCCGTAATGATTAAACACCAAAGGAAGGCTGCCTTCCTAGTCAGTGACCGGTGCTGGAGTTTTGGGTCCACGGATAAAATGTGTCTCCTTTGTCTCTACCAGAAAATGAAAGGAATTGAAGTTAAGAGAAGGGAGAGATTGAAGTGTGGCGCCAAGATTGAAAGGAGAAAGAGGTTGAGGGATAGTGAGGGAGGTTGGAGAAGAGAGTAAAAAGAGGCCGCTTACCAGATTTGAAATTGGTGAGATGTTTCTTGGGCTGGTGGGTCTGAGGACCTGAGGTCGTAGGTGGATCTTTCTCACGGAGCAAAGAGCAGGAGGACAGGGGATTGATCTGGCAAGGGAGGTCCCCTGATCTGAGTCACAGCACCAAATTTCATGCGTGTCCATGTGAAGAGACCACCAAACAGGCTTTGTGTGAGCAATAAAGCTGTTTATTTCACCTGGGTGCAGGCGGGCTGAGTCCGAAAAGAGTCAGCAAAGGGAGATAGGAGTGGGGCCGTTTTGTAGGATTTGGGTAGGTAAAGGAAAATTACAGTCAAAGGGGTTGTTCTCTGGTGGGCAGGAGTGGGGGGTCACAAGGTGCTCAGTGGGGGAGCTTTTGAGCCTGGATGAGCCAGGAGAAGGAATTTCACAAGATAATGTCATCAGTTAAGGCAGGAACAGGCCATTTTCACTTCTTTTTTGGTGGAATGTCATCAGTTAAGGCAGGAACTGGCCATCTGGATGTCGATGTGCAGGTCACAGGGGATTTGATGGCTTAGCTTAGGCTCAGAGGCCTGACACCTACTGTTCCATATTCAGACGCTGATCTGTTCTTTACATGAAGTTGCTCCCAGGGTGTCAAAGTAAGGGAACCAGCTCCTGTAAAACTCAATCTGCAGATGATTCTCAAACATAACACCTTTGCAAGTCTTCCTCTGCCAGCTCAGAGACAGTTACAGTTTCAGGAGAGCCATGTAGAGTGATTATTTGGTTTATCAGAAAATAGTTAAGCCATTTGTATTGATAGAGCAGGCATCATGCCAGTTGAAACATTCTTACACAACCCAGCCACTCTGGATGATTTGTACATCTTGGATCCAGGCACAATAAGCAGCTTAACTTGGAGCTGAGAAATGAAAACAAAGGATGTGGTCTCGCTGTGGCTCCCTGACCTCAGGGATCTGTATGGTTTCCATGATTATAAATTATCTAAGAAGAAGTTGAGTTCTAGGTCCAGAGAAATTATTCCGAGCAGCGGGAATATACTGACTAAACCGATGTGCCAAAATGTCAGATAGTTTCTCTGGTTTTGTTTCTTTTTAAATATTGTTGTTGTTAGGGTTATTTTTCCCTCCACAAGTCACTTTTTGGCTTGGCAAAAATGAACTGTAGACTAGAATATCAAGGAAGTGAGATCTGAGTCTTCCAGCTGTGTTGCTTTAAAGGATTCAATTAGAGCACAAATGAGCTCCACGCACATATTTGGGCAGTGCAAAGTTCACTCTCAGGGGGTGGGACCTTGCTAAAAGAACTCATTCTGCTTTGGCTGATAAGAAAATGTGCTTCCTGTTTCTCTTCAAGGACAAGAAACTTAAAGTAAAATTTTAGCCAGCATCAGAGAGCTATGACACTTTCACTTCCTAACTTGAGACTTGCTGTTTGAAAAGCTACATTTGAGAGAAAGAGCTCGAATCTTTGGCTTCTTCCATCTTGCTGTGAAGAAAAGGAAAGAGATTTCTGGTCTCCATTCTCTCCCTGATACCAGACTAAAAGATTCCTTGGAATAATCAGAACAGAGAAATATATTATACTTTACTCACTTAACCCTAGATCAATTATGTTACCTCTTTTTTCTTTTTCTTTCTCTCTCTTTCTTTCTTTCCTTCTTTCTTTCTTTCTTTTTTCTTTCTTTCAGTATTTTTTAAATAATTTATTATTATTATTATAATTTGAAACAGGGTCTCACTTTGTCACCCAGGCTGGAGTGCAGTGCCATAAGCCTAGCTCACTGTACCCTCAACCTTCTGGGATCAAGCAATCCTCCCACCTCCACCTCAACCTCCCGAGTAGATGAGTAGCTGGGACTACAAATGTGTGCCACCACACCCAGCTAATTTGTAAAAATTTTGTAGAGACAGGGTCACACTGTGTTGCCCAAGCTGGTCTCAAACTCCTGGAATCAAGCAATCCCCCCACCTCAGCCTCCCAAAGTGCTGGAATTACAAACATAAGCCACTGTACCTGGCCTATGTTACCATGTTCATAGTAAAATATTTTTACCACAAAGCTAATTTATCACTAAATATACTCTGTTCTTAAAATGAACATGTGTCATTCTTTTTGTATGCCCAGCATACATCTTGCTTTTTTTGTGTAAGGAATTTTCTACCTTATGAGTATGGGTGGGACACAGTGACCTCTTTCCATAAAAAGTCTATGAAAATTGCTTGAAGAGAGGACACAGGCATGTGTCTTTGGTTTTGCCAATTAGATACTCTCTTGGAGGATGTGGATTTGAGAACTGATGATGCAAAGACCTATCCTTTGGGTTAGGGTGGCAAGAGCTCTTGTCAGCATCTGGCACTATGAGTATCTGTAGTATAAGCCTCAAAATCTGTGCCTAGAAACAGTGGCATCAGTGTCTCTATGAGACCAGTCCTACTAGGCTTTATGTTGGGCAATACAAAGTTGGGCTTGATTCTTCGTGAAAGTCTCCAAGCCAATTATCTGGCCCACTTGGGAATAAATGATAATTCTGCTTAAATAAACCAAACTGATTTCCGTTGCTTGCAACAAAAACCCTGACTGATTCACTTCATCAGCTTAATTTCCTTTGCTGGCTCCTCTTTTCCCCTCTTCCTTTCCCTTCTTTCCTCTCCCTGCTTCTTTTTCCTTCCTCCCTCTTCCTTCTCCGCCTTTTCCTTTCCTATTTCCCTTTGCTTTCTTCCTCCTCCTCCTTTTCCTCTTCTTTCACTCTCCTCTCCTTTCTCCTCCTCCTTCTCCCCATCTCTCTCTTTCCCTCCCCATTCTTTTTTTCTCATTCTAATCCTTGTCTTAGTTCTCTCTCCATTCCCCTTACTTTCACCCTCTCCTCTGCATTTTAGTTCTATTTTCAAGTATTGACACTCCTACCTTGAAAGAAATAAAAAACTCTAAACTTCCATTTTGTAGTTGATGAAACTGGGACCTAACATGTTTAAACAAATTATTCCAAATGGCCAGAATTCAAGGCTCCTTCCTCTTTATTTAATGTTCTTAGCAATTTGCCATCATGCTACCTAAACAGTATATTTGATATGTTCCCTGAAGGGGAATGAGCTGTTGATTCAATACTACATATGTAAGGGAATAATTTACTAATAACATTTAGTAAAACAATGTTTATAAAATATTACACATTTCTATATTCTTCCACTGCCTTGGCACAGAGAATAAGTAAGTGTGTATTTGTGTCCAGTCCATGTTTATTTGACTTATGTGTTTATGTGGTCATGTGAAAAAAAAATTGGAGTGGAGACCTGGGAAATCACCTCTGTTGATCAAGTAAACTAACAGTAATCATCATCAGTATTAGTTATTATAAACAGGGAAAAACCAGTTGAGATTTTCAGTGCTCTTTCAAAAGATACATCACATCTTGCCTTTGTTTAGCTTAAAATCACCTCATGGCTTCCCACTGCACTTGGAATAGGATCCAAAGTCTGAGTAGAGTGACAGTATCGTTTCTACTCCCCTCTAGGACATGTGTGAGATAAAAGGAGCCCTACTAGTCAAGAAGAGGACAACAGGTACAAACTGAGACTGAACCTTACAAGGAAATCAAGATGTGTGATTACTCCTTCCACGTAGCCTTGACTTTCTCTCTAATCTCATATAGTACCACTCATCTCCCAGCTCAGTTTGCTTCCAGCATTCTGTTTTTCTTTTCTTCTTTTTTATCCTTGAATATCCTAAGTTGGTTTTCTTCTCAGAGGTTTTGTATTTGCTGTGCCCTCTGCCTGGAACACTCTCTCCCTATCTGTTCACATGGCTGCCTCTATATCATTTTGGACTCAGCTCAAATGTAGTTTCTCAAGAGAGGCCTCTTTGGACTAATCTAATAATATTCATTCTTCCACCCCACATAGCCTTCTGTTTATCCTTTATTTGAAATAGTTGTGTTTACAAGTTGGTTTAATTTCCAGATATCTAAATATGAGCCCATAAAGGCAAGGACCTTGTCTCTCAAGTCCACTTCTTTGTCTGTAGTGCCTAGACAGTGACTGGCACATAGAGGTATGTGTATTTGTTAAATGAATGAATGTATAAAAGTAGAATTGGAAAAGAACATTTTACTACTTAAAAATGATTGTAGTTGTGCAGTCAAAGACATGTTAACATTTTAACATTCCTACACATGCATATACAATGTAGCAAGAACACAATTCCTGTGACAGCACCTTCATATTTCCAATTACTACATTCATTTTAATTGTCCAAAGGTACCAACCTATTTCAGAGAGTCTCGTGCACTGCATAGAAGATGAGATGAGATGATGGCTTATAAATGGAATCAGAACTTTAGCATCAGAATTAGAGGATAGAGGACTTAAATGTGGCTGTTTGTGGTAGGTTGGTAGTGTTCCAGGAAGGCTGATAGCATGGTCTTATATTCCCTTCAGTCATCTAAAATGCTTTTATTTTCTCCTGTCCTTCTCTTATCACTTATGTCACATTTATCTGCTTGTTTGCCTGCCTCCCGTTAGACTGTAATCACCAAAAAGGCAGAGCAAGATGTTTTTTCTTTCTAATATTTGTTACTCCCCAACCCTGACTCCCACCCCCATGGTACCTTGATCACTTGGAGCTTATTAATGTTTGTTAAACAAAATTGAATTAAATTATATAAAATAGATCAATATAAAATTTTCAGAAATGATTAACCACACATTTTAGGAACAATATCAATGATATACAAAGCAAGCATGTGGCAGTAAAAATGTTGCTGATTTAATAACTTTTTGCAGTATAAAATTTGAGATGCTTCAGTATCAGTTTGGGCTAAGAGCCCTTTTAACCTGTCTCCAGTCTGCAGGTGATTACTAGTCTCCGAGGTCTTCTTAACTCCCACAGGCTAGCGTGTGGGCAGCGCCCAGGTGCCACAGGGATGTCAATTACCTGCAGTGGGCCTCCATCTAACACCATGACCCTCCCTGGGGGTTCCAAGTTTTCAGAATAGGCTGGGATCAGGAATCAGCCCACCTTAATTTGTTTCCATATTGGTACTTCACATTTCAGACTATTTCTTACCGATATTTTCTTTTTTTTTGAGGCGGAGTCTCGCTTTCTTGCCCAGGCTGAAGTTTCAAACACTCCCTAAAGTAGGAAATATGGTTCATTGAATCCATATGCCTCCTCACCCAGCTTCAACCACTATTCATTTTCTGCTATTTCTTCCTTCATCTCTTTTTGTGCCTACCAAACTTTAATTTTTTCAGATAATTTTGAATTCCAGTTAGCATATTATTTTACTAATAGATTATTTGATATGTGTATCTCATCAGCAATGCTTGTTAGCATGACTATGGCACTCTTATCACATCTAATAAAATTAACAATTTATTAATATCTAATAAATAGACTGTGTTCGACTTTCTTCAATTATCAAAAATGTATTTTTATAATTGATCTGTTAGAATCAGAAAACAAATAATACCAAATATTGCTTTTCATTGATACGTCTCAAGTTTTTTGTGATCTATAACACTTTCCCCTCCTTTTTGTGCCATTTATTTGCCGGGGAAACTGAGTCATTTGTCTCATAATTTCTCACATTCTGGATTAGGCTGACCATAATCTTCACGGTGTCTTTCAACATGCTTCTTTATCTTCCATACTTTCTTAAAATTCATAGTTAATGATTCAGAAACTTTTGGTGGGAGGTGGCTGTTGGTAGTATATACTTTCCATTATATCACATCAAGATGAATATAATGCCTGGACATCATACTTTCAGTAATGTTCAGATTGATGCCAGGGTTCAGGTGTTACCAGTCTCACATATGTTCTACAAATCCCTCCCCACTAATTGTTCACCTAATGGTTACAGCCATCATCAGTGATAATTGCTCAAATCTGTTACTTCATTAAAATTTTAAAAATGGGATTTTTTTCAAGCCTATTATTATCCTTCTTTTGTCAAGGAGAACTTTTTTTCATCAACTATCTGGTTGCCTTAAAACCTGGTTCTTGGCCGGGCGCGGTGGCTCACGCCTGTAATCCCAGCACTTTGGGAGGCCGAGGCGGGCGGATCACGAGGTCAGGAGATCGAGACCACGGTGAAACCCCGTCTCTACTAAAAATACAAAAAATTAGCTGGGCGCAGTGGCGGGTGCCTGTAGTCCCAGCTACTCGGGAGGCTGAGGCAGGAGAATGGCGTGAACCCGGGAGGCGGAGCTTGCAGTGAGCCGAGATCGCGCCACTGCACTCCAGCCTGGGCGACAGAGCCAGACTCCATCTCAAAAAAAAAAAAAAAAA